>NC_140707.1:45895000-46205000 GCF_050655825.1 Lonchura striata
TTAAAGACCACGTAGTCCAGCCCTCCTGCAGCAAGCATGGTCATCTTCAACTGGATCAGGTTGCTCAGAGCCCAGGCAAATCTGACCTTCAGCGTTTCCTGGGTGGGACATCTACCAATTCTCTGGGCAGCCTATGCCAGTGTCTCACCACCTTCATTGAAAAAAACTTATTTATTATATCTAATATATAATATTTAACCTAAGTTTACCCTCTTTTTGTTTAAAATTGTTACTCCATGTCCTGTCATAATAGATCCTGCTAAAAAGTTTGTCCCAGACCTTCCTACAAGGCCGCCTTTAAGTACTGGAGGGATACAATGAGATCACCCCAAAGGCTTCTCTTCTCAAGCTGAACACTGACTCTCTTTGCCTTTCCTCATAAGAGAGGTGCTCCATCCCTTTGATTATCTTGGTGACCTCCTCTGGTGTTACTCCAGCAGCTCCATGTCCTTCCTGTGCTGGCTCCCCAGAGCTGGTGCAGCCCTGCAGGTGGGCTCTCAGCAGAGCAGAGCAGAGGGGCAGAATCCCCTCCCTGGCCCTGCTGCCCACGCTGCTCTGGATGCAGCCCAGGACACGTTTGGCTCTCTGGGCTGGGAGTGCCCATGGCTGGGCCATGTCCAGCCTCTACCCACAGCACCCCCAAGTCCTTCTGGGCAGGGCTGCTCTGGTCTGTCCATCCCCAGCCTGTGCTGGTACTGGGGGTTGCCCTGACCCAGGTGCAGCACCAGCACTCGGTCCTGTTAAGCCTCAGGAGGTTCCCATGGGCACACTTCTTGAGCTTGTCCAGGTCCCTCTGGATGTAATCCCATCCCTCAGGGGTATCAACCACACCACTCAGCTTGGTGTCCTCAGGTTTGAGTTGGGGACAAAAGCTTTTTTTTTGCCATCCTGTTGGAAGTTCCATGGCTTTTCTCTTTTATTCAATGTCTGCTTAGACAATTTGACAATTAGTGTTACAGATGCTAGTAAGAGACCAACATAAGAGAAAAAATGCATGAGCATTTTCTGTTAATGTTCTGGTAATGCAGATAGAAACTCAACATTGCTCTTGCACCCTTATGCAAGTAAACCAGAGGAAACACAAACAACAAGTTAAATCAATGCTATTTGGATTTCTTCTAATATTAACACTGTTATTTTCAAATATTTGCCTCTAAAATATTTCTTTCTGGTGAGGGTGGTAATTTCTTTTTTAAAAAATTTGTATTTCAAATCAGTTTTAAATAATGTCTGGAATTCTTAGGATACACTTCTTTTTTAAAAAATACAAATGTAGAATTACAGGTCTGATTTTACATAAATCCAGTATTTTAAACTTGCAAATATATTTAATACAGGCATGGAATTACATACGTATTATATGAAAGTATTGGAATATAAGAATATTGCTTACACACATATGAATATTGCTTTTTATCACAATGAAGTTTCAAGCAAGGTATTTTTAGAACCTTACTAGGTATAAGTTTTTATGAATAAAGATGGAAAAAGTTACCTAGATGCTTAGATATTTTTTTTACATTATGGGTTTTACTGAGTTAGAATCAGACATTGTGATGGTGTTGATATATTATGTTATACCATGGTCACAATTATAAACTTATTTCTAAACTCAATTCAATTCAAAATTTATCCAATTCATATTGAATAAAACCTCACCCTAAAAGCTCTCAAAGAGACTATTGTAAATGACAGCATGATGGCTTTCATAAGTGAACAAAATAAAGGAGTATAAAATACTGTAAATAATTAATGTTTGTGCTATGCATGACTTCGTCTATCTTCCTTACCAATTTTGACCTTTTCATCTAACTTAATATACATTTTTTTGCAGTAGTATTTAATATAAAATTATGCTGCCTCATAAACTGATATCATAGCTTCCAAGATTTTGATGGCTTATGTCATTGTAATAAGAAAGACATTTTAACATGAGCAGGCATCTTTGTATGAATAGTGCGTAACTGAATCTGCACTATTAGCATTATCAGCATGGATATCAGTCAGACCTTAATAGCAAAACACAGGTACATCCTTTCTATGTTAGGTAATACTCAAGGATGATAACTGGACAGAAGAGTGATGAGTGTCTAACTACCTTATATACCACTTTAGGTATCTAGTGGATCAGCTGAATCAAGATTTTCTATTCCTGTTGTCACATAAAGAAGACATTTCAGAGTATCAGATTGGTATTTTCTCTTCTGTAGCATTTTATTATGTAAACAAAAACCTCTGCTCTGTTTTATTTCTGTCCCCAGACAACAGCAGTTATTAGTCATTCTAGAGCCAGATGTTTATTGGGTGTAAATCAGGATAAGGTTTTATAGAAACAGTAATATAAACAACCTGACGTTTTTGCTGTCCTTGGGCTATGTCTCAGAGTTATACTAGAAATAAGAAAACAGCAGAGAATCAAAAACCACAATGTGAAAGAGAAAGACTGAAAATATTTGGCTTACAAAGATTCAGTCTCTGTAAATTCTGGAGATATAAACAGTGGCTAAAAAGGACTTGTTTTTCTTTGATTTACACAATATATTTATTATCCTTAAGCCAATCATAATGAGATGCCTTACAGACCCATGTGGGGACTGAGAAGGAAGATACCAATGTCATTTTCATGGTATTTTTTTAATTAAGATTTTTCATATACAGTATGTAAAACATTAACACTTTTTCAGCACACAAGACACGAACAGGGTCCTGAACCTGCTGCAACACTTGGAAAGCATTTTAGAAAAGCAGAAAATTTTAATTATTAAAAGGTTACATGGGTGGTTCTGCTCTGTTTGTCCATAACACTCTCAATATGGCGTAATTGTCTCTGCATTCTAACACCCAGCAGCAACAAACTGTGCTGCTTCCACACTAAACCAGGGTATTTTCCAGCAGTCAGCTAATTGGAAAACTGTAATAAAGTATAAAGCATGTATTATAGCCCCATATGATTCCAGCTTATGCCAGCACTTTCCTTGCTTCTTCCTAGTTTCTCCTGTATTGTTCCTGTATTTCTCCTTCCATAGTCACTCGGATTCATAAACTGATCTCACACATACCAGCATTTAGTCTGTTTAAACATCCTTTTATGTGAAATAAACACAGTATTTCATGGAAATCACCTTTCTTTTTACATGCTTTACTATTTAAGTAGTTTCCAGTGATTACAGAATGCCCAGTCATAATGTTAAAGGGTTGAATCACATTGCCTATAATTTATAGGGACAACATTATCATGTGGAAAATATGCTCAATACTCCACTCTGTTACTGTTATTACTACTGCCCTCACAATTGTTGCTTAGCTACAATTCTTTAATTCTGAAAGCTTAAAGTTAAGCATCATAATTCCAGCATTTCCTGGTGAAGTGAGTATCCAAATGAAGAATTCTCAAGTCACAGCTAAAGAAGTAGTTATCCTTTCAGGATAAAATACAGTAATTGCTTTATAGCACTCAGCAGGAATCTGTGTAGGCAAAATGCAGAATAATGGAGTAAAATAATGAGCCAGAGATGAAATTTATCCAGAACTGAATTTAGTACCTTCCCATGACAGAGAGAGATGAGGCTGTACCCCACCACAGATTACATATGTTTTTATGGTATGACTTCACACTGACTCACTGATGGTGCTACTTACCATGTTTCCAAATCTACTTCCAGCTGCAACTAGTTGTTACTCAGATTTCTAAATTCAGAGTGACGTACTGGCCCAGACATGGCCTTTCTAATTTATAAAAGCTGAAGAGACTACAGTATATGACTATACTGCAGCAGTAACTTGTTGACTTTACTACTCAATAACTGAGTCAATTGTTTTCTGTATCTCGCCCTTTTCTTTGAACTAACCCATCTTGCTTAGATTCAGTAAATACCCTGTTTCATCCACTGCACCATAGGTCTGTACTCCTAAAATTCAGGTGAAACATTTTTAAACTGCTTATACATTATCTCCAAGAGCAGCTCTTTCACCTTTGTTCACATCCTTATCTAATTGTGCTGACCTTGAAAGCATGGGCAGATCGTTCTGCTTAATCAAGAATTGGCAAATATTATAAACAACTCAGACCCCAAATGTTCTAAATCTATCCCATTGACATCTTATTCACCTTCCTATACTGAAGAGCACTGAAGCTTGGAAATAACACTGAAGAAATTGCACTACTATTAGAAAGCTGGTGATATTACTATTAATTTTGGCATGTTCTATAGAACAACAATATTGATTTGTGTGCTATGATTATGAAAAAAGGTTGCCTTTTACTGAGAATGTACTTGAAATTTTTGACAACAGGAGAAAAGGTGTTTTCTCACTCCTGCTGGGAATGCTCCACTGCAACTTTAAAGCAAACTTAGCATCTTCATGTTATGAATATTTTTATATACTTTGTATTTTCGATTACAAGGAGTTTTCACAATAATTTGCTAAGGCAATCATTACCAGCACTTTTGAAGAAATTAGCATGACAACTTGTAATGCACATGGAAAGAGGGCAAGACCAAATCTCATTCAAGTGGACATTTCATTCAGTCATTTTCCCTGGCCTAACAGGCCTCAATTATTCTGGATATACTAAAGTCTAATTTAGGTTTAGTGCAATAGTATATTTAGTAGCACCATACTCAGAAATCTATACTACAGAGTAATAAAGAAATACAGAGTGCAATGTAACACTTGCTCTTAATGTAGAAACATAAGCACCATATAATTCATTTTTTATGCTTTTCCATGCACAGACTTTTGTTGGGGGGCACTCTGAAGAGTCATTGTTTTCAGTTAGTGCTAATTAAATGGAAGCTGAACATGTTTATACCAATTTTGAATTAAGTTCTCCATTTCTATTTTAAAGCAATTAGCATGCTTTTGTGCTATTCTATTAGTTGCAAAATCAATCAAAGAAGCATTCCATTATTTTCCTTTTTCTTAAGTCAGAGACATCTTCCACAAGGAAACAAAGACAGGTTCAGTCTCTTTTGTTTTTCCTTTCTTTCATAGGCTATTCTTTGTTCATGGGAAAATTCTTTTGGTTTTTTTATGGAAAATGGACATAGTTTTGCTCTGAGGAGAAATGAACTCTGCTTTCCTACAGGCAGTCAATAATTGCTTTCTACAAAAAGGAAGAATAGCTCCCATCACTCTTCACAGATAATATTAAAAATAATAGCTATGTTTTCCATTAGTTATTTTTATTATGGTAAATTATTGCATGTAGCCAGAAAATCTCATTTAATTTGTAGAAAGAATTGTTCAATATAGACATTTCACAGTACCCTTTGTCTGATGAATGTCAAAGCCAGTACCTGAGTGACTAGGTTGTAATAAAATACAAGCAGTCACCTAAAACCACAGCCTTAGATTCTGACTGATCAGCACCTTGGATTCAACCTTACCACTCTCCATTTTCCTAGCAGTACATGAGCAAAAACAGGTCACTTTTGGTCAAGTCAAATTCTTACCTATGCTTATGGTCCTGTCTGGTTTAATGTGGTAACAGCTGCTCTCAGAGGAAACCCAATCAGTAGAGTCCATGAACAGTATGAAGGTAGTCCTGCTGTTTTCTTCTTAAACTTGATGACTGGCAGGTATAGTAACAACTTATTGACTAGGTGACACACTATATTGAAATTTAATCCCCACTCACTTCCCATTGCCTAAAATTATCTGAAGATATCTCCCACCTTAGAGGAACTCTGTGCTTTACAGGAATATAACAGTGGCTGTTGCCTCAGTTTAAAAGGTCTGAAAACAAAGACCATGTCAGACTTCTTCTGGAATTCTCCTAATCTTTGTACTGGAAAATCCCATGTATCTTGTCCATTGTTTCCAAAATGACAGATCCCGCAGATGTGCCTTAACAGCACCAAGATAAGGAAGAGTGAAAAGAATCTTTTCTGACCAAGACCATAAGATCAACGTTTTCTTGAATTTTAAGGGACCCCGGTCATCAAGATTACTCCTATGTGCACAGTTAACAATTGGAAGCTCTCTGAATATTGTGAATACTTTGAAAAGCAGTTCTGAAATACCTAATTCTCCTTCCCTACCAGGGTCCCAGGAACTGTAATTTCTAGATTTTTACCATGGAGACTAAACTTCTAAAAGCTATAAACCATTTAGCATCGTGACCAGCGCAGACACCTGTGTCATTTAGTCCACGGGGTGTGCCAGTCCAGGGACCGTGTATTCTTGAGCACCATCTAGCGAGATTTTCATGGTTTACAGATGCACAGACTTAAAACTCTAATGTCACAGCTCTTTGCTATGTTAGAAAGGATTTTAAACATGAACTCATACTTTGGCTAAACTTTTCAGTGCTGTAGAGAGCCTTGGGCTTTCTTTTCTCTGGAGTGTGCAAGGGAGTAAAGAACTCTGAGCTATTACGACAGTTTGCTGGTCGGTTTCCAAGATATCTGCCTAGCTATGAGACCTTTTGCCTGTTATTTTGTTTTAGGAAAAATTAAAAACGGTTTTCAGGTTTCTCAAAGCATAACAAGAAAAATACAAAAATAAGAGACAATGTATTTGGGAAACTTTGTGCCTGGAAGTGGAATCTAAGATAGGGAAAACTGTTTCCTGAGAAATTATCACTTGAAATCCATTAACTGAGTTTATAATAGGAATAAAAATCTTCCAAGTACATAATAAACCCAACATTTTTAACTGATCTAAAACTTAATTTATACACATTTCCAGCTATAGTCCCATTTCCAGATACTTTTCCACAGAAAAAGAAAAGTTAATATCTTAACAAAAGTCTTGTTTACAGAAAAAATTAAGTAGGATACAGCATCTCTTTATGATTGCTCTTAGAGACGTTTTTCTACACATTTCTATTCACTGTATTTGAAGCACGATTCCTTGCAGTGGGACAGCCAGGTTTTACTATCTCAAAATGGCTTAGAATTGAGAGAAAAAAATATTATGTAGAAAATAGTTGTAACTGACATGACAAGTAAGAGTAATAAAATTCTTTTCTATAGCTTTTTTTTTTTCATAGGCAAATTTTGAGGATAATATATTAGTGGTTTATGTATGGGCAAAGCTGAGCCTTTTCATAAATGAGGTAAATCTTGTGCCTCTATTCTTAAGTACTTGTGTTGTCCAAGACAAGTTTAGAGTATGTTCTAATAGGTAATCACTTAAAATACCTTTTCTTTTTTCTGCGAAAATGCAGAAATAACACATTTTAAACTCAACTGCATAGTACATTTAATGTTTGCTGTAGGATATTCCTAAAATTATCACTAAGAGAAACAGCAAATAAAACCTCCAAAGCCTCTTGCTTTTTTTGACTTTATTTAGTCTTTATTTTGGAAGAGAATAATATAGCTAGGAGTTCATCAGAATTTGCCGTCATGATAACATGCTTAGATGATGAATTATAACAAGATTAAAATTGCAATTTTAGTACTCTTATAGTATATCCAGATACTGTACTTTACCTGTATTAATGAATGGAAGACTGTCCATGACCCTTGAGGGGTCATGTATTTATTTCTTTGTTTTCCCAAGCAGAGAAAGGGAAATCATAATTTCTCTCTGAAATATAAAACTCCCTTGCAGAGGAAACCACCTATACAGAAAGGGGACACTATGCACTATATTTTGGAGTAAAGGAGGAAAAGTTAAAAGATAAATATATTTTCTTCTGCAAAGTTCTTCTTTATTGGGGAATTATTTTCATAGAAGGACCTGAAAATATGAGGACAATATAACAGAAGAGATATCTAGCAATCAATACTAAAATTACAACCAATGTGTCAAATTTCATCATTTCCCTGAATTCTTTTGGGGAAAATGGCATAAGATCTGTAAAATTTTTCTGTGTCAAGACTATAGGTATTTGAAGGGCAGATGTACTGACCATAAATGTCAGGATTTTGATTATTTTTGCACATATCTGCCTGATGATTACATGTACACAGATACATCTTGCCCAATTGATGTACTTTATCACTGATTATTTATTACCAACCACAAAGATTTTTGGTTTTACTTCTTTAGTGTTTGGGGTGGGGGGGTTGATAAAGCAAACTAAATTTGAACTGCCTATGAGATTTTCCTTCCTTTGAACTTGTTAAAAATTGAGAGGACATGAATTCTAGTTCAGTCCTCTCATTAAAAATTGGTTGCATTTGACAAATTTTGGCTCTTTTAGGGGTTTATTCCATATTTGAGAATATTTGTGCTCTGCTTGTGTTGTGTTTGGTGCTTGGTGGAAAATTCAAAGGTTCACATTATCCAACACAGCCTTCATTTTAGGATATCTCAGTTCCAAGAGATCTGACACAAAGCCCTGAGAAGTTAGCAGCACCTACAGACATCACCATCCTGAGAAGTTAGTCTAAACTAGTGATCTCACTCTACTGCAATTTTATCATCATTGGTCTTGTTAAGTTCTCTGCTACTTAACAAAAAGGGTCAGCCTGTGTGGAAGACAGAATGGTCTATTTTTTGTCACAAAATAAGAACTAAGGAGTGCTCCTTTAAACACTCAGGTAACACACATGAAATTAAACCCAAAAAAGTCATATGTTTAGTCTATGAATCTTAAAGCTACAGGGTATCATGCAAATCAAACACATGCAGAAGTCTAAGAAGTCATTTGTAAAACTTCAGGAAGTTTTCAAGGATTGGTAGATATTGAGCCTGAGAAGAGTAAGAAACTGCATGTTTGTTTATAACATCCTTTCAAAAATCACATATTTTAAGCAGGGGAAAAAGAATTTTCATTTTCCTTATATTGATTCAAACAAGAACTGTTACTAGCAGAAGAAACATTTGGCCATTTGTCTGGTATATGATCCGTATGGAAGTTTTGTTCTTCCCTAAAAATGTTTTTGATGTTTCAATACTATGACATCAGAGCAGAAGTGATCTGAGTAATTTCTATTGTACAGCAATGGCATCTGTCATTATTCACATCTGCTTTGGAAAGGAGATTATTTCAGTTAGTCATTTTAGTCATTTTAATTCACATAATAAATATTAAAAGTAATCATTAAAAAGCTTATTTAGTAGAGATTGATCCTTTATTAATATTCTCATGACTCAATCCATCCCCAGTGCTAGATAAATTAATGATCCCTTCCTAGTTTTTATGTATTAGAATAATCTCCTTCAAGAGTTCCTGACTACAGCTTCAGGGTAATTAACTTTACCCAGATTCCTCTTTAGTCTATTTCAACTTCTGCAAAGTAAAAGAACTGAAATTCAACATATTTCTTTTGGGACAGTTGTTACTTAAAATTTTTTATGCCGCTAATATTGTCATCCCTTTGTGTGCCCAAAGGTGACGTTATTTTGAAGCCTGGAGAACACTAATTAACTAACACAAAGAAATGGTGGCATCTTCAGTAAGTACTTGCATGCAGACTTTGATGGAAAAGGTTCTGGATTCCTGATTTTTGCCTACAGAAAATATTAATTTGTATTAAAAGAGGATATTAATCTCATTATATTTGTTATAAGAGAACTTTTTCAAGGCTATATCCTGACAGTTATATTCTTTTTAAATGAAAGATTGTGGAGATTTGTTTGGGGTTTTTTTTTGCTTGTTTGTTTGCCTTTTGGTATTTTGTTGGGGTTTCTTTTACAGAATGAAGGCTGGTTAAAATTGAGCTCTCTCCTTTGTTAAATAGTTGGACCCAACAACATCAAATGAGCCCAACTACATGGGAGGTTTCAGGTTCTTTAAGTTCCCTGCCACAGAGACAGAAGCCTAAACTCCATGTTCTCTATCTTGAACCAGAACTCCCAGCAGTTCCAAAGAGTAACCTGGAAGTTTAAGTCTTAAAAAAAAAAAAAAAAAAAAAAAAAACCAACAAAAAAAAACACCAAACACCACAAGAATCGCAGACTCAGGCACTCAGGCAATCATAATTCCAGGAAACATCATTTCAGAGCAGAAATACTTGTTTCACTGATAGCTACACAGTGTTTCTTATCCTGCCTTGCTTGTAAGATTTTTTTGTCACTTGGTTTTGATTTAGAAGGAGTCCAGATTTTCACATCTCAATGCTTTTGAGAAATAGAATTCTCAAGTTCAGACCAATTCTATTAGCAGTTCTAAAATTACTAACCTCAGCATGTTCAGAAAGTGGAAGAGTAGAAGGAAGAAAAGTCGCTTCAGGAAAACCTAGGAAAAGCAGACATGCAGTGAATGTAAAAAATAGGCATGAAAAAGGTATTTTGCTTCAGTGTCTATTTTCACAAAAAAAAAATCTCAGAAAGGGTACAGAAAGTTAGAATAATTTTATATCATATGGGCAACCCCTGTATATAAGAGCATTAGTATTCTCCAATGAATATGTCACATTATAAACTCTAAATACATAATATTTGAGTCCTTCTGATCACTGATTCTCTCCTGAAGATGGAAAGTCTTGTAGCATTGATGAGTGGTATGTCAAGGACAAGCTATTTTGAGTGCCAATATGACACTAGAAATATGAAGTTATGATTCCTGCAACACAAGTGCAGATAGTGACCTACATGTTGACCCGTATTCATTGATGGGAATATTCCTTTCTTACCATAAGTCATTCCACTGGCTTCAGTAAGAGTCATGTCAGTGGCCTAATTCAATGCATTACAGCACAGAAATCTAAAATATCTATATCTAAAATATCTATAAACATGAAAAATTAACCAATAAAACACCTCTGTCTCCTGCTTCTTTTATAACATCTACATGTTCTGAGCTTATTAAATTTAAATGAGCCTAAAGCTTTTAGCTGCACTGTTCATTGTTTTTTCTCTGTGTGCCTTTGTGCCACAGCAGGAGTGTTGCATGCCTTTGCAATATTAATATTTCTAAACATCTGCCATCTCCTATATGACTTCGCAGCTTATCTGTAGAGGAAGCCAAAAGGAAAAAAAAAAAAAAAAAAAGTGAAACTGTAGTTTAAAACAAGTTTCCACAAATAAATCTCTACT
Source organism: Lonchura striata (assembly GCF_050655825.1). Taxonomy (NCBI): domain Eukaryota; kingdom Metazoa; phylum Chordata; class Aves; order Passeriformes; family Estrildidae; genus Lonchura; species Lonchura striata. Next base: position 45,905,939 of record NC_140707.1, read on the forward strand.
AGCAGCATTCTCTGAAATATAATAGTTTCAATAATGCGCCTCTTTCTATTGTAGGTGTTTTAAAAAGGTGAATTTAATTAATTGAAGAGACAAACTCCAGCAGTGTGAAATGACCCAGCACAGAATATATAACCCTGCATAATCTTTATTTTCACTCTCACAAGATTACCATGTTTATAAATTTTCAGCCAGACTTGAAGGAGAGATTTAAAAATTAAGCTCACTGAGACACATGCACACACATGCATTCAGCTCTGCCTTTGGGGATTTACTCAGAAAAATGACATTGAACAGCACACTGCAACCATGTCATCTTGCAGTTATTAGACATTACAAACCCATAAAAACAAAATGCAGATAGTTCTTATCACTGACCAAAAGGAAAAAAAATAAACGGGAGAAAGGCCTGTTTCTAAAACTGTTTTGTATTTAATATTTAAATTACATGTTTATTATAAGATTCAAAATGGACCTTTTTATTGTGCTGTGAATATTTGATTCCAGCACAGGAAACCTATGCACATTAAAAGTAATTATAAATGCCCCAAGTAAATTTTTATCTCCATTTTGTATTTTAATTAGTTTAGTGCTTTGTTTTTATTGCTTTTTATGAAAACTGTTCAATTGCACATTGATTGAAAACATTATTCAATTCCCAGAGTCCATTTCTTTCAGGATGATTATATTTAGAAACCAGCTTATGTCACTCTATTGGATTGTGACTTGTTTAATTTCCTAAGAAAGTATGTAATTTTTTAAGTGTTATGGAAATTAAGAGCTTTGATATTCACATTTATATACTTAGTAGTTTTCATGTTCACTGTAATCAAGGCAAAACTTGTAAGATAGAAGCATATTTTGGCTTTTGCACATACAACAATAATCATTCTTGATAATGTATATTTATGGGTTTGACTTTCAGTAATTTCTTTTATTTTGTTCTATGTATTTTTATTTTTGTAAGCAGTCTTTACACTTGACCTAACCTTCTTCAGGTAAAATAGGTAAACCTCAGCTGCATCTCTGCTGCCTCTATTCATCACCTCTTTATGTAGATGCAGAGGGTTGGAAAATTCATCTTTTCTTTCACAGGTAATTTCCAAAGCATAAAAGGTCTAGAAGAAGGCTGGTCTTAAATGACAGGACTGTGTGAAACCAGAAATGAGCGCAACCAGATCCATCACAGCTGAGAAGTGCAAGCCTGCCAGAGGATTTCCCCTATAGTCAGTTTTGGGAGAGTTTAAAAAACCAACAATTAGTAGAACTTTCTTTTTCAAGGAGAGGAAAAAAGTAGTATTACCTAATGAGTCTAGTAAAGCTGAATTTTTTCTCTGTCTCACATCTGCACAGGGGAAGTAAGGTGTAGGGATGATGCATTGATCATATAATTTTAATTCCATATTTTTCATTAATATTTTGGATTTTAAATTATTTACCTCAAGTAGAGACATTATAAATTTATTACTTTTATCAATCAAGCAGAATTATGGACATATCCCGTGCAGTTAAGCACCAGTTTTGCAGTTAAAGCACAGACTCAATAGATTCAATTTCAGACAGATGTGAGTGAGAAAAACAGCAATCCTTTCCAAATTACAGCATTTATTTTTCATAGATGAAATTGAATTTGATGAGGTTTTACAAGTAAATTGGTAGCTAATTTAACATCATAGTAATGATGCTAAATTAACTTCTCCTTGAAGAAGTCCAGTGGGGTTTTTTTGGGTTGGTATTTTTTGTTCTTCAACCAGATAGCAATATTACAATGGTTTTGGATAGAAGAATATATACAGACATATAAACTTTGTTATGCATTTATCCCAAATATATGTATCAAACAAAGGAGAAGATAACCAGGAACTCATTGTTTCTTGGAACACAAAAAGATATGAGATTTAAACCAAAAGCAGCAGAATTAAAAGAGAATGATACTTCCTTGTATAAGCTGCAACTATTACATGGAGCCCATTGCTATGGGACATTTTACCTGCTCTAAGCAACAGAAATCCTCACAAAGGATGAAAAAAAAATTCATGCAAGAATTTTCTGTAAAATATCTGACAAATAACCACCTATCAAATAGGTCTATCAAGAACTACACAAACATTATATCCATTATAAAAGGTCCTGGCTTACTAGAAGCTGGAGGTGAAATTTCAGTCTGTTCTTATCCTGCATTCACAGGCCCCATAGTGACTTCTGCCAGAGCTGGAGAACTGGAATAAGATGAACACTTTGTTGTAGCCCAAGTTAACCAGTATGGTTTTCTTAACACAAATTTAATTGTTGAAATATTGCTGAAATGGCAAGCTTTTGAACAGGTGATAAGGGAAAGATTTGATTAAATAATCAGATAAAAATGTTGTATAACAACATTTGCTTTTGATATTCTTGATAATAAAAATTTCCTTTTAAATTAAGCTGAAGAGTAGCACTTTCATCAGGCAATTGCACATTGAAAAGTCTGTTACATATGATTTCTATCTCTTTATTTTAGTGAGGTTGAAATATGTGCTTTCTTCTGTGTCATGCTCCTTTTCTTCAGACTGTTTTTTCCTTTCATTGCATTCAATAAGAATAAAATGAAGACTAACTTTCTCTAATGTAATTATTGTCAGTTGCTCTCACTTGTTTTCAGCTATATAAAATAGCAAAATAATATTTTGTCCTTTTTGCACCTTAGGAGAAAATGGGGAAGCTGACTACCCTTGTAAAGTGATGACTCCATTCTACTGGTTTAATTAATAAATCCTTTCAGATGGAGGTTACCAGGAAAACAAAAAAAAAAAAAAAAAAAAAAAAAAAAAAAACAAAAACAAAACAAAAACAAAACAAAACAAACAAACAAAAAAAAGCAAGAAGAAAAAAAAGGTGGAAGGGTATCCAAAAAGTAAATTCTTTTTTTAAATCCTAGGTTGTCAAAGTAAGAACAGTTACATTGCAACAGAAGCATGCAGCAGAATGAGGCACTTCCCAGAGGCTTGCCTGCATCCTGCCAACCTAACATCTGTAAATCCAACAGTTCACATCCTTAGCCACATTTTTTGGACTCTTTAATATCACATGGTTTTTAGTTGTGTTCATTATTACCAGGGGTACCTATGTTATTTAAGGACAATTTAAAAAAAAAGAAAGCTACCTATTCAAAACAGGTTCTTTTAAGCAAAGTAGCACATGCTAAACATTGGCTATAAGAAACTGAGCATCTCAGGCCCAGGTATGGCATTCTGTTTAGAGCACAAAGCAAAGGCAGGAGTGGGTGTCAGGCATGCACAAGGTGTGAAGTGCAGCTGGAGCCACAAGCACGAGGTTTTCTGGGGGAACAGCAAGGTTGCATTCGGCTTCCTACAAGTGATTTGTTATGAAAAGAGTTGGACTGAAAGATCTTAATCAGAATTATTCAATAGCCAGTATAGGTAGCTATAACTACTAGTACAGTATAGTGCACTATTTTTTAAGCAATATTGAAGCAAGCAAAAAGGATTATAAAGTAGAGATTGATACTACTGATAATCTCCAGCTCCAGAGAAGTGCTGGCACTCAGGGCACTACCAGCAGCTTTTGCAGGCAGCTCTCCCTTGACAGTGGAGACACACGTGGTGTCCCAGAGGCTTTGATCAGGGCTGCATCTTACCGATAGAGCTGGGAATACAAAGGTGGCACCACAAGTCTCTGGCCCTGTCTGGAGTGACACAAAGGTCAAAGACTTCAACCCACACCCACGTCAGGATTTGTCTGTTCAGCCTGAGGTCTCAGGGCTCTCCTATACCCCACACTGTGGTGGAGACCAGCATGACTTTCCAGGTGTCCAGACTACATTGGCAGGTGGGATAAACAGGAGAAAACAAGCTCTTTATTGCAGTCTCAAAGTGCAGAGCCCAGATGTAAGACATGGAAAGAGGATCAAGCACATCTGCTGAAGTAGGCATGTAGGGAGTCTTGCAATGGTGGAGCCTGGGCCAGCTCGTGACTTGTATCAGTGGCAATTTCAAGTACTTGCCACCAGAGCATTCGTAGAAGTCATAATTTGAAAATAAACACTTAAGGAACTTAAATAGCTAAATTTGCTATTAATGACTTTAAAACAAGTGTATGGTTCTGATTCATGAGCATTATTTCTAAATATACAAAAGATGTCTGAGGTAAAGCAAACATGTGGATTCATTTTCCTCTAAAGAGAAAAAAACAAAATCGCCTTCTTCCCAGAGTAATCCTTTTAGATTACTTGGCTACTTGAGGCGGTCTTTTCAAATCTGCAGGTGCAGGTTTTCACTATATAAACCAATAACTGAGAAATCACCAAAATAAGAGACATGGGGAAACCTGTAGTTGTGGAAAATTTGGAATATTTTTTAAAATTAGGGTTTGCAGGTGAGTAAACTCTCTGAAGATTTATATTACCCAAACACTCAGTATTATATACTTGGAGACTTTTCCTTTATAGGTCGCAACAGGAAAGGGAGGTTATTCACAAACAGATGCCCTTTGGTACATAAAATGAGCTCTGAATGTACTATCTAAATTTAAAATAACCTTATTTAGATCAACCTACTTATTGAAGAATACTCAGAGGTCACTAAAACTTTGATTTTTCCAGTTATTTTATAGCTAGTACTTCAAAAGCCATCTAAACTATAACAAGATAGATAAATCAGATTGTTTTTAGTGGTCTACTGTGTACATTTTAATATAGGTAATGAGAGTATCCAGTAAATCAGACTTCGGAGGAATTTGCACTATACTGTGGTATAGCCTCAACCTTATACTACTAGAAAGATCGCCAGTTTGATAATTAATCAACATCTATTTTCATCTAAATAATATATCTGATTAAAATTTACTTTTTTTAAGAACTTAAAACTATATGATGTTGATTATAGATTTCTCTGTAGGTCTTTGAGTCTACTGCCATATTTTTATTAAGAGAGTTATAAAAGGCTCTAATTAGCAGTTAAGTCATAATAAAAATAATGGATTTTTTATAAAATTAATTTTGTATTTTATTTTTGAAAAATAAATAAAATATTTTGAAGATATGTAAATAACATTAGATTCCCATGATTGATGAATTGTTTTCATGTACTATTAGAAAGGTTCAATTTATTCTAAGAAAGTCTCTATGAGTAAAGTCTCCAAGTGACAAACATGTCAATTACTGAGATTAAACACTACAGCATTTCAGAAACTCAAAGTCAGAAAATTATTTAAGGTTTTCCATGGACCTGACACTTATTGCACAACATAAATGTTATTTTGATTGTTGCAGAAATCTTTGAACACCAGATAATGTAGAGCAAAATAGACACACATGTAAACACTATGGATTTAAGACTTTATTGATATTATTGAATCAAATTTGACAGCTTCAAAAATAATAGCCTCATCACCAAAATATAATATTTGCTATAAAAAAGAATGTTTGCTCAATACTGAAGTTTTCCTGCATTTTAGTGGTTAAGTCTCCTATGGTTACATGTAAAACTTGTCCAGGACAGTCAGTGCCTCAAACATCCTGTAAGACACAGGTTTACAGCCTTGGGCCTTGCAGGATGCACAGTTACAAACCAAGAGAGCCCCTATGTAGCTACTTTAGGATTTTATCTCCGTATGTGACCAGACCTCAGTGCTTTCACTCACTTGTCTAAAAGTGAGTATTCCCCATTTCAGGCTGCACATACCCTGCATGAGTCCCTGCTGGGAGAGGGGGTGGGATGAGACACTCAGAAGCTGCTTGACACCTCCAGCAGAGACTAGTTGGCCCAGTTGGTCCAGTGGCCACCAGCACCTTATGCCCAGCTGGAGGCTGATGGGTAACAAAGTCAACCATCACAGGTCCCCCATCTCTGGAATGCATCAATTATGTGAGCATCTAGATGGCTTCTCCTGCAATTCCCACCTGGTGTTCTCACTCTGGGACAAAATGCCCACCAGAGACAATTGCAAAGGTTGAGGGGGGGCGGAGGGGGGGGCCTGGGGGGGATGACACATGTGCCAAGACCCAGCTATCTTTCATCACCATCACACAGAAATTTCAAGAGAGCAAAAATACTTTCCACTGCATTTGCACAAAATGCAGATTGGTGCATGGTTTAGTGGCAGGAATGTCAGTTTATGCATTTTTGTTTACCAGGGATAGTGTTTGTAAATTATGAACCCACATCATGCAAGATCAGACCCCTGACTAGTGAAGGTGATGAGTGAATTCTGCAACATATATTCCTCTGGAAGTGGTTTAACAAGGAAATATTATTACCAGGTGGGAAAGCAGGATAACATACTGTATAAGCCTATAGGACAGAATAATCTTAGCTGATGAGAAAGATGAAATCAGAGTTACCTTAAAGGTATTAACCTTAAAAGTTCATTTACAATCTCAAGGTTACTGCTCTCTTCCAAATAAAATACTTCAAAAAGGTAAGCTTAGTAAGGCAGTTTAAATGAATAAATAAAACTCCACTTGCCTGTGGTGCAAAGCTGCCAGTGTTACATAAGTAAGATGAGGTCCCTCCTGCCATGCCCAATACCAAATGATAGCTGTAAAAAAAGCTGGGGAAGGACTGCTGGAAGAGTAACCCAAGCAAAACATCAAAGACAAATTAGGAGTGAATAGTACCATGTGGACTCCACTGGTGAGGGCGTGAATGACAGATATGAAAAGCTACAGAAAGGCTTGTCATAAACTGACACTGACAGCTAAAAAGCTGCTGGAGTCATGAAAGTAGTTTTTCATACAACCAAAGACAAGTACTAAAAAGGAGAGTGAGAATTTTTAGCGTAGGATGTGAAACACAGTACTTTGAAAATATTAAAAATCCAACTATCACAGAGTGTGTTCCTCCTACATATGAAATTAAGTTACAGTAACCACTACCTCTAGGAATGCACTAATTTGGGGACATCAATAAAATACTATTATTGCAACAAAAGAGGCTTATTCTACTAGAATTTTCTGCTGAATATATATCTTCAAGGAAATTCTAGAAGACTATGATCTCTGCGTGAGTTATTTCCTATGGTAGCTTCAAACACCATGATAGCATATGTCATCATGCAATTGGAACTTCTGAGAGTAAAGGGATGTATGATAGTATAAATATCCCAGGAACAATTTATGTTTATCAGAATCCTGTTTCAGTGAGGACCAAAGACTGAGTAGGTAAGATCAATTAAAGGCACTTAGTAGGAAAATAATCTGGAGGGAAAGTTAGATTAGCTATGCTGGAAACTGCCTCCATGTTGTCTCAGAGCCTCTGAGGAGAAGAGAGGTTAGAAACTGTGAATCACACACTCACTTGACTTAACAGGAACAGTCCTAAAGGCAATGAGCAAAGGTAATATATGCTCTTAACCTATGCTAACATGCTTTCCAGGGATGAGGAGTATTTTTACAGATGTGATCAAGTGAGACACCGGATTGTGCTGAAACCAGGCAGATTTCCCCCAATGACTCGAATGGCTGTACAAGTCATGGTGAATTTTAATGTGCTAGAAAAGGGGTTGATTAAAGAATCACCTCGAGCATCTTCAATTACATTTGTAAAAAATGCCCAGTGGAGAGTTGTGGCTGTAAGAGCTTTAATTTGTGGAGAGTTCAGAGCAGCTCTCCAATTTCACATAGCAGTATCAGACACAAATATTTCCATAGCTGGGATTTGATCCCTGGCTATCATTTTATCATTTTAATGATCCAAGTAAAGGTGTTTTTTCTCATCCACTACGGATTGTCCCATGGTTTTTAATGCCTTTTCATTCATAAATATAGCTGTGTCTTCTGATAAGATTATAAAGTTAAGTAGCAATGAAAATAATTTCCTACTTTTTGAAGGAAGGTGAAAGAAAAAAAGGAAAAAAAATTAAATTATTCTGTGTTTTTTTCATTTTGTTTTGTTTTTTGTTTGTCTTGGTTTTTTGTTTTGTTTTGTTTTCTGGGGTTTTTTTAAGAGCTACAATGAAGCTTGTAGGAGGCCTTCATCACCTTTCCAGCAATTATGATAGGTGCAAGCAGGTGAAATTTCATGTCTAAAAACAGATTATTACAAACTACTGGAAAATCCCTGTTAAGATGGAAAAGTATTACTGTTTGTATGCATGATGATCTGAGAAATCTGTAACAGTTTACTTTCTGGCTGATTTATTATTATATTCACTTGGCTTCACATATCTGTCCACCTAAGGAAGATAAATGGTTAAATCAGATCTTGGCAAAACACCTTAAAATAATTTATTTTTTAGAAAGACAGCTGGACCTTAAATAGGGAAATATTGTAAAGTGAGAAAGAGTCTGAAAAGAGGCCTGAGGAGAGCCTACAAGAAGTAACAGTGGAATCCCCTGGGAGAAGTTTTAATAGATGTTGAGAAAGATTTTTTTAACAAAAACAGCTACATTTTCAGTGGAATGACTTACATGTAGTTACAATACAATGTTGTTAGGATGTTGTTTGCCCAACTTTACAGGCTCAGCATGAGTAGCTGGTTTAGGTAAAGCCTTAGGCCAAAAGCTCTGAACTTACATCTAGAGATGTTTTCCCCTGGAATGGAGTTCATTTTCTGAGTAATTTTCCTAGCAGCTGGTACAATGCTGTGTTTTGTCTTTAGCACAAGAACATTGATAACACACTGATGTTTTGATTGTTGCTAGGTAATGGTTATCCTAAATCTAGGGCTTTTTTAGTTTTCTGTGCTCTGCCAGAGAGCAGATGCATCAGAAATGCAGAGAGAAGAGAGAGACTCCAGGAGACGACAGCAGGCAGCAGAGCTGCAGCTCCTCAATATAGGAACAGCCTACCTGCACAGACATGGGGAGAGAACCTGCACAGACATGGGGTGGAAGGAAACCCCAGACCAAAAATCACCATAGGACTACGAGGCATGTACAAGGGGCATGACGGTTGAGTGCATAAGGGTATAATTGCCCAGGGACCTCTTTGTTCTGGGTTCCTTCTCTACATGATGAAATTATATATTTTTTTACATTTTACTCACTGATGACAATGACAATGACAAAAGTATTAAATGTTACCAATTCACCTTCTGACATCTCAAAATTACTATGTGATTTTTTGTGTTCTGGGTTTTTTTTTTTTTTTAATTGAAGTAATAAACTGACTTGCCTTCATAAGCAAAAGAAAAAGAGGACACGTGGAAGCAAAAGGAACTCAGAAGACTGACTGTATGTACAAGAGAGAATTATAGACTATATCTGTAATGTTCTTTGCAAAGTAAACTCAGATATTGATTCCCCACTGGAAGAGTTCCATTACAAGTGGAATTTCCCCAACAGTATCATTCAAATCTTACTAAACTTTCTCCAAAATAGACTTGACTAGGCATCACACAGTTTAGCACAGATAACTTTCATATCACTATTTCTAACAAAGGCATCTGAGATAGATTTTAAAATACTGAAAAAAGTCAGAAATGTTTTGACTTAAGAAAGTATAAACTAAAAGTTGTTTAGAAGTACAGTAGAAACAGTCATCTACTGTGACCCACACAGAATAAGAAAGATGAAAATTGTCAATTGGTTGTTCCGCCCTTTAATGAGTTCTCTAAACAAGGGATGAACTATAAAGTCAAAACAAATGTTGTTGAAATTATTCAAGACAAATAAGAGAAAGGTCAAATATAAAGAACTGCAGAGGACCCTTCAGAATGGATGTTAAATAGCAGATGAAATTCAATGCAGGTAAATTTAAAATTATTATAAAACAATCTGAATTCTATGCAAAAAGAGATGCTGTCTGATTTCAGAGTAGTAATTGAGAAGACTACTAAAGCAACAGTCCCACGCACAGCAGTGATCAGAAAATTGATCATATATTAAAAAAAAATTACCAAAGTTTGCAATGAAATGAAACACAGTTATGTTGCTAAACCATTACTCACTCCTATTTTAACCATTATGTGTGAGTCTAGTCCCAAGCAGAGAGTCAGAATGCAAGCTTCTGTAAGAAACAGCTGCACAGATGAGGTGTCTTTAGACACAGGAAGAGACAACCAGTGATGAGACACAGTCATGAACAACAACCAGCATCACTGCCTCTCCCAGCAAGGATTTGGGGACTATCACATTAATCAGAGGCATACGTTATCATACAGTAAACAATAATAAGTTAAGCTCATTCCTAGACACCAAGGAAAAAATATTTTTTCCAAACCTTTTTAAAGGAAAACTTCAGCTTTTATTGTAGCAAGCAATGCCGTGAAAAACCTCTAAAGAGACACTATTTTCATCTTGGGACTTTTCAAAGTCTAAAAGGCATATAAGAGCTGCATGTAAGTTCATAGTTGAGGTAAAACATACAAGTTTCCTTGAACAATAAATTTTATTTGCATAATAATTGGTAAGATTAATGAAAATAGAGATGACATTGGAACACTACAATGTCTTTGGAAGATAATTTATGTCACCAAGGCCTGAACATTTACCTAAAGATAGGAAGATCAAACTATTCTTTAGAGTTGATTATGGAAGAGATTTTAGATGACAAGCCTCAGTTCTGGCCTGCTTTTGATAGGTATGATAAATTCTGGCCTTAATCAAAAGCCTATAGAAAATAAAGTATAAAGCAGAGCTGAACAGAAGTGGCTCATGATGTGATATTTTAAAAAATAATTAATTCCTTTGATATGTATTTCCTGTATGATAAATTACTGTGCACAATCTTTACTTTGTACAGCAACACAAATTTACCAGACATTTGGGCTAAAAAAAAAGGTGTTTCCACCAATGGAAAATGTGCTTTATAGCAATGTTGCAAATTCAGTCAACACCTATCATGACACTCATAGACAGAAGTAGAAGAAAAGAAGCAGAAATACAGTGATAAGTCACTGATGTTGACATACCTATCCTTCTGCCAACAAGCTTAACTTCCCAAAAGGCATGAAGAACAATATTAAACAAGAAATAGAAACAGGGCCTGGGTTAATTGAATTGTTCTCTCTACAAGCATATGAGAAAATATGACAAGAATATAAACAGTTTATTTGACAGCTTCTAGCATTTAAAGAACATTGGGTATTCTATTAAAATTTATCCCACTAGATTATAAAACATAATTTTAAAAAAAAACATGTGCAATCTGGGTGTTAAAGTAAAATCACATGAAGACCTGATGTTTGTTAAGACAAATAGGTACTATTGTTTTTTTCTTAACTCACTATTTTAAGATCTATTAGTAAATAGGTGTTGTTATTAAAAAACACTAAACACAAAAAAAAAAAACACAAAAAACACACAAAAAAAACCCCCAAACACACAGAGAAGAAACCCACAGGAAATAAACCTCCACACCTCAAGAAATCCAGCTGCTTATCTATCTTTCAATGTCTGTCAATACATACATGTTGGCAATATATTTATTGCATGAGGAACATTCCCTTTCAATTTTTTTTTAATAATAATGACCTAGTGGTTCAGCCTCTATTAATATTTAAATTATTATCAATTCCACATCTGTCGGGTAAAATTCTAAAATTCAAACCAAGTGACTAAGAGAATTCACATTCAGTAAGTGCAAGAAAAAGATTAAAAACTTTTTAGAAGTGTTGTGTCTGACGCAGGTCCCTCTGACAGGTCTAGGCATATAGCATGTAAAATCTAAAAGCTGCTGGAGTATAGCTAAATGCTGTTATCCAAGCTGTCATAACTGTATTGCAGTTTAAAGATATTTCTTGACAAGAAAATTGAGAAAGCTGTCTGGCTAGTAAATCAAAACCATCCTCCTCTTTCAGTGGCCAATGAACAGATGCAGTTTAGGTCACAGATGGTGTTTTTCACCTTTTGGTCACCATGCACATTTTCAGCACAAATACTTGCTTTCTTTATCACTAGGAGTGAAAAGTACCACTATCCACAAACCACTGTTATTTCAGAAGGCAAAAAGCTGCTGAGCAGATAAGTTCCGGGAGTGCAGAGTGGTTTTTAATGATCTCGTAATTCAGATGTAGTGCATTTTACTGTGGAATATATTGTTATATGGCTATATTGCCTTGGGGAAACTTAAAAGAAGCAGAAATACCATCAAAAATAAAAGGTATATTGGGTAAATTGAGATTAATGCAAACAAAACAAACAAACAAACAAAAGGCACAATAGGTAAGCCTTTGTTGGTTTGAGAGTATACGTTAAAGCTTCCAAGTGGGTTCAACATTTCACTTATAATGGCCACTTATTTCTTTCATTTCCTTTACAACCTGCAAGACTGTTTATCTTATCTCCTCTGCTCCCTGCAAGGATACTCTTCTTAGCACAGGTGTCTATCAGAAGTGTTTGTAGCAGCTGCTCTGGCCATCATCCTCCCCTGGACAGGTGCTTCCTTTGGCATTTCCAGGGTCCCTTCAATCAGGGCAGCACAGAACCAGCATCAAACTCCAAAGGCTCTCTGATCTCCTGATACTGAGTTCTCAAAAATTTAAAACTCTGGACTTAGTATCAAGAAGTGTTCTTCACTGTGGCCCTGTTTTCATAAAAGTGTGTCTCCAGAATGCTTAACTTAAATGGATTTGCCACTTTTTCCTTTTTTTTTTTTTTTACTTTTTCAGATCAATACTCACTGTTGAAATCAAACAAATTTTAATTCTTATTGCAAAGAGTAACTGGTTGAAAACATTATTTAAACCAAATTATGTTTTCAACAAGCTTTGTATAAGGTGTCCATGAGAAAATGTATAAAGGAAACTTGAGAAAATCAGAAGTTGATAGCTATACATGAGACCAGTGGGATTCTGTGGGATTTTGCTTCTGTGGAAGCAAATGTTTAATTTTTTCTAAAGAGATCTCAGAGTCAGGGGAGCTCAACAAGTTTATTAAAAGATCCTTTGTTAACAGCTGACTGAGTTCAGTGACTTGACAAGTATTTTCTGAACCTGTACTCCTTTAAGAAAGAAACCCTTGCTAGACAAAATGCCAATTTAAATTTAAACAAATCTAGAACAAATTTCATTAACTATCTTATTGTAGCCAAGGAATTAATAAAAACTATTTTTGTTAAAATATAATAAGGCAACAAATCTTGTGAAGCAAGAGGAAGATGAAGATCTCTGATGAGCTATCAGGTGCAGTTTACTCCCAATTCAATTTTTTAAAGAGATTAAATCACCTTCGTATTCATTTTACCAGACTGAAATATATACATTGTTGAAAAAACTATTGGTTCTGATTCTTCTTTACATAGTAGCTTGTGCACATTCATTTTTTTAACTAAACTTGTAAATTTTAGTCTGTATTAGTGTTCTGTAAATTTCCAGGAAATATGGAGTGTTTTTCTGAATATAGAGAATCATTTTTCTTTGAATGTTTTGTTTGTCAGAGTTCCAATAGCCAATACCTGGACTCCAAGTAGTTTAACTACAAAGAATGAATACTCTATGAGAGAAGTGGGAGAATCTTTGGTTATTCTGGATGATGAAAGGATGAACTGTATCAATAATTCTTTTCTTAGTTTTACTGCCAACATCCTGAATGAATTCTTGACCAAATGCTCCAAAATTCTATAGTCAAATTTTTAATTACTACAGACTGGATCCCTAGAAACTTTAATTATTCAACTCATGTATACAAGCAGATTACTTCACTCTAGTCTTTGCAGAATCAGAAACAAGTCATTTACTTCCAGATCTTCAAAGAACTTTTGACACCTAATTTCCTAAAATAAAATTCTTAATACTGACACGGCAACATAATGATGATGCAAGATGCAAATACTTCAAAATCAATTAATAACATCAAGACTAAAATTAGTAGTTGCTTACTGGTGACTTTGAGATAAATCCTTAATCACATACTCAGATGTTTTAAAAACCTAATAAATTAAGTCTTTAGAATAATTTTTTAAAATACTGAAAAACAGTGAATTTTTCAGTGCCCTAGACGATGGTAAGAAAAATCATATATGGTAACAAAAATATATATGCAGTACTTTGATAAATAGGGATATTTCAGGGTCAATATATAAATAAAATTTATGTTATGGGGTTCTCTTAATGATTTTTCATTGGTCTTTCCTGAATGACATGTTCATTGACATTAGAAACAAATGTTTCAATAAACCTGATGGTTCATATTCAAAATATAGTACACTTTTACATTTCCATCCTGTGGAATCAAGCAATCTCTAAGCAACTGCTTGCAAAGAAAATGGGAGTGTATGAAGGGGCTTAAATGAATATATATACCTAAATAATGCTCAATTTACGACACTCATATATAAGTCAAACTAGAATAAGTGTTTGTCCATTAATAAAGTTCCCTGTTAAAAAAGTGTCCTACAAAATTATTTTATTCCCAAAAGCTGTGATAGCATTTCTGGAGAATTCTAAGATTTAAACTAAAGAACATAGTCACAACAAAGTCTCAAAAGGAACTCCTGAAAGAAAAGAAAACCAACAAAAGAGAAAAAAATTTTGTTATCTTAGCTTTCATGGAAGCTGGGAAATTTGCAGAGGACTTTCTCTGACTCTATTCAACAGGCATGCAGTGTCTATTTCACTCAATCAAATGCCTAGAAATCCATTCAAGGAGCAACCAAAGCACACAGACTACAAAAAGGCTTAGAGGAAGATTTTCTTTTGGAGATAGTGTAGTAAGAAGGGTGTAACTAGCACCCTTTTTTACAAAATCATCATGTTGGAAGCTTATAACAAGTACAGAATTAGAATGATGAATGCATTTAATTCATACAACAGACTTGAAAATAAAGGGCAAAGAAACTTCCAAAATCAGCAAGGTCACACCTTTCTCAGCTGTGGTCACAGAACCTTGCCTTTAATTTAGCAAATCCCACAAAATTTAAAAGAGAATGAAGAAGCCTTCACCAAAAAAAAAATAATTTTGTTTAATGACTGGCCCTTTTCAGATAATCATTTGTGATGCAAAGGGTTGTAAAGGTGCAAAAGGAGCATTTGATACAGATTTTGAAGTTCTTAAGTTTTGCGAAGCTAAGGATTATGAAAAAGCCTAGAGGCATACACACGCACATACTTTCCTCAGTTCTGAACTTCCCCAATGAGAAATTTAACAAAAGAATTCAGTTTTATAAGGGCCACAGTGGAGAAAGAATATTGACCCTAAAATGCCTTGGACAGGAGTCATCAGAAGGAAAATAAATCTAACATAGTTTTTAGTAATAAATAGTTCATTCTCTGGCAATGTAGATATACCTGAACTGTCAGGCCCCTAGAAAAACACAACCCCAGTCAATGTCAATCTGTGTTATTTCAAATGATGCTGGGTTTAATTGGTTGAAGTTTCAGTTATATTAATTTCCTCTACAGGAAAGTACAGGTGGTGCTCTTAGTAATGATCTAGTTACTTCCTGTCACAAAAAAAGTATATTATTTACCAATGATAGTCATAAATACAATAAAGGTGCATTTTATTTTGAGAGGAGAAACATCTCTTTGTCTCTAGTTTGAATCTCCTAAAATTTCTCTGAGTATGTATGATTTTTAATAGGCAAAACGCAATCCTTTTCTTTTTGCTAATGTATCAACCATCTAATGAAACATTTAAATATATTACTTACAGGTGGTTACAGTGGGGATTCCTCTTCACTGCAACACATTCCAATGCAGTACTTTATTTTTCTAATGTACTCTAGAAATTCACAAAACTGTGACTCATTTAAGCAAGGGTTGTAATATGATGTGTCCTAGTTGCTTCATCATGAATAAACCAGCAGAGGTTCCCATGGAGTAGAGGTTTTTTGCTGTGGTAGACTTCAATAAGGGTTAAGAATTAACTACACACCATATGCTTTGTAGAATCTTGCATAAGATTCTGCCCCCAAAAAACTCAACTAGAAATAGGATCTTAGTTCCTCAGTTTCCAGAGCACCTTTCTGAAATTCAATCTTCAACCACAGGCTTCAACCAAGATTGTACAGGCTTCTCTTGCACCATGCTATTTCTCCCATAGCTTGTATTTTTCAAGCATTGGAAAGCCTCATATGTTTTACAAGGCTAACTGTTTAAATTACAATGGAAACTGTTTCTAAATCTGTTCATTTCAATATATGGTATTCTTAGAGTATTTTAGCTGACCTTAAGAATCCTTCACCCTGGTACATGAAGCAAAATACCATAAATCATAAAGCAGCATAAAACTCTAGCATTTATTGTAAGTTAGAACTATGATTTTCTTCATACTTCTTAGTAGGAAGAATTTTTACAATTGATTTCATGATAATTAAATTTAAAAAGCAAAATGCAATTTAATGGAATTTTAAATGCTGCACTTACTGGAATACTTTATTTGTCACAAGGTCTAGGGGTTTAGAATTGACTAATAGACAGAGATGATGATAAATCAATGTAACAGAGTTAATTTCTTAGAGTTGAATTGGATTTAGTCACTCAACCCTCAGAATAATGAAATTGCATGGCCAAATCCCATGCTTCTCATAGAATGTAGGGATAAGAGAACTCAGCTAATTTTTTTTTTTTTTTTTGAGAGAGAGGCTCTCTAATGGTATTGAAAAAATAAACCTGTGTAAGTCACAGCAGTTTAATTCATCATCTTCCCATTCCATTGAAATTTCAATTAAAACCACAGTTTAAAATGTTCCACACACAGAATTAATTTATTGTATTGGACAATCTAAAATTATATGTGACTTGTTAGTGTATGAATTTCAGCATACATCTAGAGAGAAGTTGTAAACAATAAATTAACTGCTTCCCTTAAAAAAAATCCTAAGAATTCCCAAAGTAAAAGTCATTCAAATACTTCAAAAACCAAGTAATTTTTTTTTTTTTTTTTTTTTTTGCCACTAGTAAAAATATTTTCATTTTGGTCTTGTATGTAGTTTGCATTAGTGAATCAAAAACATCATTATGTGTCTTGCCTTACTCACAGTAGAAACTAAATTCAAACTGAGCTTTAACATTTCATTATAATGTTTCGTAAATTCCCTGTGTGCAGAAATAATGTATATGTCTGTTTTATCTTCCAAGTTTACATATTTGTGTCTAATTAGTACAATGAATCCTAGCACTCAGTTGCACTGTCAGAGCTACTTGTGTTATGCTTTGCCTATTTTTATTTATATTAGTTAAAGACTTTCCTAATAGAACTCTGGCCAAGCCAAAATAATCCCTCCCTCCACACCCCTGCAGTGCTAACCCAAATCTACACAACCTTTGGCTAGCCAGAACAGATGAGCATGTGGAAAGTTCTGTTGAGTATGATTCAGTGGTACTCTTTTGGGGGATTACTTATGTAAAAAGTGAAACATAAGTGTGCATAATATCCCTCTTCTGTGGACAGCTATAAGAGCCATGGTAGATGAGATGTGAAGAGCTGCTCTAACTGAAGAAGGAATCCACGTGGGTTCTTAAGGTCTCTATGCAAACCTCCCCTGTGTGAAATGCATTTTATGCAGCCACCTGTACCCAGTGGGAATCATTTCTGTGTTACAAGGACTGCCATATCTCAGCCCTCCAAGTCACTCATGTATTAAGTTACATAAGAGGTTTGTAATGTATTTTTGTTGAAACGACACATACTCAACTACAATGGATTTGTTAGTGATGGTATAATTATGCCTTTTTGCAAGCATGCCTGCAAACTTTATATCAAAACTTTTCAGAAGGGCACTTTTTAATGTACTTTAATAGAGCCAGAAACATTTCCACATTATAATGGGAAATGCATCCCTGCTGCAGCCCCTAAGTTTTTCGGGATTCTGCTGGTCAGTGTTTCTTCGCTTATCCTAATTTAAAATACTGTAATAAACAAATGTAAATAAAGCACATGTACCAAACACCCTCTAACCTCAAGTGCTACCAGTCAATATTTTTTGTCATTTATATTTCTATTTCTTTATCCCTAGGCTTTATACTGGAAACTGCATTCCTTCTCATTTGACAGGCAGATTGTAAAGATGACTCTCTTTCTCCAGCACTTTTTAAATGCCTCCAGTTCTGATTTAATTACCTTTATTCCTCCTCTTCTCTTTGGGTTCATAGCCTAGAACAGCCTTGGTAATCAATGCTTTAGAATGAACCATCAGCTTCCAGTATGAGAAATTCTTATAACTGCACCAGTCTTAGCATACTCTTGGAGCACTAGCTTACAAGCAAATGCTGCAACAGATACAAGAAATGAATATGCCTTCATGTCCTATTAGGAAACATAATGCTCAAATATCATATTTCATCCATTTGTGTTCAGGAAATGAGAAGCATCAGTGCATCACACTCATGTGTAATTGTGTACCTATCCATTATAATTCCTCCACAGATAAATCTTAATAAAACACACACTATCATTTAAGAGTTGCCATGTTACCTGTCTGTGATGTTTCTAGAGTTTAGCTAGCCTTGCCATATACATTCCTGCCACATTACATGCCAAGAATATTTAATTCCCACTCAATAGTTACTTGGGGGAAGGGGAAGAGTAGAATAATAGTTTACAAATAATCCCTTACTAAAAACACCCACTGTGGCTGAAGTTCTTTTCTTCTAGGTGGTGTAGAAAAATTTTCCATTACAAATAGAGCAGATTACACATAATAGGCTTTTTCTCACTTTTTGTGTCGATCAGTCAAAGAGGGACCGTAGTTTGTTGAAGTAGGCTGGTTAATGTTCTACTGTCATTAAAAGAAGCGTAACAGTGTGATCATACATTTGGAAAAAACCACAGGCATCTTTGCTATCATTTTCAGAGTGGAAGCTCTGTTACTGCTAGATTCCATCATTACTGCAGCTACTAACACTGAAAATTTGTTAAAGTTGTGTATGTGGATGAATTCATCCAACATCAAGTTTTAATAATTCATTATGCAGTACCTGCTACTAATACAGAAACAGTTCAAGTGCTCAAAAAAGCCTTTCAGATTCTAGGAAAGATTTTAAAGAAATAAAGAAAAATTTTATTCGTTGGCAAGAATAATTTTTCACAACAGTCAGGACTGACAGCTGTAATTCCTGTTCCTCAAAGGCAGAAGCAGTAGCATAGCATCCCTGAAGCAAGGAGGAAATGAACATGCACATATTTCATAAGATTTGCATGGGAAACTATGATTTTGCCTTTTTGTCTGTACTGATTCCACCCAGGACAAAATTAATTTTTTGCAGTAGCTGGGACCCTAATATTATTCAATTCCACCTCAAGTCATTTCCTGTGTTGGCAGAAAGGGAATCTCTCTCTCTTCCTTTCAAGAGTGTTCCTTTTGGTTGAATAAATGGGCAAAGTGTGGAAGCCATCCCATGTTGTTCCTTGTCCTGGCATCCCAGAATGTGCTGAGCATTTTTGCACGTGAATCACTCTCTCTTGTACACTTGTGTTATTCTATTCGTTCCCTTATCCCATTAATGTTTCCAGTAATTTGATCTTCTCTAGACATGTGTTCTACATGGTTTCTGCCTCCAATTCTCTCCTCTGTGCCACCACAGCAGGAAGGGGAGGGGAAGGGGGAAAGAACATGCAGAGTTGGGAGAGTGTTTGTGGTAGCCCTGAACTGGGGAATGCCACTAACCACAACTGTGAGAGAGGATCAGATCCTGGAGGGGTTGGTCATGCTTGGTGCCCTCATCAGCAAAGGTGATAACAAGCACTAGTCTAGATGATCTGAAATCTCAAGATAATAACCAGCTGTGTCAAAGTTTGTCAGGTCTGACACTTCTCTTATCAAGTGTGAAGCATACGAGCACATTTGTCCTGGAATACACAGATGAGTTTTCTCATACTGATGAACTCATAAAGGTACAAGATGTATGCATCAGCAATAATAAATGGGTCAGCATAATAATATTCTAAGTACTGACAGGGAAACATAATGATGATGCAAGATGCAAACACATTAAAATTATACTAAATTGTCCTGTCTTATGTTTTTGTTGCTCTTCAGAGAAAACATTAAAGAGAAAGAAAATTTGCAACAGTGTATATATTTCAGTTAATAAATTTAAAATTTCTTTTATTCAACATACAATCATGCCATTCATAGCAAGACAAAATATCATGGAATACTAATGTAACCTTCCTGTATTCACTAGAACTTATTTCTTTTCTATATTTATACTCGTTTTCAGTTGTGATAAGACATACATTCAACACATTCTTTTGCTCTACTGTAGTTTCACAGTAGAACTTATGCATTCAATGTAAAAAAATTAGCAATATTTGACATTTAACTTCATTTGTTTGATCTCAAATTAGTTATATGTTTATTTAATCTATTGAATATACTAGCATTCAACCTTGTCATTTTTCTTTAAAAAAACCTAAATCTTGCCACTTTTCCTTAAATAATAGGTAAGATGAACTGTTCATTTATTTTTCTATATTTACAGAAAACTCCAAATTCTGAAGTATATTTACACACAGACAATCAGAACAATTCACAGATGAAGTCCTAGCAATTATTTTAGTACAAATGTATTATCAAAATTAATTTTAACACTTGCCACTAAAAATGCACCCTTTGTTAAATAGGATGCTTGAGAACAGTAGCTTACAAAGTTAGATGAAGATTGAGGTGACTTCTAAACAAAACTTTTCCAGATTGTGAAGACTGACTACAGCCAGAGGGAAAAAAACATCATTTGAATAATGCCCAGTAAGAACAATTGCATTATTGAATTGCAATTACATATTGAAGACAAACCTTATTTATAGTCCCAGTTCAGCCACTACTCCTGCTGCTGCTAAGCTGTGTGCCCCAGGTTTTCATCTCAGTGTTCATTTAAGGATTAGAAACAGTTTTCAGATAATTATTTTTACTTCTTCATATTAAAAAATATTTAATTTATTTTGGTTTCCTATATGCCTATGTGGGCTCTTCTTGGACACTACACAAACATTAAAGATCAAAAAATATGATTTGGGACACCCTAGAGGCACATTATAACACAAATAATGTACCTTGTTCAAAGTCTTTTTGCCACATTTTTCTAACAATGAACACCGGAAATGTTTACAATTATTACATGTCCTTTCTGCACCACATTTTCTAAATGAGAGAGAAGAAAATGCATCTACTTGTCTTGCTTGACTTTTCTTGCCTTTTTTTAATTTTAATGATTTAGGTATTAAATTGACAGGTATTAGTAAACAACACAACTTTAAGCTGGTGTTTTGTTGTTCACAATTTCAGGAGACTTTTCAGAAGTTTTGAGTGCTGGGAGATTTTTTTAACATTTCATCAGGCAACACAATAACCCATATAAATTACTCAATTACCAAGCACACAAGCAAATTTATTTATAAGCTGCCCACTTTCAGACCTGGAGTTTTCAGTAACCATTTCTCAGAAAAAATCTTAAGGAGTCAAGAATAGTGTAAATGATTTTTTTCCTTTCACTCAGAAGTTTAATGTAAGTTCTCTTTCAAATGCAGGGGCCAAAAAAATTGTCACTACTTGTTTGGGTTTGGCTGTTTCCTTCAGAGGCTTTTGCTAGTCATGAAAAATATGCCATAATACTTTAGAGTCTGTAGTTTTAAAACTGTACATACCTCAACACTAAAATGTCAACAACATTGTTACACAGAAGACAACTATGGATACACTGTCAGAAAATGCTTCTTTAACTCTGTTTCCAAAAAAAAAAAAATCATTTTGAGATCATAGGGTCTCTTTCCATCTTCAGCTCAAAACTTCATCTTCTTCAATTATTATACAACCTGATCAATTTAAAGTGAAATATATTCTCAAAGCCAATTATGTTCCTAAAAGTTTTCTTGAAAATTCTATTAATAAGAAGGAAGAGGATCAAACTAATGCTTTCACATTGAAAAAGACTGATGGAACTCTGACATTACATACAACATCAGCTGCCTGGTCAAGTAGTTTGAGCCCAATTGCTGGTCACTTAGCATGTACATAGCTCAATATTAACTGTCTTATTACACCTCTTGTCCACAAATATTAGCATTACAGCAGTGAGGATGGAAAGTATTCATATCTATAAAAAGAAGCCATCATCAGTTGAATTGTTCTTCAAACAGACTTGTTCAGTGCTTACTCCTATACTTAAAAAAATCCAACCTAATATTTAACTTTCTCTGTCAGAACTGTAGATTTAATATAATATAAAAAAATTCATTTGCAGATACCTTGAGAATTTGCTGATAGAGATAAAAGTGTCAGTTACTCTGCAATGCCATAAAATAATAAATGCAGTACATTATACTGGATGTAGAAGGTGATTGATAATTACTTTGCCATCATGTTGTGCAAGTTCCCAAGTCAGTGATTTTTAATAGATACATAAGTGATTCAGCATTCATATTTAGGTACCATGAAGTCCCTGTAGCCTTCAAAGTTCACAGAACCCCAGATTTTCAATAATACTCTTATTTATTTGTTCAGAAGTTATTTTGTAGCAGCTTGGGGAATTATATAAGTTCCAGTCTTTCTAAAAATACTGTGATACAGCTGCTTCCTGAGCACCTTTGAATTTCCTATTTCATCCAACTGCTTGCTGCAACTGTCACTTAATAATAAACTTTCTCCACTATTCAATAGTTGTGAAAGTAATTGATTCCATTGAGGAGCATTGATGTGCAAAGAAGGGTCATATTTTAGACATTATCCTAGTAAAATAATCCTAGGGAAAAAAAAGGGATAGAAATAGGAAAACAACTACACAAGCATCACTGCAGATAAGGGTTCCACCAACATGCCTGTCAATGTTAATATTTGCCTCATTGCTACACAAGCTATTTTCCTATAGCAATGAAGTTGGTGTTTGCAGCTATTCATGTATCTGGGGAGTACTTGCTTTATAACCTGTGCAGTCTTGGAAAAGAAAGCCAAAATGATGGAAAATTCTAATTCTTCATAATGCCTCCCAGCATTAATTGCATTTAATAGAGACAATGAAAATTCAGTTCACCTGAATAGGAAAATATGGTGCATTTAAACTTTCCCTTGGTATCCAATCAAATAAAACATTCTTTATATGATCAGGATGTTTATTGTGATCTTAATTATTTCCAGTGGATCATTGAGGTTGGCAGTGACCTCTGGAGATCATCTAGTCTTAGTTCCCTGTTCAAATCAGGATCACTTACAGCTGGCTGCTCAGGAACACAGACAGCTTTCAAATGTTTCTAGAGATGTTGACAGACTCCACCTCCTCTTTCATCAAACTGTTCAAGTCTTTGACTACCTTCAGAATTAGAAAGTTGTTTCTTAGATTAAAACAGGATGTTCTCTATTTCAATTTGTTCTTATTGCTGAACACAGCACTTCATCTGCAATCCCACCAACCTTGAGGGGAAGAGTCACCTACCCTGACCTGTTGGTAACAGCGTTCATATAAACTCAGTACCAGAACATGTTAAGTCTGCAGTAGGAGGAATCAAGCAAGAATGCTTGATTCATGTACAAATATTCTAATATTTAGTAACTAAAGTCCTTCCAAGACAATCTGTAAAATCACATCATGATCTTTCATCTGACTCTAATATTCTATGCACCAAAAGAGAAAATATCCTTCATATTTGTGGGCTTTCTCTTAGTCACACCTTAAAAGACATTTGCTCCAGTGAAAATGTGGATCCAACATCCAAATTTCTCATTAAAAATACCTCATTGGAATACAAAATAAAAGATTAGCTTGTGATTAATATGCACTTTTTTGCCTACAATAAAATTTGATTACATGGAGTGGAAGCATGGAATAAAAAGTACCTGAATGTGAGAAATAAATAAAATGTTATTACTAGTCATTTGCATATACCTATGACAGTTCATGAAAACCTAGCTGCAAGAGGTACAAACAGATAGATGGTACAAAAAAAAAGCCCATACAGAGGTCATCATTCCAGCAACCCTTATTCTAAGATGAATTTTAAAAGTTAAATTGCACATTATCCTGACTTTATAAATCTGCATATTAAATACATTATGAATACATTAAATTAATATTTAACCCTGACATTTCAAAAATTTACCTGTTCTGCAGACTTGAGCTAACATATTAAATTTACAATACTGAAACTGTTTCAAAGGTCCACAAACTGTATTAGCAATAACTTCCAGGTTAAAACATTATTCTTGCTTGTTCTTATTCCGCAATAGTGAGGGTATTCAGTCACTGTACTTCATCTCAGCTGGTTCCCAGTGACTTGGGGCAGAAGCAGAACACACAGTTACATAGAGCACAAACTGATTAATATTGAAAATCCAAAGCCTTAAGTAAAATAAAGTGTTTCAGAAATGCAGTTGCAGTTTAGAAATGCAGACTGCAACCTGCACTGGCACAGTGACAAATTTGTTCCCTTCTTCCTTCAGTCCTACACATTGCAACGTACTGGAGTTGAGCAGCCACAACACCATTCCTGCTCTCTTTGTCCAGGTTTGTGCCTGTCTCCACCCAGAAAACACATGTAGAGCACCACACCAGCAAAGCAAGAGGCCTGAGGCCACAAGAGGAGTGCATTGCCCCGTACCTTCATGGCAGCAGCAGTGCCATATTGTGTTACTGCACTTGGGAGCCTGATCTCAGCAGTGCTTATCTTGAGAGAAGAGAGTAAGGCATGGACAGAGATGGGGACAGAATTACAGGGGGGTCATGATCAGCCATTACTGATCCTGAAATGCTTGTCTCAGCTCTATGATCAGTTAGAGAAAAAAACATATTTTTCAACTCCTTCCGCAACATAGAATTCTACCACAACAAAGAACAAGTAAGTAATGAAAAGTAAACAAAAATATGCAGTCTTTGTTCCCATAACACAGACAATTCTTTCTGTTTAAAAAATTAAGAAGCATAGACAGTTCTGGTATGTCCTAAAATTATTTATTTTTGCTTTTCATTCTGAAAGGTCTTATTTATACACACTGGAAAACAATTATATATAGCCTTTTTGTGTTGTTTGTCACAGGTACTTACAGGTAATAATCAAGAGATGTAGTGTATAAGGCATACACAGAGCTCACAGGCTGGTGGTTCACATTGAAGTTGGTTCATTCCTGCCAAACACACATGACAATATTTATGATCTCTGAGTGTGGATGAAGCATTAAAATTGCAGACACAGAGATCTAAATACCAGGGCCTCCTACAGTTGGTACGTAGGAGACCACAGGTAGTTGGATGTTTGAATAACCAAAGCCAAGTCCTCCATCTTATCTTTTGCTACTTTTTGCCTCTCCCATACATCAGCATATGTAGAAATGGAAGCAAGAATATAAATGGTAAGATGAGTAGGAAATGTCAAAATCTGATCTAGCTTTTTATCTTCTCCCAGTAGAAGCCATATAAGAGTATTGTTCAGGGTGTATCATTGTATTCTGCCTCACACGACCATGAAAGCACCAAGACAGTTTTAAGAAAATTTTTCATGGTGCTTCGCTTTAGTCTTTAACATTAACATTTAAAACCATGAACTCCAAATATTATAGAATAAGTATGTTTAAAGAAGGTTCTATGCTCATATTTCTTTAAAAATTTCAAAATTACTATGAGAGTCTTTTCAAAACAAGGCCCTTTCTTACAGAACAAGCAAAACAAGCCTGAAACACGTGTGAGAGATGCTTTGCCAGAATCAAAAATCCCATTTCAACTTTAGATGGGGAATTCTGTTTTAAGTCTGAAAAACCTCACACACTTGAGTGAGCTCTGAGTAAAATGAAATCTTCTGCTTCTATGTGTATTTTTATGGCTTATCTTTATCAGCCACAGCTCACTCTTTGAAATTCATCAAGCTTGAATTAACTGGCATTCCATTAAATGCCTAGGATTTTCAAAGTATTCCCCAATCAGACCACATTAGACTAACCTGGTGTGATCAAATATACTCTTCTGTTATTATTTCCACATACTGCACCACTCCACTCCATATTAGTTGAGTGATAAACATAAACATAGAAACTCCTGCAGTCAGTTAATTAAGCATCTCAACTAAGAGTGAAATATGTATGACATTTTGACCTTTGCTATCAAACTTTCCTTCCTTTTTCCTTCATAAAAACAGCATTAATAAAATAATTTTTTAAAAAATCAATAAGAGTAGAGAGAGCTATAATGTTTTGTACTTCCATTTTATATGCTCCCAACTGCAGCCAGCTGACTGCTATTTTGTGAGTGGGCAGCTGACAGTTCCCTAGCAACAGATTAATTGATTGCAGCTTTAAATCCACCTCCTTCAACTCATTTCTCCTATTCCTCACTTTTGAGTGTATACACACACATCTGTCAAGTAAAAGATAGCACATAGAAATCTAAAGAACAAAGGGAAAAGGATCTGATAGCAATTATTTCCAGGAGTGTTTTAAATTTCAGAAAAAATATGTTGTAATTTTAGGATGCAAAATTAATTAAAAATTATTTCAGCATACTTTTAGTCATGTTCTGTTCATGCTATTCTTTAATATAGAGATCAATAAATCTTTTCATTCTGTTTCATAGTAATGAACACTGATTAATTCAGTGTTTTTATATATAAAATTTTACCTAACTCATAATGTCAGAGGCTATAATAGAAAAAATAAATTTAGAGATAGAAGGCTGAATCTCATAAAATAGGTCCAAGAGTTAATCTCCACTCATATAACAATAATGTCTGTCCTAATAACTTATAATGAAAAAAGCATAGGGAAATTTTGCTGCATTTGTTTAAGAGCTAGATATCTTCTATATATATTATCAAAGGGAAATATTTTCAGTGCTAAAATAGTAAATAGGTGTGAAAATGGTCGCAGGTAGGTTTCCAGGCCCTAAATCCAGTGATGCTGGCCCAAGACCCTTGCTAAACTCAATTTCATAAACTTTCTATCTGCTGCAGCTTCTGACTTAAATGCTTGAAACTTGAGGCAGAAACAAGTATCAGGTTGCTGTTTCAAGTAAATTGAGGGGTCTTAGGTATTATTAAAGAAGAAGAGTGAGTGTAAATTGAGAGCAAGAAGGAATGAGTACAGGACTGGTAGGGAAAAGAGATCTAAGGAAAGCTTTGTGGAATGCTGGAAGCACTCTCTGCAATTTCTCTGGGAAATTGTGATTCCTTCTATTAAGAGAAAATGGAGGGAATTGTCATGTTCTTAATCTGCAATAGGCAAGATCAATACATGGCATTGTCTCAACACAGTAATTATTAATCTGAATACAGAGCTCCCCCCCTTTCTAGTAGCAGAGGTGCCTTTTTTCTCATGTTGTTACTGGAAACATGCAAACCCACAAGAATGCCAGAGCCATCAAGGTATCCTGGTTTAGGTAGAATTATGGTCTTTTTCTTTCCATTTGAAGCATTTCAAAGTTTTTTAGTCAGTAGCAAAGCTCAACAATTTCCCAAGCCTGCAAGAACAGGTATGACTTTCTGCTTAAAGAGTTCTGTAAAGCTGATCAGAAAGAGGAGAGGTGAATTATGTTTCCTTCCAGTTACTTCAATATTTAAATGAAAATTTTTTCATGTTAAATGTATAAACAGGCCTGGGACCATGGAAATCAGTGCCACTTATATCCATAGCTACTAGACTCCAAGCCAGGCACTGCATACTAAATTTCTGCTTCCCTGATCATCCACATCACCAGAGTATATTTCTTGCTGTATCACTATATCTGTAGAAAATTTAGAATTCTTCACTCTGCAAGGAGGAATTAGTTTTGCAATTTTGGCTTAGGATAATCTAACATATAAGTCCATATTAGATCTGTCCTTAAAATATTAAGTTCTGAGACAGACTGAGCTGGAAGAAATTTGCAGCTTTGTAAATTTAATTTGTAAGATACATAGCAATAGTTTGAACTAACTGCACAACTGCTCACCTAGGGGATTTATTCTGAAAGTTTAGCCTACACATGTGAAAAGTATTTAACTTCAGATATTTTTCCACATGTAAAAAACATGAACATAAGTTTTCAAATGCTAAGCATCTGAAGACAATGCAGTAATGTTTCCCTTCTAATTTAAAGAACCTGCATATAAATCTCTTCCCTACTTGCAGCATCCTACCCCTTTCTTTTCCTACTGTTATTGACTAAATAGATAATATATTTTCTAAGTTTTTTTATGTTATTCACTGGATGTGCCATAAAAGTGACTTGGATACTCATTCTCTTCTTCTTTTTGAGAAAAGGTATTCCCACTGGGAAGCTGCTAGCATGATCTTGGAAGTAAATCTTGGCAACATGAATCATAATATTTTCAAACATTTATTTTAGCATCTTGGCAGAGAAGAGACTCCTACAATCACACTGTAGCAAACACATTAGAGATATATGAAAATAGTAGATAAATGGTTAATGTATTTGATGTACACTACAAGTGTCTAATTTGAACATAAATTTAGATATTATAGGAGTAATTAGAAAGGATATGTATACATGTTACCTACCTTCACTTAAAAATATAGAAGACACATATAAAGAATTCCCATACTTATTTTCTCCTTCACCCAGCAACATAGAATGTTTATCTCTCAAATGGTCCTTATCATAAAAGGTATTAATTTATTTCTAAGATCAATGTGGCACACAAATCAACTCATTTTTATCACTCTCCATTTTGTAAATTGAAAATGAAAAAAAATCATATTGAAGATACACAGAGGCTTCCTGAAAGAGGTAGGATTTCTAGGATATTATATCTTCTGCACCTTTTTACCAAAAATTTGAGTCTTAAGTGAAATACTTACAGAATATATTTTGACATTTGGAAGTTTGCCATATATTTTCTGAAGAGCTTCCTTAGCCTTGCATGGAAATTTTGAGCAGAATTTTTGTTGACAATATTTCATATATGTAAAAAGGATCTCCTTGAATATCTGTGAGCCTGCACTACCTGTGATAATTACTTTTTCCAAAAATTACCTCTCAGGTGCCAAGCATATTAACTTCTCCTTCTTTACAAGTATCATATTAGTCACATACAGCAAAGAGGAATTTGTGCCTTCATTCCACCACCACCCACCCTGCTCCCTTAAGAGAATCCTTCTTCCTAGATAACTACCATAATCACTGTGCTATTATGCCAGTCATGAACAATTACATATTCTGCCTCCCTAGTCCAATAAATTTTGTATTTTATACAAAGCAGACAATCGCCAACTGAAGAAGTTAAGCATGACACACATAGAGGTAGCCTCATTGGACAAAGTTTTAGAGAATTACTATGTACATTTTTATGGCAGAAATTGTTAATTCTTACTGATTTGAAATGTTTGTGAGACAGCCATGTAACTATTTCAATAATTTCAAACCATGATGCTCTGGGAACTTTCACTCATGAAATTATATTTGCCTGATTATTGTAATCTTCTGTTTCCATTTTTGTTATAACTTTAAGCCAAATAGTCCATCTGGCATTTTCTCTCACTTGTCATTTTTTAAGTTATAAAAACACAGTATATTTTAAAATTCTAGATCATCAGTTTTATTTTCTCACATAAGTACTGAACATAAGAACTCAAATACTTTTACAGAATATTTTATGAAAAAAACCTCTTCTACTACATGTGAGATCTGCATCTGGACTCTGTTTCAGTATCTTACTGAGTCCCTTCTGACAATAATGGTCAGAGAGGAGCAATACACTGGGCTTGAACATAAATGGATGTTTCACAAAATCACCTTTTGAAATATCCAAATAGTAGAGAGGATTTACCTACATCTCTCCCATGGGAATCAGCATGTGCATTCTGTATAAGAGACAAAGAGGCTTAACTTTTACTTTTTATGATCTTCAGTGTGCATTCTGCCTGCTTCACAAAATAATAATAATAATTGCAGAATGTCTTCAACAGACAGGTGAGCACCTCCACGAGCACAATCAACATGGGCTGAGAGGGTCTCACTTTACTTTATGAATAGACTTACATTACGTCTTGTGAAATTACTGAGCAGCTGTTAGAGAGAAAAGAAAACATGATCAGTATTCTTTTGTAGGGACTTACTGAGGCCCAATCATCAAATACACATGGTAAATAGAAATGGTGTCTTGAATAGGTGATAAGCAATCAACTACAAACAAAAGTGGGACACTGTGACCTTACATTCAGCTTGAGCAGTAAATTAACATATCTGTGCAGCATACTAGGAAATTAAGAGGACAATGAGGACAAAATAAATTTAAAACCAGCCATAGGCAACATAAATCCAAAATACCTAATATAGGCTAATTACAGTATATTTTAAATCCCACATACCCAACTTTGGCCATTTAATCTTTTCAACAGCAACCAGCATAGTTGAGTTTACAGACTTAACTTATATGATTAAATAAGGCATATGACATGATCTAATCATGAAGCAGTTACCTGAAGACAGATGAGTCAGAGAATGGGCTCAATTAACTTGATTTAACCCTTGCTGCCACGCTCCCGCCCCAGATCCCTGATCTCAGCCCCGGCTAGCTCTCGTCCTGGGGCGAGGGCGGGCGATGAAGGCACCCTCCGCCGCTCCCAGCTGGGGTTTGGAGAGTGCCTTTGTGGGTCCCGAGCAGCGCTAGCAAGCCTCGCGGTGGTAAATGAAGAGCAGATCCTGCTGGGGGCTAAGTCCGAGTTTATTGTAGCCCAACGGGGCCAAATATTCCAGAATGGTGCCAGCCAACAGGAACAAGCACAAGGTGCTTGCACCGGCTTATAAACTGTAAGGGAGGGGAAGACCGGTAACCAATAGGGATAGGGGTAGGGAGTGGCTCTGAGATGGGGGGATACAACGTGGTCTAATGGGGGAAGGATATGAGAGGGGCCCCAGGCCCTCGCCCAATCACCCGGTGCCCAAGGTGGAAGCTTCTGGATGGATGGGAAGGGGCACTGAGTGATAGACAAGGCACCCAGGGGGGGTAAAATGCCTCTTCCAGGGTGATGGATAGATACTGGAAAGGCGGGAAGGGAGGACAAGGTGGGAAAACTGGGGATAAACCAAGTTGTACATGGGGGTACAAAGGAATAAACCAATACATAATACAGGGATAATAAAACATACAAATAACGCAACTCCACACTTCTATTACATACAGTGCCAACACCTCTTCTGTCCTGCCCACCCCTCTTTAATAGCCGGCAACCATCTGGCAGGGCACTCCAGTCACAGGACTCATCCCACCAGGTTTCACTTATGTCAAATCTCTGGGAGTGGCCCAAAGGTTCCAGTTCCTCTTGTTTGTTCCTCATGCTGCAGGCATTAGTGTAAAACATTTCAGGTGTGGTACTTTGTAGCCAACACCTGGTGAAGCAGATTGAAGGATCCCATTAGTGCTCATTTCCTCCAGTTTTGGCATCCCATCATACATCACTGGAGAGCCTGGTTTTGTCTTTTTCCCCTTCTACTCTTTAGCAATACAACATAAAATGATAAGTAAATACCCAGAATTTATGCATTATGCATTTCCAGTCATAGATACTTGCAGATTTCCACAAAGAAATTTAATATAAAAGGAGAATAAACTAGTGGGCATTTGCCTAGATTTCTTTATGTTCTAGACTGGTCCATAGATGCTCTGACTGATCAGTGCTGCAGATTATGCAGATGTAAAGGATGTCTGAGAGGCTTAGGATGTTTCACACTCATGGTGAAACCTATGCTACATCACACATTCTTACAAATTTGTCAGTGGAACTAGTGAGATCACTAACTCTTGCCATAAAGAAAATAATCAGCAAGAAATCGCCTAATTTTCAGTTTATTAGTAAAGTTTTCTAAATCTATTTAGATAATTTAGATACTTCATGCTGTGCATATTAAACCAAGGTAAAACATGAGTTGGAGGTCAAAAAAGGTAATGCAAAGGAAATTCTTCCACAATAATGAGAGGCTGTGAGTGTCTTTAGTTACGTATCAGCACAGTCTAATGAAGACCACTCCATTTACATTAATGGACCTACACCAGCTCATACAAGTGAACTTGTGTCATGCTACTATTTTTCTCCTTGTAATGACAGTCATCTATGTCTCTTTTTCATGCTTTTTTAAGAATAAGGGACAAATGCACAACAGACTTGATACCTTTCCTCAGGATACAGGTGCCTTATATAATGTGTGCTAAAAGGCAATATCTGTTTGCAATTGTAGAGAGTGCAAAGAAAAGAAAAGCCACAAAATCCCAGAATATTCTAAGTTGGAAGCAACCCACAAAGATCTATGTACAAATTACAAAAATAATGCTGAGGTCAAGTGTCAGAGTTATTACTGGCACCTGTTTACATTCTCAAGTCATAAGAATGAAAGTCAGTAATAATATGATTTAATACCTTTAATAATAATATCTTGAGCATGCCAGCTCTTCTCCTGGTCTTCTTAAAACATATCACATTTCAAGTATATTGGTTCAGAATCTCATTCACTGTTGGAGTGAGCATGCTCTTCTTCCAGGGGCTAGAAACTAGTCCTCATATTTCGCATAAATCTCAAAGTGAGAACTGAATATTTAAATTTCTCTATTTCTTTAGTGAGCTGCTACTCAAAAGTACAAAATTAGAGAGGAACAGAACTTCAATGATATTTCCTCTGCTTTAACTTTGTTGACTCTCAACTTGTTTGTGCTTCACTGCTTCAATAAAGGGCAAACTGAAGTACCACTACATGCATGTGCACATGCATGTGTGCACACCTACGGACATTTTCACCATTTATTTCAAGAATGTACATTTCTCTCAGGCTAAATCATAAGCAGGATGTGCCTTGCCTTCTCAATTTAAGGGATATAATGAAAGAGCTTTTAGGATAATGAACTGTCCTGTACCAGAAAATAGGGTCCATTCTTTTAGATGCATTACCTTCCACACCAGTACCTAATGAACAAAATTGTTTGAGTGGATGGAAGTCCAATTGTAAGGATAAGAGATCTTTTTATGTGTATACTTGGAAAAGAAATACTCCATTATGGATTTTTAATCACTCTGTGATCATATGACTATAATGCATCCCTGGAATAGTAGTCTAGGGATGCATTTTAGTTTAAAAGTTCCATCCAAAATGCTGTGCAAATGGCCTTTTTTTCTCTCGGTATTAAATTCCTCTTTGTCTGATTGGAAATAAATAGCACAGAACTCTCAATAACTGGTTTGATTTCTAAGCTTTTTATCATATAAGCTATAATAAATTATTCCTTGTGACATAAAGCACATCATATATTTCCTGTGAAGCTGCTGGAAAATGTAAATGCACCATTACTTCAGCCACATTCTCTTTGCAAATCAAACACTGCACCTGATAGTTTGTAAGTTTCTTCAGAGTTACAAAAATGTCACAGTTATATTAAAAGCTGCCTAAAACTTGTGAACTTGAAGTTATAGTAACCAAAAAATATAGATTTCAATTAAAAATGCAATTTTTAATGAAATGTTATTTTGTTCAGAGAGAAAACCTAAGGTTATGAATTAAAATTTAATAGGTTCATTCCAGTATTTACATAATGAACGACTTTGATGTTGTTCAGACATGCTCAACAAAGTGTGCCTGCTGTGTTCAATTCCATCTCAAATATGCAGTAAATTAAAAAATGCAGTCTGCTATTGTGACTGCAGTCCTTGGTTTGACCTGGAGATCCCTCTAAAACATCAGCAGCATTATCAATAACACCATTTTTACCTTTGATCATATAAAAGCATACCACTGGAAGTTTCTTTCTGAGATTTTTGGAAGGCTATAGCCATCTGAAATGCCAATCTCCCCTATGGGAAAAGGAGCAGTTTGTTTGTTGAATGGACTCTTTTCCCAAACTGCATGTTGTTGAAATATTCTCAACTAGTGCAAGAATAAAAGACCATTCTGTGACCTTCAGCAATTAGGTCTTTGAAGTCATACCTGAGGTAGAAATTCCAGCAGAATCATTATTGGGAACAAAAATGGCAATAAAATAAATATATGAAACAAAGTTTCCAGATTAAATACTCTTCAGATTAGTTTCAAAACTAAATTATAGCTTTTAATTTATCATTTTCTTCACTCATAATTTTGTCCTGAAGCGTACTTGCTTGGCCAACTGTCAGATAATTTATGTGTATCCAATGTCTCTGAGAAGGAATATTTTAACGATGTTTTTCCTCTGGAGGACCAGAAAGTTATTGCTATGAAGCAATATTTTCCATTTGGCTATTAAGAGTTAAAACTAGTTCTTAATATGTGCACACCTCACATTGCAGTTTTATCCCAAGAAAACATGGTTATACAGAAGTATCAAACTGTGACATTGAAAGTGTGCAAATCTATCAAACAAGTTCAAAGTATTTTCAGAAAGTAAAAAAAAAAAAAAAAAGAGCAATGAAAGATTAGCAGACAATTATGTTTGCTATTTTAGTCCTATTAGTAACACTTCCATTAAGAAAGAAATTTGGGGTTGGATTGCAGGGTATTTTTTCCATCTCCCTTTCCTAAGGGAAAGCATTTATGTTTTGAAAAAAGAATCCACACTTGAAAATTTTCTATTAAAAACCACATGTAAAGCAAAAATATGTTCTTTTACAGTTTCCAACTAACACTCAGAATATTTTAAGAAACCTAGAAAATTTCTGAAAAAATTTCTGTGATAAAATATAATCACAAATCTATTGTTCTGATAACAAGTTTTCCCAATGGATGTAAGTTATAATTTAGCTAGTTTTATTTCTATTAAAGATTTTTTGAGTTCAACGAGGGCAATAACAAAAATGGCATCTGTTTACAAATCCTGCAAAAAAACTTAGAGTTCTTGGCTCTACAAACTCTGAATATAAACTTACAGAAATTAATAGTTTGATTGAAGCCTTTCATTTTTTCAAAGCGCAACTATTGGAAAGCAGTAGTTTTCTAACCACTAGCATGAAAATTTTATGTTATCTATTAATTTTATAGAATTGTGAGGATACATAATCCTTCCTATTGCTACTTTTTAAAGTAATTGTCTTAAGTTTCTATCTTGCTTTTCACCAAATTGTCAGTTTTAAGATATGGATTAGTCAATGCTTGTTTCAAGTAGTTCTTCTTTTGGTTATTTTAAAACTGGAGACACTTCTTTTCCACCCTCATTTAAAACATTTTCTCATCACATCAGCACATTCTCTGAATATATCTTTAGATGTGTCAACTCAGGGCAGTGACAGACATTTCCACAACTGTCTAATGAGGGTAGATATAAGGCTTGTCTACATATGGAAGTGAAAAGATTAAGCTACTTTGAAGTAAGGCAACTCGTTTTTCATGGGTGCCTCCAGACTTCAGTGCAATTTAGTTTTTACATATTGACTTCACACCTTGACAGTCTTCATGCAGTCCTGATCTCAAGCAAGACTAACCATAACATGTTAAACTATTATTCTGAGAACACTGGCACTTTACAAAACCCTTTTCCAGAGAGATTTGTGTCTCAGTGGTGCTCCTGTATGGATTTTTTGATACAGATTCATTTACCTATTACATTCATATCCTCATGAGAACATTACTAAGCACCTTTTTCTATTTAGACATTTATTCTCCCAAAACATATAGAAAATCACTATCTTTTCAGATACTTGATATATTTGTCTGAAACTGTGCAAAAGGCTAAAATTAAAGATAAGGTGTAGACACAAGTCCATACATATATATATATATATATAAAAGCAACATGCTAGATTACTCTCCTAACAAAGCAGACTGAAAATGAAAAAAACCCACCTCAGAACTGTATGATGGAGTAACACAAGGCTCCTTTCTTTTGTCTCCTGGACTTACTGTACAACCAGACTTTTAATTAATTTACATCTCTGTAAAAATGCAAAAATATTTCCTTCATCCAAATCTTGTTATGTCCCTAATACTTAGTAATTAAACTTTTTAGAACATGGATTATTTTTCACAGCAAAAATCAGAGTTTAGATCCCCACAATTTCAACAACAGTAAATATTTATTATATATAAGAAAAGTCACATTTTGTAATCCCCTAAAATAAAATAAAAAACTAAAATTTCTACTATAGGAGTATTTAACTAAAAAAAAAAAGAAACAAAAAAACAAGCAAACAAAAAACCTCCACAAGCAAGCAAGGAAAATAACACATGGTGTGGGAATAATACATGCACAGAACTTGATCTTGAACAATTATTTCTATTTAGAGCTTCATAAATCACTGACATGTGGGAAAGCATTTAATTCTTTGCCTGCCCAGCCCCTAAATGTGAAGAAATAATAGAGATGGCATGGATTTTAGCTGAAATTAGCTATGCACCTGTTTCTATGCAGTGTAAAAGTCTATCATTTCTGGAAATTATCAGAAACAGGATCCAGCAAAAGACATTTCCTATTTTTGTGCTGTGTAGATTGGATTTTTAGGTTGCTTGGAGAAAGTTTTCTGTCAGACCATATCCAGGCAAGATCTAAGAACAGAACTTAATCATTAGGAAGAAGAAAAACTGTATAGAAATGTAGGCTTTAAGGATCACTGAAAAATGAAATGGTGAGTTTATTATTACATTCTAAATCCTCATCGTTTTCATGTGTGGAGACAGTAGCCATCATCAACAGCAGAAGCTATACCTCTTGTGGATGAAATAAGGAGGTAATTAACTATATCAAACTGAGACCGTTACTTTTTATAGAATGGTTGGAATTGGGTAAAGTGGGGACAAGAAAGGGTGCAAATGTTCTTGCAGAATTTATTTATACTTGCAGGAGGAGGGCAGTATCCTAGAGAGCAAGCACTTCCCAGTGATGGAGAGTATATGTTTTGTGTGCTGACTCACAAATGTGAACTAGGTTTGAGTCAGGTTACAAATTTTTCATTCAGCAGTAATTGAAGATCTGAAGCTAAGACATTGATAGAAGCAAATTTCTGTTGATTAATTGTTTCCAGGCTTGGTAATATAGCACTTTGGAAGGATTGAAGTGTTTCCTTTTTTCCACAAGTTCTAAATAGAGGACAAAAATGCATTATATATCCTGACAACAGTAAACTCTGTATCTAAATGACAAGATATTTTCACTCTGCCCTGCTTCCTCTATTGCTATGTCCCCCAGCTTAAAATCAGAGGTTTATTGGTATACAGTATCAAATTTAGACATAGTCTCATTTCATCCCACTTCTCCACAAATTCTTTCAAAGCAACTTCATAATAACACTAATAAAAATCTTTAAAATCAAAATGCAGGCTTTGCTGGAATATGAACATTTGAAAATACCTGAAACAGTATATCTTTGTTGCTTTGTTTTCCAGACAAAAATTTAGATGTGTCAAAAAGCTACTGTCTAAAAGTCACTAATGTGTATATTGTCTCTACAGTTAAGTAAAAATAATTTTGAGAAAAACAGCCTGTATTTTCAATCATCCCCTTTCTATGGATATATTACTCTAGTTAAAAAATATGGTTAATAGTGGAAATTAAATGTTCCATTATTATACAGTGATAGAGCCTACTTTTGTTGCCTTTCGTGGGCTTTGATCATTAAAGTAATGACCACAATTCATTTTTGCCCAGAAGGGAAATATTTTTCTCAGTGCTGTGCTGCAACTGCAACTTTTACAGTCTCTGGGGGTACAGATTATATATTGGATAAAGTTAGCCATAGAGGGTATGGCTAGGTCTATGGTTTTCTCTGTGTCAAGTGTTATTGGCATAATGTCTATCAAAAAAAAATTAAATTCCTGAAGAATTAAATAACAACATTATAGGAGTCTACCTTGCCCTTTCCTCACAGTATCTCATGATACTCTCATGTCAATCAAGTTCAGAGCTGGGTTAGTGGTACCATTTATTACCAACTCTAAAAAAGAAGTTCAAGGCAAACTGCTGTTTTGATTCTCTCAGCAGGGAGCAACAGTTTTAATAGGCGTGTGCATCTGCTGCACATAGAATGGAAATATCCTTGGCTAGCTGCGCGCGCGCCCATCTGTCGGGATGGCGCGCTGCCTGCTGCCAGGTCGCTCACATCACTGCCACATGGCATAAATGCCAGCAGAGGGACAACTTATTTGGCCAGCCTGCTTGTCAGTAAAAGTGAACAGAGCTTCTGCAGGACATCATTACAAATGCTTTGATAGCAACTGTTCAAACTAGGTGTCCTCTTAATATATTTTCATATTGTAGCACCTAGCCCTCAAATATTACCACAAGTGTCTTTCACACATGTAGCAGTATGTCCCATGATGAAGATTAGCCTAATTTAAGTATACAATGAAACATTTCCACTCTCCTTTTAGCATAAAATACTTGCAAAAATAGTAAATATTTTTATGGTAATTCCATACCAACAACCAGTACCTAGTGGTATAGATATTAAGTTAAGCCTTCCACTCTGAAGCTTATTTACTGCCTTCTGACTCTGAGGATTTCTCTATCTTGACGTTTACCAAATTACAGTTTCCTTTTCTGAATAGCAAAAGCAGCTATTTTGCTTTATTTCCCAAAATAGCAACATTCCTCTTTGATCACTTATTATTGAGAAATGCTGACTTTTTTCTGAGAATAAATGCAGATGATCTCATTGTGTATTTCATTTGCTAGATTAATAAAAAGACCCTTTGCTAACAAACTTTCAGATTCTCTTATGGCCTCACTTTCAAATAAAGTAGACGCAACATCAAATTTTCCATTTTCAGGAAATGATTTATAGAATAGAATTATTTTATTTATAATTTATTTTTGCAACTTATTTTTTTATTGCCTAAATTATTTCTGATACTTACTCAAAAAATTCTGAGGAAGAGTGTCTGAGGAAGCATACAGCACCAACTAAAGATGAGGTATATATTATTAAAAGTTGAAAATGGCAAAAATTAATTATTTATGTAGGCAAGAATCTTTTTCTTGAGTTTTGGTATAAAGTAATGTGCACAAGGTCAAAATCATCACTTAAGTTGAAAAATATGTTGCTTAAAACAAACTCACAGAGTTTCTCAG
This sequence comes from Lonchura striata, assembly GCF_050655825.1. NCBI lineage: Eukaryota > Metazoa > Chordata > Aves > Passeriformes > Estrildidae > Lonchura > Lonchura striata. The sequence goes on from NC_140707.1 coordinate 45,944,685, forward strand.
AACCATTATCTCATTATTCATCATAATAAGTATAAGGAAATATACCCAGAACTAATACTGCACTGCCCACTGGACTAAGGTCCAAAGGTAAGGACCTATCTTAGTAAGGTAATATAATATTTTTATCAGTATTATGTGCATTTTTATATTGCTTCTCTATAATTGTGGTTTGGTTTATAGTCCCTCATCTGTTTAAAAAGAAATAATTAAATGACAAAATAAATTCAGCACCAGAGAGCACATATCTGCATTATTAGAGTCTTAAATATACAAATAAGTAATCTCATCAGATTGCATACAATACAGAGGGAAGTAGACTAATAGATCAAATAGGGTAAATTATTTTTGAATTTAGAGGAAAACAAGAGGATTAAAAGTAGCCTGTATAGATCTTTGTGATACCAGAAGCTGAGAAGTGGAGCATAAGGGCTGGGTTCTTCACTTATGTGCTGCGTGGCTCATACTGCCTAGTTGTAGGCACACAGTTTGTGGTACCTGGGAGTGGGGCTGAGCCCCATCCCAGCGGGCACAGCTGTGAGCAGCAGGTGAGCAGCACTGACAGCAATGAGCCATGGAGGCCCGGGCACTGCCCAACCTCCACAGAGAGCAGAGGGCACACAGGGGCACTGCATCAGCATGAGGGGATAAAAGGCTGGGCTGAAGAACAAGGGCAGACACTCACAGTCTTCTGAAGTGAGATGATGTTGCTCTGTGTGGGCAGATGCTTGAAGCCTTCTGATGTGGTCTGGTGTTACTCCATATAGGTGAACGCTTAAAGCCTTCTGAAATTGTATAGTGATCATCTGTGGCCATCTGTGATACTGTGTTATGTGCTGTGGAGGTTAGTCCATGGGCAGTGTCTTCTCTGTCAAGGGTGCAGGATTTCGGCTCATCGAAGACCCTCCCTGGAGTGCTGTGCCCAGCTCTGAAGCTCTCACTGCAAGAGAAAGATGGATCTGTTGGAGCAGCTCCAGACAAGGGACACAAAAATTATTAGAGAGCTGGAACACCTCTCCTATGAAAAAAAAAAAAGCTGAACCTAAGTGACCCATCATATCCTCTCTCTGCCTGGGGAGAAGAAGGCTTCAGGCAGACCAGTATAAAGGCAGCTTCTAGGGAAGATGGAGAGAGACTCTGTGCTAAGGTTTGTAGTGACAGAACAAGAGGTAATTGTTTTAAACTGAAAGCAGGCACTTTTATGTCAGATCCAAGAAAGAATTTTTTTACAACGAGGATGTTGAGACACTGGGACAAGTGGCCCAGAGAATTTTCTCAACTATTTACCTCTGTAAATGCTCAGATTTGTGCTCTTTGTAGCCGCAGTGCTATCTGCTTTAGTTCTGCTGAATATGAATTGTCATTTGCAAAACTATTTGTACTAAACAAGAATAGTATAAGTATTGTAGTAAATGTTTAGAAAATAATTTAATACCTTAGATCCCCATGATAATGAAACATTTGGATATACAATATAAAGTGAAGTGTAATAATATGCAAACAAACTACATAATGCAAACTTAGAATAATATTTAGTTTACAATGTACAAACATTCCATAAACTGAAGTCTTCTCACTGGGATTTTTTGATAGAAGTTATTTCTTGATGAAAGATTTGTTTGGGTTTTTTGTTTTGGTTTGTTTTGGGGTTTTTTTCAATAATTGCTTTCTTCCTGTTTAAAAATCAATAGAAATCAAACATGTAAACCTGTTTCTCTAGAAAGACATTGAAAGTTGAATCGTATTCCAGAACACTGTTGTGTTAACAATGCTAATATTCTGTATTTTAGATATCTAATCAAACCTTGCTGTTGGGTCAAGATCTGTAATCCAGATTCCCAGCAATGGATAAATTATATCATGGTGCATAGCACACCATACAAAAGACAAACCTAGTTGTGGAGGGGTGACTCCAACAGGGAAGTGGTTGTATAGTGGAACAGACAAAAAATTACCATGAAACCACAGCCACTCTTGAAGTACAATATTATTTTTATCAGGAAGGTTTTCTAGATTTCAGACAGCACTTTATAAAAAAAAAAAAATTTGAACTTTTGTATAGAAATTGTATTTGAAAATTGGAATAGGATATTTTTAGACACTTTTCTCACAGGCATACCCTTTTTCTACTGCTCACATAAATGTTTTTTAATGAGAATGAATTTTTTTCTTAATATCATGGCCTATTTGTGAATGTATTTACTTCTAACAGTAGACAGATAAGAAGCAATAGGAAATTTCACTAATCACAGTAAATTTCAGTATGACAAGAAATGTAACTTCTCAGATGCCTATGATGAGTTAAACAGAAATTTAATCTAAAACACGTGCTTAGCAGGATTGTATGCGCTTATATTCTACTGTAAGATGTGTTAGCATTTGATTTGATTTTAAGGACACATTTCATTAATGGCAAATAAATTTATAGAGGAAATTGCCAAAGATAAAATACAAAGCTTTCTTATAATTAAAAATAAAAATTTCAATTACATCACTGGTGCATATGAAAAATTAACAAAATATGTTTTTCTAATACTGAAGTGATATAAATATAATGGCAATAAATTAATTTATAAACTTCTGTGGTTTTCCATTTGTTTCATAGGAAAGCTATTTCTTCAGGCTTCTGTGTTATAACAGAGGTTGTAAAAACTGATTATCAGTTACATACACAAAGTTAGTGAGTACACTTGAATAGCACAAATAGGTGCATACATGACAGTACTAGAAAAAGAGCTTGAAAATCAAGACAAAATCAAATCCTGCCAGCTGTAGAAAATTAAAATGCTCCAACTAGGAGAATTTTACTAAACTTTACTAAAACTTTCATTCTTTTGTGCTTTTTACAGTGGGAGTAACATAGTAATGAAGGTTTTCAAATTCACCTTTGTAATTTAATTCCACTCAAAGATGAGAGAGAATTTTTGTGGCTAAAAGTCATAAACCACAAAGCCAAGATTTTGTACAGGTATAGATAGTTTAGGGTTTTTTAGTTTTTAGGGATTTTTTTACCTAAACCCATAAAGTATAGATAGAAATATATTGTTATAAGGTAGCATAAGTCCATATAATTTTTATTTTATCTGCATATATATTTTAGAGTCAGGCTGTCAGTATTCTCTCATAAAATGTGAGCACTGTAGAATACAACAAGACCCTTACCTATAAAGTATCGTAGATAAGGTATTACATAGATAAGATATTATTGCCGAGTGCTTGTTTTACTCAGCAGTTTCACCTGTATGAAAAACAGGTGAAAACTGTAAACTAAGGATGGTTTGTCTGTCTGTACCATGTATTTCTTGCCCAGAAAGAATTGTCTCCTCAAAGAATCAAAATCTCATGTGGTAGTTTTGGAACAGGAAAAACTATACATATTTAAATAGGGACTAGGAATCAATTAGAAGCAGAAGAGTAACACAGCAATTTTTGAAGTTCCAGAAAGTCAATGAATGGACATTTCTGTAAAAAACAAAAACCAGAGCAAAGTTATGTCAAAGAAAGGGTGTCATTTCCAGCCATCAAGCCAAGATGACCAGAAGAAAATGAATTATTATTTAGCATTGTACCCATTTTCCTTTTATTCTATAGCAATATTTTGAAAATATATATTAGAATTGGATTTTAAAAGATAGGAGCTGTTAAAATATTGCTGGATTTCACTTTAAAATATATCTGTCAATTTATTTTGTATAGAATATTTCCATTAAAAATAATTAACCCTTGTTACAATTGAAAATCTTTTCATTTTGCTATGAGACTTTCCCACAACCATCTTATCTAGTGAGTTATTCTATTGATTAATCTTAAAAAATCATAATTTCTGGAGAAAAAAAATTAAAATACAGGTTGTGCTTATAATTTCAACCAGTTGTCACATACAATCCAGAAATAGAATATTACAAAAGAAGTAAAAACCAAAGACTATCTCTGGTCATGAGGGCTTTCTTAATGGGATAACTAATACTAACCAGTATGACTAAAAGTGGTGTGACTTAGACAAGGTCAGAATTAAAAACTAATGAAATTTTGTCTAATTGTGCTGAAAGAGAATTCTTACTTAAGCACCCTAGGTAATGTAAGTGCCACACTAACCCATGGCAATGTCTATCTGGTTGTGCACGTTCACTATTGCCCATCAGGGAGATTTCATTTCCTTCACAGGAGGCCATTCCAGTCAGAGTTACCATCCTCACCTCCATTTCAGACAGCTTTCTTCTACTTGCTGTATAGATTGCTGATTAGCATGGCAGCCTACAGTGATTTCAGAGTCATGCTCACTTAGATCTATGCCAAATTACCTCTGAACATGCTTTCGTAACATAGACTGAAAATAAAGACTGAGCTCAGAGAAGCATGAGCTAGCACCTTGGTGAAACTATGGATTAAAACCAATTTCATTGTGAAGAAATCATCAGTGATAAAAGGAAGTTTCAAATGTGAACAGGGAGAACGAAGTCAGCTGCAGAATGAAATACACAGATTGAAAATGGATGGTGAAAATTGCCAATGTATATCAGAATTTACAGGCGGCAAGGGTTTTTTTCAGCCTCGATTAGAACTTCAGTCTATCTTCAGCACTGTGACAACATTACTACTATGCAAAATTAGCTCAGAAAAGACAAAATACTACTGTTAGGTAATGGAAGAAACTGATTTATGAGATGTGAATAAAAAAATATAATCCTATAATTTTGCTAAGTGATCACCTACATATTGTAGGTGGATACAGGCACAGAGGAAGGAAAGGAATTATTTCAAGAATCACAACAGACCATAACTGCCTAAAGAAGTAATAGCTTACCTTGAGAAAAAGATAATTTTAGATGTATATTAGAAAATATTTTCTGATCCATTAGACTCTAATACAATCTTCTGAGGAAAATGCTGAAATCCTGGTTAGGAAATTTAGCAATTATATGGAAAAGAGTAACAGGCATATGCTAAGAAGAACAGTAGAGAACCTGCAAGAAATTGAAAACAGTTCTATCAGGTCATCTAATTCACCTTAATTTCTATGAAAATTAATGTTTGCTCTTTTACCTTGGTTTAAATTTTGCTCATCCAGTCATGAAACCTTTTAAATCTCTGGACTCTAAAAATGTCTTTCATTCAGGCAGCAGTGCCTCAAAGCTATTCACGCTAATTAGCCAAGGTCATTTAAATACATTTTTCATGAAGCACCTTAAACTCAGTGTGCCATTTTATATATTTATCAAATTGCTAATCAATATGCTATACCACAGTTACCACTGGGCCTCGAGTTACACAGAATGCTGCACGAATTTAAATTGTGCAAGATGCTTTCTGCATAAATGAAATTAAAGTGTATGCATTGATCATTATTCACAGCAGAAAAGAAATGGCCTAAATATATTCACATCAGAAACCTGTATTTTAAGTAAATCTTAACTGTATTGTTGGCTTCTTTTTTCATATGTTTTTTAACAAGCCTTGTATTACACTAGCTTCGATTTCACTTTCTTTCTCCAGCATATTACCTCCACTGTATTGGTAAAGTAATTTATTCCATCCTCTGTGGAGACCCTGGATCTCATTTGCCAGCATATTTATCTTTCCTGCCACTGCACTGTCATTCATCTGCAATCTCCACAGAATACCAGACCTGTGCAGAATTTCAATTAGGATTGATTCAACTAAATCCAGGCCACAGAATTGAGGCTGACAGGGTGACCCCCTGAGAATTTAATATGTTGAATTCTAAAAAAAAAAAAACAAAACAGAAATACTGCAAAACAGAAAATAGCTCAAGTTTAACACCCTAATTCATTAACTCCTCTATACACTCAGTTCAATCTGTCTCACAATAGGTTTTTACAGACTATTGTTTACAGTAGTTTCGACTACCACAGGAAAGACATAAAAATCTCTACTCTTCCTCTGAGGTCTAATCAACTTAAACTCAGACAGCTTGTAATGAACAGGGGAATTATTTCCACAGAGGCTGAGCTACCTTAAGCTTTCTATTCTGAATATATATATATTAAAAAATCAGTACAGTATAGGTATACAGGTGAAATAGCTTTTATTGGATCCTTGACTTCACAGACCTTCAGTACGTTTCAGTGTAACCATTGACAGGCTTCATCTGCTTGTCAGTTAAATGTCCTAAAAGAATTTAGTAAATAATATGTGGTTACTAGAACAGCCTTGTAGGTTTCAAGGCAACTAAGCTCGAGAAGAACAGGAATCTGAGAGTTCTTTTTCATTGTAGTATGTAAGTATCCACTATTTGAGTTTTAACTTTACCTTATTTGTGCACAACTTGAGACTTACTTTGATTCTACACCAGAAGCAGGTGTGCGCACATACTCAGTTTTACACAAAGTATTACAATAGAATAGAGAAATTATAACAATTCCACATTTAATTAGATTTTTTGTTGTTATTAAAGAATTATATTGACTACATTTTCCTTAAATATCAGTGTATGATATTATAAAGTTAGAATTATAGAATCAGAATATCCTGGGTAAGAAAGGACCTACAAGGATCATTGATTCCAGTTTCTGGCCCTGCACAAGACCACCTCAGGAGTCATACCATGTGCCCGAGAGCATTTACCAAAAAATATAAATTTCTACCTCACTTAATGTGAAAGGTAATATAAGGACTCACATATTAAACACTTACCAAACATTAAATCAAACAAAAGAATATAAATGGAGTTGGGAAATATTGGCATACACACATATTAATGTTGAATAGAACATGCATCTGCTGGAACTGGATGAAATAATTAAAAGAAGCATTGATTTGTTTATACATAGGATGCAAGATCAATGAGTCTAGCATAAGCAAAGAAATTAAGACATTAATTGATATTTGGGGGGATGTCATATTATTTTAACTTGACTTAACTTTAACTTAACTATAAAATATTTCATATATGACAAATATTTTGGAATCTTTCATCTGAATCTTAATATTTCACCTGAGTGTTAATTTGTCACAGTGAGAAATTTCTCAGTGTACTAGGATTATTCTTAAGAAGAGGCACAAATATCACCAATTTAAAATTAATATCTATACAATGTCCAGAAAGAATCCCCCATGGTCACAAGATCCATGTGTCACTTCAGTAAAGAAGAAACTGCATTAATACATACTTTATTGCATTGAAATATCTGTGCCATTGGTCTGTAAGCATAGTGCACAGTAGTGGAGGTACAAAAAAAATTGTGCTCCCAATATATTCTTCAATAATTAGTGCTTTCCAAGGCTATTCTGAGGTACCAGAATTATGACTGTAATAAATTAGAATTTTTCTCCAGTACTACATAGAAGTGCTACAATAAACACATAAACACAAAGCATAAATATTTTACATTATCCTTTCTTTGGGGAGTGGATGGAGAAACACAGATGTGTTGCTGTACTTCTTACAGCTGTCATGTGGATACAAGGGAGAATTTTAAAGTATGAGAACATAATGAGATTCAAATTAAATTGGAGAGGATACAGGGGAATTTTACAATCTTCCTTCATTTGTCTAGATTTGATCCATTTCTTCACTGATCATAAACCAGATTTTCCATACACTGGACATTTTTATGACTAAGTCCTTTATTCTTAAGTTCATAACCTGAAACTAAGATCCAGTTGTCCTGTTGAGGGTTTTTTTTTCAGTACTTGGAAGGCTTTCTATGTGTTATAGTTAAAAAAAATAAGCAAAAATGTTAACAGAAACTACTGCTGGTGGAAATTTTGGCAGCTGATTTACAACATCATGTTTCTTGCTTTATTACATAACACCAAATATGTGAAGATCAAGCCTTTATTTTCCCACTTATGATCAACTTATAGTTAACCTGACCCAAAGCCCCATTACTGAAAGTCACCCTAGGCAGTGTCTCATAAACTGTCTAATCATTTGACTTACCTACATTTCATTTCACCCATTCTTTTTCTATTATACTTCCTAAAACCTTCAAAAGTTTTAAGAATCAATCACCACAGATTTTTCTACAAATACTGTACAAAAAGAACTCCATACATCTGTCTTCACTATGTTGCCCACTATTTTCTTTTCTTTCTGATGGTGAGGTATTTTGCTCTTTCAATTTATTTTTACAATCTTTCTTATTGCACTTTATTGCTTGAAACTGTTTTTTGTGACTTATCTGGTCTGACTGGTCTATTATTCTTATTCTATCACCTTAAATTCAGATCTTTCCCATTCTTGTGTAATTTCTGTTTGTTTTCCAATTCCCTAAAGTGATCTGTTAAAGCAACATAGACCTTTTGCTGCATTTTTTATCTATATTTCTCACTAGGAAATTTTGCTGTTATGCTTTTAATAAGGTTCTTTACTTTGACTGACACTTCAACTATACTATTTCACCCTTAGAACATATTCCCAAGAGATCTTTTTTCATTTTCAGTGATTTTATTGAGATTTTTGTTTGGGTTTGTTGTCACTTTCATGATGCCACTATATTTAAAATACTCAGAAATTCCACTCCTTCCTTTATAAATCAAACAACCAAAGAGAGAAAAAGTGACCTTTTAACTTTCATCTGTCTAGACATACCTAATTCTGGTTAAGTCTCATTATATTTCTATTACTCTTGTTATTTCAGCCTGTTTCTGATCATATATTTTATTCACAAAAAATGTCACTTATATAAGTCATTTTTAGAGGTTTTTTGCAGTTACTGTTTGTTCAGAATAGAATTTTCAAAGATATGTCGACACTGTTTACTTTTCCAATTTAAACTCGCTTTATTGCTGAATGCTTTTTTTTTTTTTACATTAAATATAATCTTTTCAATATAAAGGAAATCCTTCTCTTATTAATGTCCATAGCAATTTTACATTGGCCTCGGTGGCCCTGGACTGGGTATCTGCCATAAGGAAGTTGTGAGCAGGCAAGGATGAAGTAAAGATAATAACTGAGGCTGTAAAGTTTCTAAGTATTTTGTCTACTAGCAGCTCTGCTCAATCCTCATTGCTCTACTCTTCCTTTAAGTTTTAAATAGGTAGAACAGTAAGTTCACCAAATGTGCTAGAACACCTTCAGAATACACTGTATAACATGGTGTGTTCTTGAAGTCTATGTTAGCACAAACACATTTCCTATTTGAAGCCAGGCTGATAGACATACATGACAAAATTTCTGTCTCATTACTTTTTAATAACTGTGTAACTTAATTTTGTTCTAGAGTTTTACCCAACTATGCAAATACTTAAAAAAAAAAAAAAAAAGGAGGTGCATTATTCTAGGCTATTCCCACTCCTACAGCAAGAATAGTAGAGGGAGAAGAGAGGAGCCAGAAATACTGCAATGATGGACAATTCAGGACATTGGACATCTGTTGATTGGATCTAGGATCATTATTTCTGCCATTTACTGAATGGATTGTTGGGGGTAGTTTTCCTTTGGAGATATTTTCAAAAATGAATAATGCAATTATAGAAATAGCTGTATGATGGCATGGCCCCACCTGTTATTTGTTCCCTATCCAATACTTAAAGCATCAGAGATTTACCATTCTACAGTTTAGTAAGACTTTATTCCTCACAGACTGTGCTCCAAAGTACAGACTATTTCATCTGAGCTCTGGAAACAAGTTTTGCATATTATCATTTAGCAATGCTTCTTCAATGCATCTGGCTATGTGAAAACTCAAAAAAGTCCAAGGTGTCAATTAGACATTATTGAAACATATCAATTATCAGGGCTCCACCACCCTTGTCAATGTATTCACACATTAAGAAAATATGTCCTCCAAAATCATATCCTTATAATCTTAGAGGAGGAGATGCCACCTGAATTAAAAAACTATAAATAGTCGAAGTTCCTCATTAAATCTACATTAATTGCATGGTAATTCATATATCTGCATATCCATGAAACACCCAGATTAGATACATATACTTAAACACTGCATACTTCAGTAACATTATTTTTTTAATTGGAGACTACCTGATAGTAAATACTGTGAGTTTATATAACAAAATAATAAGGAAAAAATAATTTAATTCCATAGTCCACTTTCTAGTCAAATCGTACCTAGCTTGACAGTTAAAGTGTACATCTAATGAAAACAAGCTATTTTGCTGTAGCTAAAGAAACAAAGAATATGTGTGTTTTAAGATTAAAACCTCCGTGAAAAAAATCATATGTGCTTACTAAGTTTTTTCCTTAGTCACATTACTGTAAATTAAGCTCCAACGTGAATTTACAGCACACTAATGACACTACAGTGATTTCCCAAGAGGATATAAGAAATTCAAGTTAACAGTATAATAAAAACAAATTGAATTGAATCTTTTCTCTGGTAAAACACAATTTAGTAGAAGTTGTCTTAGCTAAGGGAAAAAACCACAGAGAAAAGGGAAAAAAATCTAGATTAATCTATTTACATAAATTATTTGAGCTTCTAAAATGTCAATTGAATAATGCGTGTTCATTAATAATGCATTCGATAATTAACTGGGAAAAAATTAACTTATATATTATTCACAAATATTATTCAAATATGTCTAAAACATATCCTGCACAAAAGATATGACTTCAAATCACCAGTGTGGTCTGCAGCACCACATTCATAGTTCTGTGAATACTTGCTGCTGCTGCTCCTTTAGCTTTTTAGGAGCTGACACTGGAGAGTCAGATGGGTTCTAATTAGTGAGGCTCCATTATAATATTAAATTCTGTTAAAAAACCTCAGGGTTTGGCCCTCCATCTTTTAATATTTTGCACTCAGAATGGTGCTATGCTTAATATATTTCAACAGTTCAATATATCTTTCATCTGGTAGCTCAAAGACTGTAATTTTTTTGCATAGCAACAATACCAAAGCAGAAGAAAGTCATTCAATAACTAATAACAGTGCTCACGTATTGCTAAAAACCCCTTGATTTCAAATTCTTTACACTTTTGATAGAGCACACTCATATAATAGAAATTTTGGACAAATATTTTCATGCTTATTATTCCCACCTCATTAAAGGGAGTGTAATTCACATTTTTAAACAAGCTGGTATCTCTTTAATCATTACTTCACAGCAAAAGTAGCTAGAACTTATGGTGTGTCAAGTATATCTCTCCTAAGCATAGATTTTCCTGGCTTATGTTAGCTCTAGCTAATAAATGTCTCTGTTATAGACATGTATGTGCAGACCAATTTTCACTCTGCAGAGATTATTCTTCAAATTATTCTGACTTCAGAATCACAGGGAAACCTTTGAGATTGAAGTGCAAAGTGAGATTTTCCATAGATTGTTCCATACACACACATACTCGGGTAAATACAGTCTTTCACTGTTTTAAGTGAAACTAAACGTTCAAAATAGCTGAAGTCAGCCCCTCTTCTAGCTAAAAGTTATACATATTGGAAACATCTTATGTCAAACTTTGTCAAACATGAATCAATTATGTCATTTATATACATGTAGATATCCTCCAGAGAATGGTAAACTCTTTGCATATAGGGAAATAAAGACTCCATTCAAAAGGATTTTTTAACCTTGGTCCTAGAATGAGCTCTATGCATTCGAGTCTTCCCAAGAAGAAATAATGCTATTATATTCCTTGGGATTACTCACATTTACTCACTTATTTCTAGGCAGTATATTTTAGAAGCCAGGTAAATCATAAGCAGACCTTACTAACGTGTGAATAAGCTAGCACTAATGTTCAGCACAGATCTGACCTGCCTCTTTTGGACCCTTTGGAGGTTGGTGTCAGTGAACTAAATTCCTCTCCTTCTAAATGCCCATGCAGTGAATAATGTTTTAATTTTTCATCTCATTCTCATTTTACGAAACTGTCATGGTAAAGTGCAAAGGAAGAAAAATAACGAGAAAATTAAGCTGATGAAAATTAATTTTTGAATGCTTGCTTGATCAGAGAGAAGAAAAGATATAACCAGCATAATTAATAATCTTATCTTTAAAAACTTTTAATTAAAGTTATGTATGCTCTTCCTGAATATAGGTAATAAATATTAACGAGGCACACAATATTCAGTAACACTATAATACTATATATGGTTTAAACATAACAAATTCTTCAGGATATACATATTTACATCATGTCTGAATTTGTCCCCAGAAATGTAAGATGGTTTTGATGTTCCAAATATTTGTACGAAGAAATACCTAATGAAGGAGTTTGAGAATCCAAAGATGACAACAAACATATTGTAGAAGACTCAAACTTTGATAGGAAATGTAGGGAGTTTTTTGCTTTGACTGATTGGATAGCTTCCACATGGATGAAACACATGTTAAATTATTTACAGATAATTACATCTCTGTGCTGTTGCTAATATATTAAGACACCATTGTCCCACAGGAGAAACTGTGACAGACATTGGCACATCAGCTAATGAATAGCTGTGGGGTAAGGGAAAAAAAGAGCTACCACTAGACCTTGGTATTAGGAGACAGAATGTCTGTAAGTAATCCACACTCAGAGAAAAATGACACTTTCTTTTTCCCCTTCCCTCCTACTAATTACAAATAGAGCAAATGTTCACCATTTGGTAGAACTTGCTTGAAGGTGATTTTTTCTGGAAATAGTCTCAAGGCCCCCTCCTCTCCCTTTTCATTATAGCAAACTATGACCTAAAATACAGCTTAATTACCTTCAATCAAAGACATTTTCAAATACAAAAGACTAGGCAGTGGTTTTGGAGAAAAGATGTATAACTACTGACATGAGGATACAGTTCTCATGCAATTTTTGGAGTTATGGAGGTTGTTGTTTCACATCACAGAGTGAAAAAAGATTAGAGAAACATACTGAAGACATACAGCCAGTATAAGGCCACAGAACTGAACACAAAATCTGCATTTTAAACAGATATTTGAACACTGAAACTAGCTATCAACCATGAAATTTCATTCTTTCTTTAAGTCAATTGAAAGAATAGTACCTGGAATATTTTTACTGAAAAACTACATGGAAATTATTGAAAAGTAAGATTTGCAAGATCTGGTTCCACAACAATTATTTTCTTAAGAAAAAAAAGAATCTTTTACCCTAGAATTATGGTATTGAATATATTCCAAAGGTACCCTTTAAAATAAGTGCCCACTTTCATAGGGTATACTGCAGTAAGGGAGAAAAGCACATCACTGATAATAAATAATCCTCATAAACTCTGTCTAAATCTACATAACTGTGCTAATCCCAAGGATCTATTTGGCTTCAACTTGCCATAAGTGATAGGAATCCATCCATAATTTGTCATTTATCTAACCCAATCATCACAAAAACAGTTCATAAAGATGTCATGTGTTCATCAGACAGATTAAACAGAGCCTCTACCAACAGTAAAGCAAATTAGATGTAAACACATCCTTGAAGTATATGCTTATGTTCTTTCCTGGATAGAACTTGAAGACTTAACATGTTTAAATTTCTGATTTAGGAATTTAACTAATATTTTCTAAAAAAAATCCCAAAATATACCAAAATGCAAATGTGCAATGAGGCCTATAATTTCCCCCTGGGATTTAAAGTAAACTGGTCATCCAGCATCCCTCTATTCCTTTAAATATATGCCTCTAGCAAAGCACATTTTTGTGGTATTGATCTATACTAATGAGAAAGGTGTCACAACTCTGAGTACGGATTCATGAGTTTGGACTACAGTGTATGAGATTATAAAGTTAGAATTATAGAATCAGACTATCTTGGGTAAGAAAGGACCTACAAGGATCATTGATTCCAGCTTCTGGCCCTGCAGAAGAACACCTCAGGAGTCATACCACGTGCCTGAGAGCATTTTCCAAATGCTTCTTGAACTCTGTCAGGCTTAATGACACCACTGCTCTAGTGCCCAATCAGCCTCTGGGGGAATATCCTTTTCCTAATGCCAAACCTAAGCCTCATTTCACACAACTTCAGACCAGCCATCTCTCAGGTTCTGTCACTGGTAACTGTAGGGAAGTATTTGGTGTCTGCCCCTCCACTTCCTCTCCTGAAGAATCTGTACACCACTATGAGCTCTATCCTCAGCCCCCTCTTCTCCAGGCTGAGCAAATCAAGTGCTCTCAGCTGGTCCTTTTATGCTTCCTCTCTAGACCCTTCACCACTTTCATTGCCCACCTTTGAATGCTCTCTAACAGCTTTATATCTTTCCGTTTTTGTAGCACCCAAAACACACAGTGAGGTTGCCCCAGGGCAGAGCAGAGCGGTACCATCGCCTCCCTTGCCTGGCTGGTGATGCTGTGCCTGGTGCCCTCCAGGACAGGGTTGGCCCTCCTGGCTGCCAGGACACTTCTGACCCAGATTCAGTCAACCAGGATCCCCAGGTCCCTTTCCATTGCGCTGCTCTACAGCATCTCATTCCCCAGTCTGTTCGTACATCCAGGATTATTACCCTGTCCCAGGTGCAGAACCCAACATTTTCCCTTGCTGATGGTTGGTGATTGCCCAGACCTCTGGCTTGTCCCGGTCTCTCTGCAGGGCCTCCCTGCTTTCGAGGGAGTCAGCAGCTTCTTCCAATGTAATAGCATAGGCAAATTTGCTTAATATCCCCTCTAGTCCTGCATCCAAGTAATTAATGAAGCTGTTAGAGAGCACTGGCCCCAAGATGGAGCCTTCCAAAACCCCACTAGTGGCAGGTTATCAAGAGATGATCCATGTTCAGCAAAGCTAACCTTCTGCCTTGTCTTCTGACATTTGGGAATTGCCTGCTCCTGTACCCTTAGGAGGCAGTGCTTAAAACACTGACAGGCCCCAGAACCTTCAAAAGCATTTTTCCAGGGGATCTTACTAATTTCCTGAGCAGCTTGAAGTCGTGTGAACCTTGTGAACCAAGTTTGAAGTATTGCTGCCACTCTTCCTCCTGTCACAAGAGATTTTAAATTCAACTGCTTCATGGACACTGCGACCAAGAGCACTGCCACTCGCTTTGCTCATGACATCTTTGCTGTTAACAAGCACCAGATCAAGGAGGGCACCTTCACTAGTCATCTCTCTTAGTACATGTATCATGAAGTTACCATCCAGGTGTTCTAGCAATCTTCTGAGCCTGTTTGTACCAGCTGTGTGGTATTCCCACCTTACACCTAGAAAAAGTCCCCAGTAAGAATAGGGGCAGGTGATTTAGAGGTACCCTTTGTTCCTTGAAGGAGGACACCTTCATCAGTGTCATCATCCTGGCAGGGTTGCCTATAGTAAACTCTCATGATGGTATCCACTGTACCTGTTTGTCCCATAATCTGTATGAAGAGACTCTCAACCATGCCATTACCAACTGCAAGGTGTTAATACAACTTGGTTGTTTTGGTGAAATCCAGGGAATTAGTAAAAGAAGGAAAATATTGCAGCAGAAAGCCATGCAACTTTTAATATTTCAAATGTTGGGCATAAGACATTTCTTACCATAGAAAATCTGGAGACTAGAGATTTTTACCACCCATTCAAAGTCAGACCATATCTTCTTACATTTTTTGCTGTACATGACATGCTGCTTTGAACTGAGTTTTATCATGCTGTTCTTTGTCTGGTACATGTCATGATAAAATGTGACATGACTGTCAGTTTCGTTAAGTCAACAGGAATGAAGAAATATTCACACTGTTTGAATCTTTTTCTGACCTGGTAAATATTGGCATATCCACCTTTGAGTAACACAAAAGAGATATTCATGCTTCATGGGGCACACAAAAAAACATTTGGAAAAAAGCCCTTTAATAAAACTTAACACCAAGTCCTTAAAAACTTAACATTTTTGTCCTTTGTCCAAACTGGAATGAATTATAACCATAATTTTTTCCCCAGCTAGAAATTGTGATGCATGTTAATGGCTAATGACTTCAGTTGAACATAAAGTAGAAAGAAAATATTTGTTCTGAAGAAAAAAACTCTTACCTGTAAATATTTTTGCAAAAGAAGCAGCAACAAATGGAATATTTTCTCATTAAAGAGTCAGATTCATTGCAAGAACGAGTTTGCCCACTAGCTGAAAAGTAATTTCCTGATAGTTTTTACCACAGGATTTTCAAAATTGTCTACAAAATGAATGATCCTCTACTTTAGTAAAACCTCCCAAACAGGACAGAAGTTCAAGTATCTTCTACTCTTCCAAACAGACGGTTTCAATGCTTTGTCTGTGCTGTCAAAAAAAAAAAAAAAAAAAAGAAAGAAAAAGGTGAGATTATAATGTAATACTGTAATTCATGCATTAGCCAGCTTACTGAAAGTCCTCAGGGAAGCCAGGTGCTGCAGTTTTAAATGAGATAAACCAGCAGTGAGAAGAAGTGTTGACACCATCTATATCACAAAGAAGACTACAGACGTGTGACCTTCACCGCAATTTCACATGAGCTGACGGTGACCAGTTTCCTTGGCACATCTCCACCATTTACGGCCTTCTGGCCAAAGGGACCCCACATTGGTCAGACTGAGACAGGACAGAGCTGAAGTGGGGCAGTCTGTGCCCTGGCAGAACCGATCTAAGGCTCACGAGAGCGGGAGAAGTCAAACTGCAGTTGGTACTAATATGAAGAGAGCTGTGCCCAGGCCTTACTTTCCTTACCCCTCTTCTGAGCCTCTCATTTACTCCCTAAAATACAGCTGCTCCCACTGGTTGAAGGTAGTACAGTCCAGGCTTTATTTCACTTTTATGAGTGAGAGAGAAAGACACTTTGATAGTTTTGTTCCTGCAGTTTTTTGCAGACTTTTAGATATCTCAAGCAATGTTTTAAATAGGAATATTTCTGAGACACTGGAAACATCCTGTCTGAAAGTCAATTTTTGGTTTTGAAGAATCTTTCTCCAAAAGTTAGGAGTCAGGGCAGCTGGTTTTATAGCATTTATAGCCTCATGTATGTTCCATTTTCACTGTTCTGAAAGCATGACATAGTATGTACATGCTCTATATCTTTTCTTCTAACGTGTCAGCCTTCTAAAATGGATAAAGTACAAAATCACCCTGGAAATTTCATTACCACAAATACAGAGCAATAGTCAAATGTACCCAGATTTAATAAATGTGAAAAACAGAAGAGGATAGACATGCAGGAACATAATCAGGACTATTTTTGAGTGGGTATTAAAGTCTAGACTGAGATTTACTTGTCAGTGTCACTGATAAAAAGGATAATTATTGACTCCTGAATTTCAAAGATAAAGGATGTTGTAGAATTTTGTTAGTTTTCTTGGAATAAGGTACAATAATATATTAGCCTAGTCTGAAGTTTTTGCTGCTGCGAAATTCTTTCCAGCTATTTCCCTGCATAAAAATATCTAAAATCTACAAACAAAATTCATAGCATGCAATTTGCCATAGTGTGTCTGGAAGTAATCTTTCTTGTGCTTTTGCATTGATTTATCATAAAAATTCTTCTTGACATGCTCATCCACAATATTTGATTATTCTTCCTCTCTGTCAAAGCGACGGTGCATAATCAGGTACAAAATTTACTCCGAACTTTTAAATTTTGGTAGCACAGATACTGCAGGCATGTTCTCTGTGGAAGGATGTCAGGGTCTGCCCTGTGTCACTCACAGTCACCTTCAAATGGGGGCAGTGAGCGGGTGTCTGAGTGGGAGTTTACCCCCCACCCAAAGCCAACCCACCACACTTAGCAACAAGTAATTTCATTGGTGTTGTTTAAAATACAAACACAAAAGTGAGGATTGAAAGCAATGAGAGCAAAGGGGATTCAAATGAACCTCCTACTCAAAGCAAAGTATTTTTGATCACAAAATTTAGATAATATATTTGTATACTTAAAATAAAATTACATGAAAAACAAACTAGTATTTTTCTTCCTTTCTAGAATGATGAAATAGTTCCCTTAAAGATAAAACAAAATTTCAAACAATTGGCTTTGTTTCTCTGACTAAATTACAGAGTCAGAATGCAAATTCATATTTGAATCAACTAATCTCTTAAAATAAGAAACAATAATTAATTATTTTAAAATAGAAAAGTAGTTTTTCTCTTCCCCCACAAAAAAAATGGCTTGTGGGTTAAGAAAAGCATACTCAATAATTTTGTAATTCTTTGAGTAATTATTATGTTATTTATATCTAATTTTTCAAGTTTCAATTAAGCGACATTTAGAAAATATTTTTCTCTTTCTCTCAAATTTCTTTGCTTTTCAACACATTGAATCAGTTATCAAATCACCATCTCAATTCACGTAGAACCATGTTTCCAGAAGTGTAACTATAAAGCAATTAAAAAGCCCTGTAGTTTTTATTATTCTGCAATGCTACTTCTAATTTTAGTTCTTAGAAACAACTATACAATTAGCAGTACCTGTTTCTGCATTTAGAAAGAAGGAGCATCAAGCTCATCTAATCTATAAATTTTCTGAGCTGTGCATGGTCAGATAAGGTCAGTTGCAGTTTTCATGAGGGCCAGGTGGATGTGGCATGGAACCAGCCAAATGCACGTTACTGGACGAACCTGATCTGCTCCCCACTTCTCCCAGGCTGGCTGTATCTGATCCTTCCACTGGTTGGTTTGGTTTATTTTCCTCCAGTCTCTGCAGCACCAGGCCACTACAAAGTAAACACAATGGCCAATAAAACTGGACAGCTGTGGGCAGTGTACAAGGATCATTGCATTGAATAAAGAACAAGGTCTTGGGTTTGGCACCTGTTTGGTCGACAGGTAACACTGACATGGGTATAACTCAAATATTTTATGAGAAATTTCATCCTTGGCAAGTGATTCCAGTTCCACCAGTTTTTTATGTCATTAAAATATACACCTGTGTAAAAAAATCACAAATTAAACTTTTCTAATGCCAATGTTTTGTGGAAAACTATGATCCAGTTCTAGTTCTGCCAGTATAATGACACATTTAAAAATGTGGTTTTTCCTTATAATCTGTAATCCTTAAACATAAACTCTACTACAGATCTTTCCTTATTGTCTTATACTCCAATAGCACGTTATTTCCCTTGAAAAATAAAAGAAGTCCCACACAGAAATCTTGATTGCTTTTTAAAAAATCCCCACAAATTTTTATTATAAAAATTTCTAGAAAATATTAAGTACCAGAGATGAAAAGAAACGAAGATGACAGACAAGAGTCGCTACTCACTGTTTATGTAATGAAAATGCTTTGTTTCCACTCCACAAGCTCAAGACAATTTCCCTACAAATAATATAGTAAATCTTCCATTTTTCTTTCATTATAATCAATAGAAACTATAATCACTTCAAGTAGATGATAAGTGACTCTGTCAAATCACAGTTGTTTTGATCAGTTGTTATTTTAGGAGATTTCTTGATCCCAACCATTTTTTTTTTGCAGGTAATAATCTTTTTTAATTTGCACATCACTGCTTTCATACTTGATGGCTTCTCAGTTAATGCTCACTAAAACAGATAAATCAATTCTGCCATGTCGCTCCAACGGTGGCAGTTTTTCCTTGTCCTACAGATATGAGCATTTTGTCTCAATTCTATGCATTAATTGACCATGGAAGCACTTTCACAGCCCAAACCTAATTTGTACAGCTCAGATAGGTTCAGCTGCTGGGACAGAAACACAAATGTGAGCAGAGTATTTAAACAGAGCACCCCACAATGTCTGAGATGTCATTTCTTCAATATTAATCAAGAAAAATAACTCTAAGTTGGATTCAAACATAAGTGGGGAACTTCAAGGAGACATTTGAAACCAAAAAGAAGACAGTTTCAAAAGAAACATGAAGTATGAAAATTTGTGGGAAAAGATCTTGGAGCACAAACTGGAGGAGTGATGCAGCACTCTCAAAGCCGCCCTGCAGAGCCAGGCTGAGCAGTCTCCCAGCAGCAGGGAGGTGATGTAACAGGGGCAGCATGCCAGGCAGGTGTGCCCGTGGAGGGGCCTTTGGTAGGGAACAGAGAGCAGGAGCTGGAGCACTCACCCCTCCCAGCCAGCCAGGGAAGAAGGCATGTGCTCGATAGGGTGGGGATGCTGCTTGCCCATTCTGCCAATGATGGAGCGAAGCAGGGGGTGCTTAGAACATTTTGGTGTTAGTTTTCAAGGTTGCTTAGAAATCTGCAGTGTTTTTTAATAGCTTGCAAGTATCTTGTATCTTCATTCATCTGCTGTATTGCTGATGCAGAGCCTGAATATGTAGTTCACTGGTTGCTGGTTAATTGCTTGTCAGTGATGAATCAATAAACTGCTTTGATCATGACTGCATGAACTGAGCAATGTTTTCCTGCAACAGCTGGTATCTTCCTGTCTGTTCTGAGCAAACAAGGAAGTGTGGAAGGTAACTCTTATTAAGCAGAATACTGATATTTAAAATTGGAGGCAGCCTTCCATTCATTATGAAGATCTCATGAATTATCCTTTTAAAAGAATACTGAAATACTACAAAGTGTCTCTTTAACAGACTTACTAAAGCACAGAAATATAAGGAACTAATTAGATTTGTAATTTTATCACCAATTGTAAAATATATTAATCCCATGAACTCCTATTCTGTGAATGAACCTCAAAACCAATAATTTACAATAAATCTACATAATCAGTGTGATATATTGCAAGTCAAGAGTGTTTGTGCCTTGAGATTTTTTTTGACCAATCAGTGTTCAAACCCACAGTTCCACATTCACAGTCTATTACGGGAACTTCATCAGTCTTCCTTCTGAGTGATGAAATGACCAGTTACTACTGCCCTCCTAACACAAGCAGCCATGGATGATGTGGACTGTGCATAAACATGCTGGGTGTAGTTCAAAATCTTACTGTGCATAAAAATTATTTTTTCTTTTTTAATTTGACAGGTTAAAAACAATTAATGTTTTAGCTAGACTAGAAACTTCTTTATCATTTTCCAATATAAAATGTTTTCTTAGTTTCAATATTAAATGTAAATAAATAATAAGCTCAAAAAGCCTGACATGGAAAGCATTATCTCATTTTTTCTTAGTTGAGGATGTACTCTAAATCATATATGTTATGTTTGAGACCTGAATTAAAATCAATTCTCTGTCTAATTTAGAGACTATGATTCTGCCAGAGGGATTTTACTGAGATATTCCCCATAAAAAGTAGTTCAATGTAATTGTTTAAACATTCACTGGACAAGAGAGAAAATTATGATTCAGACACAGCACTATGGGTATTAGCAAGTTCACCTCAGGGATGGGACCTGAAGTTGGACCACATCTTGGTCATGATTCTTCATTATTTATACCCAGATCACTAGATAACTATATCATTCATGGATATCACCCACAATAATGTACTGAAAATATAGCTGCAAAATATTGCCTCTATACAGTTTAAAGAGCCTCCATTGTGATGTTTTAATACAACATTTGTCTACCTCTATAGGTTCCCCATGAATAACTGACACGTCATTTGAAAGTATTGATTCAATAATATTATACTATGTAGATATTATATTTATTTTATAAACATACATTTTAGATAGTTCTTTGCAAATCGCAATGATAGGCAAGTCCTCATGCTTCGGTCTGTCACAATATTTAAAATTTTAACAGAATTTAAAACTAATTCAAGAAGCTTAATTGCAAAGGCAATGGGTTCAGGACTATCATTTCAGTCCCTCAGCTCTGCTGTGTTATTATATTGTTCCTGTACAAAAAAGTAAAATTAATGAAAGCTCTTAAGTTCATGGGATATTGACCTCCCTTTATAAATCTACCATGAGCAGAAAAGATTAATAAAATGAAGATATTGAAATGCCTAAGAAAATTCTCCTCTATGCATCCTCAGTTACACACTTGTTTAGCCAAATCTGCCACCATGTAAAGTCAGCAGATTCCAAGTGTACTATAGGAATTACTCATAATATGAAAAAATTTTGCCTAGCTGTACATTTTTGGGAGACTAGCATACAGAGCATGAGGGAAAATGAACCAACATATGAGAGGTCTAAAATGTGAAATGAAAAAATTATGCTGGTCCAGTCATATATGCAGTAAAATGAGATTTTTGAGTGTGACCAACTCCAAAACTATCCCACAAAATATTATAAAGTATTGAAGAACAATAAAGAATCAGCTATTCAAGGTCACAAAGGACATTCCCCCTGCCTAATATTTCCTAATGGCCAGATATTGCACTGATACAATCCTGGAATAAGACATTAATTAATATACCTTAAGACACACAAACAAAAAAAAATTATTTCTTAAATTATGAGCATGTGGAAATTGAAGGATGAAATAGAAAATTATTCAGATTCATGGTAGATATAATTCTACACTAAAGGCCATGTCAAGGTCAAAAGCCTCCTTAAACAGTACTGAAATTATACCTTTACAGGTGGGAATGGAGGGACTCTATCCTGATGAAGTAATTCCAGGATTTGGAGCTTGTGGTGAGCAACTAAGTCTGACATTAAACTGTGAGATCACAACTGAGATATTAACACAGGTTACCAGTAAATGAATAAGAAACTAGTTAGTAGCCAAATAGATGAGACTTTACTCCTTCATATGAAGCAGGTGAGATAGATACTGGACTATTGTATTCTGTCATTATTTTAAAAATATTGAAAAATAAGGAAATATTCAGAGAAAATTGAACAGTGTATGTGAGGACTTCACAGACTTTACATCAAAATACAGTTTGTTCTCTCATCATACAAAACGTTTCTTAGTGTAATAAATAGACACAAAAATGTTTCATCTCAGAAAGACAAGATCAGATCAATTCAAGTTAGAAGCGAGCAATGGTATTTCAATGGTAAACAGAGTTCACCAATATTATAATTAAAAACGGAAGATTTTCCATTTGTCAGGAGTTAAAACAACTGGTTTGTATCCTAAATTTCATAAATGAAAATCTTGATCTTTTATTTTAAAAATATTTTCTACTTTGTTTTCCTTTTTCCTTATTTCACTGTTCAATATTTTCTAAACATTCATGTCAATTAATGACCATTATCAAAACCGAACTGTTTAATTTATTAGAAACTAAATAGATATATTAATTTTCTAAGATACTGGTCCATTTCCTATGCAAATCTCTACCTATCACTTACATAACTTTATACAAATGTGTTTTTTACACCTGGGCTTAATGTTGGAGAAATTAATGTGAATATATGTCTTGACTTCAGCCATGATACAGATATTTTTGTGTGGAATAGATAGGCCATAAATTTTTGCAAATATAAAATACAAGCGATCTCTATATCCAACACTCAACAGGCTTCATTTCATAATACTCTCAAATGCTCATGAAACTTGGGGACTCCACATCCCATGGTATCATAAATAACTTCTACTTCCTGCCTTCAAAATAATAACATGTTGTAAGTTTAAGATCTTGACCACTTGATAACCATATCCCCAACCTCATCATTTTGTATTTCTGCACGCATTTACTCAGATATAAGGAAGCTACATTTTGAAATTTGTTTATCCATGCTAGAGACCTTAGGATTGACTTATGAAGGAGGTTTTTTAGCTTTATTAATTGCTCTTTGGAAGAAGCAGGGACATAAAATAGAGAGTGATTGCTGTTATAACAGGAAGAGATGATCTGTTCTTAGTCACAAAAGTTGGCAGGATAACAGAGAAAACTCCTGAAGAAAAATCAATCTAGCAAGACTTCTCTACATTTGCTCACCACAGCACTTACGCCAAAAGCCAAATTTAAATACACTTATAAAAGGTGCATTAATTAAATTTTTTTAATCAAGTTTGTAAGTATAAGTTGAAGAAGCTAAGCAGGAAGGAACTTAATAGGATGGTGCCATTACACAGTCATCATGCCTCCTCAGCAAAAGGATTGAATGATTTCTTTTGTTGGGGCCAAACTTATGGTAAAAGTACTTTCTTTAGTAACTGTCCACTGGTGGATATTCATGGAGCCTCTGTTTATTAGTCTGTGTTCACACCTACAAGGTCTCTGCTGTCAACCCTAACCTTTACACCCCAACACAGAAATAATTCACTCTTAGGAGTGCAGCCACTTGTTATGTCTGCTAGCACCAAAACTACAAACAATAATTTTTCCACACTATTATGCAAAGGTAAATAGAACTAAAACTAGATGACAGCCACCTGGTCATTAAACAGTTATTGTTACAGCTAAGCAAGGTAAACCTAAACTCTGAGAGAAAACACACCAGAGAAAACAAGTCTGACAGCCACAGGTATGCTGGTGCCAGCGCTGTTCACTGACTATCCCTCTGATAGAAGGGATCTGGGTTCTGTCATACACAACCACACACTTAACACTCTGATATATGTGCTCATAACAGAGCTTATCTTAATGGAAAAAAAAATACACTCTGCTATTCTTCATTAAAAGAATATTCTTTATATATATAATGCTAAATGCATTCTAGCAATTTATCTAAAGCCATGATTTGGGGTTATTAAAAAGTAGCACAGGAAGTAAAAGTTTCTGAGTTCAAAACCCCTTATTTGATTTAAGGATCATACCAACATTTTAATTAAACAGTTCTGAAGCTGCTAATACTATCTCATTAAAATGGTCCCAAAGAATTTAAATATACCTATTAAAGAGTGCACTCATATTAATTAAATATGAAGATCCAGTTGGTAAGTACATGTTTAAAAAACTAAGCAGAAAGAAACTGAACAGCATGGTGCTGGTAAGAGTCACCACACCTCCTCAGCAAAAGGATAAAATAAATTATTTTGTTGGACTACAGGGACCCTTCTAATATTTTTCCTGTAGGAAATGGGTTTGTAACAAAATAATTTGTTACAAAGTGTAAGATCATTCCGAGCATCCTGTGTATGTGAATTTCAATAAAGCCCCAATTCTTTCCAGGTTAAAAACTAGGTCTTCACCATGGTCCACGCTCCTTCATCAGGTCTCATAACTGAAAGCTAAGACCTGATCTTCCAAAACTATTGGGAACCACTATCTTCACTGTTTAAGGGGATATTGTCCATGAGTTGAAATAAACTTATCTGATAGATTGTTCAGAGGTCTTCTACTTATTGGCAAATGTTAATAGGCAGTGAAGGCAAAACACCTGACTAGTCCTAGGCTAATTTTGCTTCACCATGGAAAATCCAACTTTTATCTGGATTCTAAAAACACTGGCAACTGTTTCTCACAACATGAGTTCCCACCAGCACAACATCCCTATATGTTTCATGCAGATTGAGGCTAAAAGGTAGAAAAGAGTTTTAGCTATTTCTGCTTCCCTGAAGTAGCATCAGATATTCTACTCTGTAGATAATAAGAAAGGGATTTGGGATTTTGACTTTCAGCTTAAATTTAGACAGGTTAAACCCTCTGTTCTTGTACAGACACTATATACAATGTGGAAAAGCCTCAGAATAAGCCAGAAAAAAAAATCTGCAAATGTTTTACTATCTCCTGGGAGATAGTATAATCTCTCTGCTCTAAAAATTTATGAAGCAAGTTTGCAAGAATATTTGGGATGTACAAGCAATCCTTTGAGTCCTGCTTAAGTAAAGATGTGGATAGAATGTCCTACAACTAACACGGCTTTTCCATTACTAAGTTTTTTTCAAGTGATGACAAGAGAAACTTGCAGAATGAGAATTTCAATAACCTCCTCCATATGTCTGAACAGCAAAGAACTAGAACCATAAGGAAATTAAAATTCATAGTGTTTCCTGTCTTTACTTCAATATTTGCAACCAGGAAAAGGCATTACAAAACAGGGTACAAAACTTTTCCTACATGCTGTTCTTGACATTTGCAAAGTTTACATGAATCTGCGCAGGACGAGCCAAAAGCCTGCAGTTAGGAAAGTTCAAGGCAGATGCTACATCAAGTATGGCAGCCATGTATTGCCACACTGAGCCTTTTTGCAGAGGTCTATGTAGGAACAGCCTGGTTAAGGGCAAATGATGGAATGAACATGGATCTACAAGAAGCCATACTAATAAAGTAGTTGTGAAGGCTGGGACTATAAACCAGGATGGCATACATTCTGTTATGTAAGTGGAAAAATAATTGATTTCTGTTGTTTTGCTCTGGGGAGGTTTTTCCCTCCCCAGACACCCCTGTAGCTGTGACCATGTTAGTTTGACCCTTCCTTTCCTGACTCAATTGGCTTGGAACCAAGTAGCCCCTCCTGTAAAGAGCCTAGATAAGGCTCTGTCCCGTCCTGGTTCTTTCTCTTTCCCTCTTCCTCCCATGGAATAAACATCTTGGACCACATCGGGGGTTGGAGCCTCTTTTGGAATCTTTGCCTTGCTCCCAAGGCCTTGCAGATCTGGGCTAGCCTGGTAACTTCGGGGGTCTGCGGGCTGTAGGTGTGTCAGATTTCCTGATAGAAAAAATACTTAGCTGTAGCCAAAAAAAGAATTAATTTTAGCTAGTCAAGGCAGGGGCTTCCCACTTTTCTTTAAAATTTAAACTAAAAAGAGGAACAACTAGTCTGCTTTTAGCAATCAATGACAGAATACTGCATAGCTACCCTCACCTTTTTTGAGACAGTCTGGGCATGTTCAGAAGAGTTGCCTGGTTTATAGAATATCAGTAAAATCCTATCACATATAAGCTTGAATCACATTTGAAAAATACACTGAATATTATACTCAAGTTAATACTCTCTACATTCTAATTTAAAAGGTTGTATTTTAGAAATTAGCCTCTGATTCAACTGGTCTAAGTCATACATAAACCCACATGTATGCATTCACAACAAAGCTATAACTTCAGGCAAAAAAAATACATGCAGCTCTTCATCATAAAGATACCTGCATATACAATATTAAATCATCCTTGTACTTTACCCAAAGTCATGACTTAAAGTTGTTTATTTTTTAAAAAAGTAAACATCATTGCTGTGTTCAAAAGCCTTTATTTGATTTTAGGATCATTCCAATTCTGATTAAATGGTACTGTAACAACAATATTTCATTAAAACAATGACATAAAAGTTGAGTCTGCTGGGGATAAAGACGCATTTGAAATATGTAGAATCACATCTCTCTCTCTGTTTTCCAAGGCTTTAGAAAAGATTTTGTGCTGTCCATGGACCAGGAAAACAACTTGATGTTAAACATATGTCACTGTAACAGCACAAGACATTCAAGGTGAATCTTTCACAGTGAACACTTCCTTGATAGCATGATTTAAAAAAAATCTTGTCATCTCTAAGAGGAATTGGTAACATTTTCAAATCACTCAGTATCATCAGAACCCTTGGTTTTTGCTCAGCTGTCTTGAAAGCAATTTATTCACTCAAACCCTTCAAGTGACATGTCTAGAAGATCACTTCCAAGCTTGAATTCAAATTAAACAAGACTGTTTCCTTTTAATAAATATCAGTAAAGAAGGCACAGGCATCCCCACGGATTATTCATTTTGTTTGCATCTCATTCTGCCATTATTCTGAAATTTTGGGCTTAGTTTTGAAAAGCTGTGTCCAGTTGTGTTAGGATAAATATGAAATGTGTGGGGTTTTTTCATTATAAAGTCAACAAAACTATACTTATCTGTTATTGCCTCAAAGTAATCCATGAACACTCAGTTGATGAAAAATATTGAAAAATATTGTTTATTCATGACAAATTCTGTGGGTTCTAAAAAATGCTGTAATTTTGGTATATGCTTTTATTAGAAAGGGAATTTAAATAAACAAACAAAAAGTCTTTCCAAGAAAATTACTAGTGGTAGAGTACATATTTTAATATAACATTTTCTTCTTTTTGTTTTGCTTTGAGACTGGGTTTTTTTTAGTAATTGTTTATAGGGGTCAATAGTTGTTAAAGGTCTTTCACACATCAGTTAAATCATAGAGGAGTTAAAGAGAGCACAGTTCTATTACACAAGCTGGAGAAAGTGTTTGATGCCTGACAATTTTGATATACGCCATCAGATATGCCCTTCAAAAATCATTATATTCTTAGACTTGCAACAGTTCTTGAAATCAAAAAGAAATGCTTTATTTCAGAGTAGAAAGGACATAAGTTCCAGTGGCTTGAACTTTTAAATACCTCCTTTTAATAACCTCCTTCACTCTTCTTCAGTCAGTTTTTATGACCTGAGTAAAATAATGATTCCTTAGCTCATAAATAAGAGCAGTGATTTAAGAATTGTTTTTCTTTAATTCTGAAATACAGTATACCTAATTATGATCATCACTGTGCCTTTTCCTTTAAAGGAAAATATTGACCTTTCTTGTAGCTGACACTGGCAGAGCTTGGGTGCCTGTAGTGGCAGCTCTGGGGCACATAGCATTCAAAGGACCACAGATCAGAATTCAGTGAGGGAAAAAAAGGGTAAAATTAAGCATTAAGAGCAGAGATGTGCCCAAAGTCTCAACAATGCTGAATTCACACTGTGATGTGGGAGACCCAGCCACAGGTGATAGAAGCTAACCTTGGTCCCCTACAATAGCTGGTTTATAATAGGGGTGATGCCCTCAATCTCAGAGGCAGGGATTTGTGTAGCATCACTTGCAAGCACTCTCTGGGAGCAAGTGTGCTGTAATACTCTGATCTTTCAGAAAAGTAAAAACTCCTGCAAAGGTAAAACTAGCTTGAACAATCTAGTTAAATGTATGTAATGCTAGGAAGAAGAATTAAATGAGAAGATGGCAGTCCAGAATGCAGTGGTCAGAAAATGAATGGTGCTAAGGAGATCAGTGAAATGCTCCATGCTTTGAAAAGAAACTCTCACAAATATCCCTTTCCAAATCCTCTATTACCAGAAACACCACTGTAAAAAAAAAAATAAATATAATAGGCAGAGAGCAAATAGGCAGAGTTTTAAAGGAGGTCCTCTATTTAATTTCTTTTAATATTATCTATACTCTGCCAGAGGATTTTTTTAAATCAAGTTCACAGAGGAGAAAAATGCACAGATATTAATTTAACTAAAGCAATTCTTGCATCTTCTTCCTTTCAATAGTGAATTTTGGGCATCTCTTAGAGGAAAATATCATTCTCTGCAAGTAGTCCACAAATTTTTTAAGTGTTTGCTTTTACTCTGTGGAGGTCTCTTAGTCACAAGAGCATCTGCAATAAATAAATTCTAAAATGTTTCAACATCAGCTCAGTTATGTTCTTCACACCCTGACCAACATGACCATCCATGCAGCCAAAAAGATGTGACATTACACACTCAGGAAAAAGGAGTGAGCACCTGGATACACACTGAGTGGAACACGATGTTCAAGGCTAGGTTGCATGGGACTTTGAGAAACCTGATCTAGTGAAAAGTGTCCCTGCCCGTGGCATGGGGGCTGGAACTAGATGATGTTTAAGGTCCCTTCTAAACCAAAGCATTCTATGATTCTATGATAGTCTTAAGCTCTTAATACTGATGGGTTTGTGTAATGATATCTGCAAAGTAGGAATAAAAGCTAGGAGACAATTTACAAACAGAGATCAGCTTCTTCATCTGTTGTAAATCACTCTAGCCCCAGGTCATCAAAGGTTTCAAATAATTTTGCACCAGACGTTAAGTTGATAAAGCTTATTCTGATATATAAGCTAACAATTTATTTTGAGAGGTTACTTCGATAGATCTGAATTCTGACAGCAGGTGGAAAATACCATTGAACTGAGAGCTTGTTTGATAAGTTCTGATCTGGTCAAGTTACAATGCATGGTCAAAGACAAGACATATAAAAACTATTTGAAGTTGTAACATTCTAAAATAAATGCTTCAACTGTCGGAGTCCAGGACATCCCTCTCACTGCCCTGGCTGTCTTGAGACCCTGGCAGGGGGCTCAGAGACCTTGGAAGGAAATCAAAAATATCTGTGACTTGAATTTTAGCTCATGAAAAACTGTCAATTCTGTGTGAGGAATTGCAGGCCACAAGGGTTTGAGCAGTGTGATATTTGAATTAACATAGAGCGGAAAAGTAGAATTTTGGGGCTTTTAGAATGTGGTTCAGGTGGTACAAGATGGAGGAATTTGGGCCTGTCCTAGCTTTCTTTTCCTTCTTCTTGTCCTCCATGTCTTGGTGTGATGGTGACATCTTCCTATTGGTTTAAGGTAGAGACACACTGTCCAACATAAATGATAGATATTGGCATGTTATTGTAAACATAGTACACATCGTTTTTAGTATAAAATGGTAACACCACCCCAAGGGGAAGGGAGTCTGCCACAGACCAACCTTCTGGACAGACCACAGCTCCTTGAGAAAGAATGTTAAGATAAGAAAAAATAAACAACCTTGAGAATGCGATCCAAAACGTTCCAGACTCCTTCTCTGGCTGTGGCGGGCTAGGAAGCAAAGACTTTTACAATCTCAGGGACATTCCAAAGCAAAGCAGGCACCGAGATTCAACTCCTAATATTTTTAGAGGATTTGCATGCAGAAAAACTATGCATCCTTTTTAGCTATTTTGATAATGATATAAACCAAGTAACTCCATTTTAATCACAGTAAAAATCCTTTGTTAAAATAAGGCAAAGAGTCTTCCTGTTTATTCCACATCTGTTCCTAGTTTTCTTATATAGCTTTAGAATATAAAGTGTTTTAATTTTTGGTTTTTATGATTAAGAAAATTATTTTTTCATTTTATTTAAAAAATATAATAACAAGATAGCCAATTCTTATACTCAGCTCTTCTCTTCAGTCTCAGAATCTCTAATCCATTTTTGCTATCTGCACCAGTTATGCTTGCTTTACTTCAGAATAGGGTTTAATTAAATATTCACAATATTTGCTGTAAAAATATTCCATAATTTCTGTGATGGCTAAAATAAGATTATAGTCATCCAGCCTGTATTTCAGTGAAATGTTTAATTATCTCTGTACAAACAGGTGAAAACATAAAACACACTTTCCAAAGGAGATAACAAGCTTTAATTCAGGTTATTTACAACCAAGGGGAATCATATTAAGTGCAGATGTTAATTTACCATAACAAGACAGGTCTACTGCTATCTACTCCTTTTTTTAGAAAAAAAAAACATTTGAAATAATTATTTTAACTGCAGGTGTTGGTAATGGCTCAGCAGGAACAAAAGTATTTAAAACCCATCCTATCTTTCAGCTGTGTTTGCAACCACAGCTTCATTCATTCCAACAATAGAAAAAACGTTACTAAAAGCAGCTTGTTTACATCCTTGTCAGCAGCAGAAAGGCATCATTTGGGGCTCATGGCCCTGAAGTGTGTTTATTGTTCTGACTCAAAAGCCTTTCAGATATTCTGATTGAATTGACCATAGCCAAAAATCTATGGACAGAGAAAGAAATTATTTTTTGTTTGTTTTCTAGTTCTTTATATTATCCACTCATTTATATTGTGTTCTGACACCCTCAAAATTATCAGTTCTAATTCATTGATTTTTATGCTGGGTTTGGCTTCAACTTCATTCTGATTAATATGAAAATGAATTTGTTAGTCTCATGCTTATCCTACCTGAATGCTAGCTGGAAAATTGGTCCAAGTCATCACAACTGAACGATTCCTCTGAGGAGAGACAAAGAACTTGCAAAAATATTTTTTCATTTTTTTCTGAAGAAAACCAATATGGAAGCTTAATAACATTCTTAAAATTGTTTGCTATAAAAGATTTACCATTAGTAAGGTGAAAATTTGCATATGAAATAAAACTTTTAACCTGGAAAGTGTTTTCTAATTAGAAAATATATTTCTACACAATTTCAGATTGTCATGCCAATCAAAGTAGCAATCTATTTAACCATTAACTGCAATGATGAAAGAATGGATATAAATATCAATTTAAATGTTTTGGAAGGTTAGAAAATACACTCACAATGTTATTTGCATATTGCCTTACTTTACCTGCCCAAGAAAATGGATTATTCCTAAAAGTAAGCCTCAGGATTCAAAACCATGCAATCATTATTGAAAGTGTTGAGATGAAAAGCAAGCAGTTTTTATCAGATTACTCTTAATTATTACAGGCCTCAGAAAATAGGGCTGATAATTTCTCATATATGCATATATGTCCTTAGAAGATATGAGGTTTATCTGAGCAGATTATAAAACATGCTAAAAAAGTGGTCACATTGGAGCAAACCAAAATCAACAATTTTAATGCAAGACCTATCAAAACTTTTCCTAACCTCAATTTGCCATAAAGCTCAAGCCATCCAGTTCCAACTGATGGATGCACTTTGATGCTGACAGAATTGTAAAAGTTAAAGACTGCCCCCTCATAACATTTCATCAGCTGTCAAAATAAAGTATGAGAGTATAATCTCATGCTAAATAATAAGTTGAAAAAATAATAAATAAGATTGACAAGATCTCCATAATAAACCTTGCATTTTCTAGCTCTGGCTAAAGGAGCATGAGGACTTCTCTCATATGCCTTCTTTTCATTTTGTAAATTTCCACATCCTGGTCTGAACTCTTTATGTGTTTTTCTAGTCCCAAAGTTACAAATAAAATAGATTTGAATGGAAACATTGCCATAACTATGAGAACACAGAGATTTACTTGTATTTCTGATCCTCCAATGACAGGTCTGCTATAGTCACACAGCATTTCTTAGGACTTTTCGTATCATGTATAAAATTAAGCTTTTGATAGCTGTAAGCATTCAAATTTCACATGTCAGTTAGTTTTGGACTTCTGCAGAATAACACAAAGCATAGGCAGCAATCTTAATAAGGAAATATTTAAATAGCAAGAACAATTTAATTAATTATAATTTACTGGCACTTGTATTCTTTCTCACTCATATCTACACAAGATTATCAGCATAGAAAATCACAGAGTTTTCATTATTAACATTTATATGACCAAGCCAGCATTTGAAAACCTACTTATGTCTTTTCTGCTTCACTCTTCATCATCAATAATGTCACCAAGTTAGAACTTCATTTGAAACCCAAGAATTTGAACAAATTATAGTTTTTCTGCAGAATAATAGATCTACAGAGTAAGACAGCACCAAAGGTATGAAGTAATCAGGAGTACTCGGAAGATATGAGCAGGCAAAACAGAAGTGGTAAGAAGAAATTTTTAGCAACAACTGTGAAAATATTCTTTCTTCAAGAAAATACAAACCCACCACAATATCTGTCTTGCTCTCTTTGCATTTTGCTGCCTCAAATCTGACTTTGATCTCTAACTCTTTTACCATATGCTTCTGTTCTCTATTAAGAAATACAAGGAAGCAGAATTAATTTCCAGTCCTGGCTGAACAAAATTCACATTAAAATGAGTGTGATATTCTGTGCATTAGATATGCTTTGAGATTATTATTCTCACAGTTTATTGAAGTGACTCCAAAAAATTACTTAGTCTTATTGCTATAGTAGTTGAATCAATAATTTTTCTTGCTTTTCAGGATGTCAAATTTAAACAAAATAAATAACTATTTTTGGAGTCCACTCTATTCTACAGTCCCTGTAGAACCTCCTGTTCTCTTTCTTTTTCATTGTTATTGAAAAATAGGTAAATTTCTGCACTGTTTTCACATAGTGTAGGATATTCATTCTCCCTTCAGTGGTCCTGGGTGTGCTATTCTGTTTTCCCCAAAGCAATCAATGACTTGAATTAGGCAAAGTGGAATGCTACAGTAATCAGAATCTCAGTTACCTCCTGCTAACCTGGATGCATTCCTAAATAGCTCCCACTATGAGCTTCAATCACATCTTGCATACCCAAACCTGATAGCCTAATCTCTTAACAGGTGGACACATCTGTTCTACCCTGCCAAATTCAACTTACTGTGATTGTGCTTTGAAATATTTGCATACTTTTTTCCAAAAACTATGCACATCTGTTATGGTTCAGTAAAATAAAAAGTGACATTTTAAAATTTTTCAATGCTTGTACATGTGGACATTTCAAAATGTCCTTCAAATGTTTTGAAATATCTTTATATTTCATGACCTTTGGTTTTGTTTAACCACTAAGTAGGTTATCTATTTTAAAAAAACTAAGAAGTACAGATAGAAATAATAAATGAGAAATACGTATCTGCTAACAAACAGAGAAATCATCCATCATATAAGAAGGTTCATACTATAAACAGAATAGCTTGTATGCTTGAATATTGAGATTGCTAGAAAGGATAATTTCTTTTTAAGTTATACCTAATAAGAGGACAAACAATTGTCCCATGTATTTTAATTTTTTCTGAAATATATGAAAGGTAGAGAAGCATGGCTAGATAAATAAACAAAGGATGAATAGGAGTAGAACAGAAGCAGTACAGAATATGAGGAGTGACTTTGAGGGTTTCCATCATATTCTTCAGTGAGAACAGATACTTTTACCCAGATATATTTTGAAAGATATGGCTGAATTTATTGGTTTGGGGGTTTTATTTATAGTAGCTGAAGAGAATTCAATATTAGATCAGTCACTAGGCAATTCCATACTTCTTCCTATTGAAAGATATCAAAACCAGTTAGTGAGAGTGTGAAGAGGCTGTAAAAACTGTTACCTGTGGGCTTTATCAGGCTGTAGTTTGAACCTTATTAAGAGTATGAGTCTCATTCACCAAGACAGTTCTTACAGGTCAATTAATACTTTGGAGATCAGATAGGATTAAATCCACAGAACAATTTAGTTGCATGTTATATCAACTTCACATTTTAGGTGGACAAATAAAGAACTGCAAACCTAAAACAAATAGATTTGTTGCTGCTCTACTCTGCAGGCACTTAAAACTTCTGTTTCCTTAGATCTTCAGGAATTAAAATTATATTTGTCCAAGATTTCCTTTATTTTGACAAGGTTAGTGGTCTGGTATTTAAATTCTATTCAAAATTGCAAATAAAACTGTTCTTTATTTATCTTACTAGGAAGGCCACATCTGAAGTAAGTCTAGTAGATTTTGTCTGGCAAAACATAGCATATTTTAGTAATCTTGCTTCTTCTAATCCAAAATTTTGAAGGCTTATCCGCAATTATCTCCCAGGCACTTGAGGGCCAAAGGCTATTTCTCTTCTTGAGACAATGCATGAAATGAAAATAACATACCTATAATATTATTGTATATCTATTATGTGTGTAGTAAAGAGTTATAATACTAGTTAATATGATTAAATAATTGTGTCTCCCTGAATGTAAAAAGCAAGCAGGAATCTGGAGTACTCTCTATGCCAGGTGCAAGGGCTCTTGCCTGGGAAGAATTTCATCTAGGTATCGGCTTGTGCTTCAATGGATACCTGTACATTATTCTTTGAATATCTTGAAACGTGATATGTTTTTAGCATATGTTGAGCAGTCTCAATGTTACAAATTCTTGCTAGTGGTTCCTCCTGCTCTTTGTAATTATTGTCTGCTAGAAGGAACTGCTCCAACAGAGCAGTCCTCAAAGGTACTCTTGTGAAAATGCACCAAAAGTTTTAATTTTATCACACTGAGACTTCATGTTACACTTCTAACATTTTAAGAGTCATATACTAGGGATTGCTTAGAGACAGGCAGGCAGGATTACTAATGGACTGAGGAGGATGGTATAATTCCTTACGAAAATAAAGAACTCTCATATCCACATTCGAGAGCCACAGCTCAGACTGGTAGATATCAGAACAAAAGAGAAAACATGAAATATTTTTACATCTAGACATGTAAAAAGGAAGGAGGAAAGGGAGGGAGATAAGATGTGCAAGACTGCTCACACTACACCCATTTCCTAGCAACTGTACTCAGCAGGTTTGCCTTTCTCTTAGGCAAATCATTGAACCATATATTTTATACCTCATTTGGTTAGACCTGTCTTAGTAGTAAGGTGCTAGGAAAGTTCAGGAATAGCAAGAAGATTTTGCAGTCCTGTTGGCAAGAGCCATATTGGCATGTCAGAATCTATACATTAAATCTCATATATTTCTAGATTTAAAGAAATATCCCCTAAGTGTTAGAAAAAGAAATATTTTTTTGACAGTTTCAAAGTCTTCTGATGTAGCTGAGGATGCACATCTTTTTTATTCTTTAGTATCACATCAATTACATATGGCAAAAAATTCTAAACGTACTCCTAACCTAGCTTGGAAACCAAACTATTTAGAAACAAATATTCCAGGCAAAAAAAAAAAAAAAAAAAAAAAAAAAAGGGGGAGGGGGGGGGCGGGAACAAGGTTTCAGAAATTCTTTGGTCTGATTTACAGCAAAATCACAATCTTGGAAAAATTATTTTCATAATTTATGAGAGCTGACTCATATCAGAGTTAATAGATTTCATTTATAGTGTAATAAAATAATCATCAGTGGTGTCTCAAATTGTAAGATATGAAAATTAGAATTCCAGGTACTTTTTAGCAGTTATTTTCAGGTAAAAAGAAATCTTGGGAGGGTGAGGAAAGTAAAAGGGGACATTTATGGGATGAATTTCATTTTTAATAGATTTGGGAATATTTGATCCTTTGAAAAGTTGGAGAGTGTTTTGCCAAAATTATTTTTGATATTTGAAGTACTTCAGACCTCAGAATCTGAAGCCTATTCAAAATGTATTGTATAACTTCAAGAGTTTCCTGTAGATCTCCAGAAGCTGACTGATGACTGTGCCACACAGGTTGCTAGACAACAAACTTCAAATCATCAAGAGCTCTCTCTTCAAGCTACCTGGACTTTTGCTAACAGAAGAATTGTCTCCCAAAGTCCAAATCTCATTTGTCCCACAAGCCTTTTCACTCAGAGAGGCAGAAAAGTACGTATTAATAATTATGACTGGAGAGAGTCATAGGAGCATTCACCTATTCTAGATTCTGACATCTGTCAGTATGTCATGTGGTATAAATGAATCATTACAAAGATCCCTTGAAAAAGTATTTAGGGAATATGACATAAAAGAAAATTTAGGATTTTTTTTTTTTTAGTGCAGAGCATATGTTGGTGTTATATATGTATACATAGCTATATACATTAATATACAATACACTAAATATAATACTTACATTCCCTGTGATCTTTGACTTGATGGAAACATACATTTACCATGCAATAATATTTTTAAAGGTCAAGAAAGAAATCAAGTTTCAGCTAGGATTTTATCTTCCATGAAAAACATTTCCAATTACTGTTTGGAGACATCACTTAATAATAGAGCTGTGAAAATCCAGTATATATTCACTATCACAGACCATTATTTGACAGTGAGATATATCACTCCTATCTAATTCATATATTTAATTTTCTGAAAATCTAATAAATCTCAAACCATTCCTTCACTCTGATAGCATAATTTGTCGATATATAAAAGAAACAAAGAAAAATCTAGTTTCAGAAACTGATAAGAATCTTTCTCTCCTCATTGTCTGTATATAGGGATTTTTCAGTACGAGCTAAATTTGTTAACTCTTCCTGCTGGAATCATGTCAAAGATTAGAGGGTATTTTTCTATAACTAAAATAAAAAAGAAAACATGCAATTAAAATTAGGCTTACATCCACTTTATAGAAAAAAAAAATCTTTTCTCAACATAAACTCTCACACACATATCTGTCATCACAAGAACTAAAATCATTCAGTAAAGGATAAGTGACTCCTTTCTGTCAAAAAAAAACTTTCCATTTTTTTATGGAGAAAGAAACTCCGCTGGAACTGATCCCCAGTGTTGCATTAACTCAAGTTTCCCATTGTATTTTAACACTCCAGCTTAGTATCAAAATGTTGAATTCCCACTGACATCTCTGGATAGAACATGTGGCACGTTTCTTGTCACCAAATGGTTGTGAAGGTTAGAAGAAAGTCCATGACTACCCTGTAGGCTCTCCAAAACCAACAGAAGCCTCCAATTTATCCACTGTCTTTTGCCTAGTTTGACAAGGTCAAAGTTCTACCGTGTCTTAAATACCCAAGAAAAGTCTACAGCTGTGCACAAAGCCTACATCTCAGCAGCTCTGGAAGCAAAACACTCTTTTTCCAACTGTGATTTCTTTAACACTTTACTTTTATATGGAACCTGCTACAGCCTGAAATATGTTGGAGAAACGTAGGTAACATACCTCTGCAAAGAGTTTTCTACAAGAATTTTAGATAAAAGTAAAAATGATTAAAGGAAATTTAGCTTCTGATGTGAATGCAATTACAGGTCTAATTCTGCTTTCCAAGCTTAGAATTTTATAATTCCTTTTAATTCATTGTAATGATGATAAAATAAAATTGGACTAATAATACACTCTATATGTTTGCACCAGTGGAATCCCTCAATACTAGTGAAGTGAAACAGGCAATTATTATCTAGCTGCTCGGAAGAACAAGGAAGGCAGAGATATTATTTAGAATAGATTAATAATGCTGGAATTAAACTGGGAAAAAAACTTAAAGTCAGGCTTAATTTAAGGGAAAATACTGTGAAGACTGTCGGATACCTTAACAAGGGAAATTAAACTGTCTTGCGAGACTCTCTGGACAAAATTGCTACTGACTTTTTGTGTCCATTTTGGAAGATCAGCTTTTAAAGATGTTCAGTAGCACATTGTGAGGAATGTTAATGCTTATAGATTCAAACACACCCATCACCAGTGGCTACAGCTAGGTGTTGAACAAGACAAGGAAAGAGACTGATAAAAGGCAAATCCTGTGATGTGAGATAGTGTTTTTATACCAAAGTCCTTAAACCAGTGACTCAGCTATGAAAACAGCCCTCTGGGGAAGTACAAGGATATCCACCTGTAGGCCTGAAGGCTTTCATTGCTCCTGAGGAGACACAATTGACTGAAGATGCTGATATAAAGGCAGCTGTAACATCTTAGACAGTGACATCAACTATTAAAGACTCCCAAAGTGTCCTGTAATCCACAGCATTACATCATTCAGCATGAAACTTCCCAAGCAGGGAAGGCACTTGGGCATTCCCACGGAGCCTGAATATAATAATAACACTCTGGACTTTGTGTTTTATGGGCTTTCCCCACCGGGAACAGATCAAGACTGTGACCATTACTTTAGCAAAACTGGTACCATCACCTTGACCACCAGACACAGTTAAATTGCAACAACCAAGTTTCATTGCTGAACACATGGGTAGTGGCTATTTACCTTTTTACTCTTATTTTTTCATTTTCTTTCTTTCTTTCTTTTTCTTTCTTTCTTTCTTTCTTTCTTTCTTTCTTTCTTTCTTTCTTTCTTTCAGTTTCTTTCTTTCTTTCCCTTCCTTCCTTCCTTCCTTCCTTCCTTCCTTCCTTCCTTCCTTCCTTCCTTCCTTCCTTTCCTTCCTTCCTTCCTAATTCCTAGATGTTTGTCTCCTATCCAGCTGGGAGCTCAATACTATCCTGCTGGGAGCTAGGTAACAAGTGAGCAGAACTCAAAGGGTTACCTGGCCACTGCTTACTCAAATACACCTTCAGACCTTAGTTCTCCAACACCATAAGGAATAGCCTCAGATCAGCAGAAACTGAAACTTATTGTGCTGTATATTTACTATCTCAGAATCTTGGTAACTTTTTGCTAATTTAATTTGTTGTGACTAATACATTGAACCAGTGTTTCCTGCTGTTATAGTCTGCAAGAGAATTTAGTTATAATGATGGCTAAACTCAACAGCAAATTTTAACAGCATGAATTACGGCACCATTATGCAGAAATGTCTAGGAAATTATGCAATTGTATCTACCACAATATAAAACTCAAATATAGTAAAACTCTCTTTGTTTCTTTGACACTGTTAGCCTGGGTGTCAGCCAAAATGTAAAACTCACAAAGGCTTTTTTTTTTTTTAAATCCTGTGGGCATTTTAGAAGACTGTTATCTGAAACTCTAGATCTGAATATTAGCGCTACTGATAGAAAAATTGCATTTGTTTATGCAAACTGGATGCTTATAACAGATAATAAATAACAACCAAAATATGATTCAAATGTCTTAGAAAATATTACTAATAAGCATATAATCCAAAGTGATTTATAATGCATAAAAAATATTAGATTAAGCAAATATGAGAACAAAATGAGCCAAAGAAGTAGAAAATGCTCATCAGACACTGAAAGGCACAAACTCTAACAAGCTTCCATTAAAAATGCATATGAATGCAAAAATAAAGAAAATAAAGGAATGTGGGACTGTAATTTGATAACACTGCAAACATTACATATTGTGCTAAATAATTTGCCAAGCAAGTGACGCATGTTGCAAATAGCAAGAGACAAACTTCAAAAGCTTTTCCAGCCCTCTGTGTACAAAGCATCCAAGTCTTTAATCAACTCTCTTCTACCCACTTTCCCTAATTTCCTTATCCTAAACTATTCCACACTTTACTAATCCCTACAGCTTGAATTCACTGGGTTTTTTTCAACCCCAAGTTCCTTCCACTGCCCTGTTCCCCTTCCAGCTCCACCACTCCCTTCATCTTTTTGAATATTCTTACTATAGGTCTTCAACAGAGTCTGCAATGATATTTCAAAGGCTCCAAGAGGCAGGTGTTGCAAAGTTAAACTCTATGCAGTTCTCACACTGCCATTGTCAAAATGCACATGTCCCACAGCACGTGAGAGAATGGGTTTGGAAGACAACAGAATGGCTGCATTCTTTCAATCAGATCTCCTGGGTCTTTTTCCCTTTTCTTCTTCACGTTTTATCACCATCTGATGGCAGAACCTCCAAACACTGCTCTGAGTCATCGTGGATGCTACAGAGCAGTCAGTGCTGTGAATTGGTTGGGAAATCACCAACTGCATATCATCCCTGACATACTTGTGGTTCTTCTGCTGCTGGCATATATTGCAGATACAAGTAAAATCACTTTCCAGAAGAACTATCAACATCTAATTCTATATTTTATCTAATCTATCACACTCCAGTGAGGACCAGTTCTATTCTTCTCCAAAAAAGCAGAATTAAAGGAATACAACCATGTATTAAACACCACAGCCTTTGCTATGCTCTTCCAAGTTTTCCAGATTTACAGTGCACACTTGATCCCCAGCAGAACATGACTTGACTTTCATCTCTTCTTCCAACTGAATATTTTTCAATTACTAGCAGTATGAAAGGAGCTGTATGAAGTATGAAAAGAGCTGTGTGTAGAGAGGCAAAAATAAAAAAAACAAAAGGAGCTATGATGTTTGACAGATGGGACACTTGTGATAGAAAAAAAAATGTATATGGTTGAAAGGAGATGCATGAATATGAGATAAATTGTAATATTAAGTAAGGATAGTTAAATCTTGTTTTTATAGGTTTGTACCAGACATGTGTGCAAGTAGCTACTCAAAAAACATATTTCCACAAAATAGTCTGTGTTTCAGCCTTCAATCACATTCTGGGTGGCTTTCCAGCATGGGAACCAAGGTATGTTATTAATTTCAGGTCATTTCCATGGTGGATACTATTTTTGTGCTTGCAGTAGTTAGAAAATATCAAGTGCAGCAGTTATCTGGATAGGTGAAATTTAAACCTGTGAAACCATTTATTCACAAATCTGTGCATTCAACTATTTAAAAAAAAAAAAAAACTCAGCAGATTTAATTAATTTCTTCACTAAGTTACATATTAGTACTATCTCCAAGGACTCATTATGGGCTCTTGAGTATGCACTCAAAGTAAAAACAGGGACGTTTTCTTACAGAAATACCACACTCATACTGTCTCCTGCAGAGACTGTTATAAACTACTATAATGATTTATTGTAACAATTGTAATTTCTTGTTTAGATTAGAACTAATTTTTTTAATGTTATAAAAATTATAAAGGTAATTCAAAGTTCTGTACTGTCAAAGATTCTGTTGCCCAAATTTGTGAAAATCAGTTGTTATTTACTTATTAAGATTAGTCATTAGGAATAAATCTTAGAGATATGGAGCTTTATCTCTGTCTGTGTATTTGCCTTTTAAATAAATCTAACTCTCTGAAAATAACATGGGCTTGGAAAAAACTATAAAAATCATAACAGTCTCACTTCAAGAAACTTTATTTAAATCCATATACATGGTGTCCTAGAAACTGTAATATAGCCTATCTATCGGATCTGTCTATAAACATTTGTCTTATGTCAAGTTTCTACTCTCCCTTGGAAGCTTGATTAATTGAGTGAGTACAGAGAGCACCAAGTAAAGAAAACTGAGTCTTGTAGGGTAGCAACTGCACAGATAACAATATGAATAAAGAATAATATTTATAATAAATTGAAAATATGTAACATGAAAATAATTTCTCATATACTAACCTGTATGGTGAATTAAAATTGAAACATGTAAGGTATTGATTAGACAAAAGATGTTAAAATCATCATCCTCTGTTTTTTCCTGATGGTTTTTGGATTATTGTTGTTTTTTTTCTCAAAGAGAGGATTATGTAATTATTTTACATGGCTTTTCACTGACCCTTTGAGATTTCCTGGATATGAATAATTTATTATTTAAAATTTCACATCATTGACATATTGGTTCTGTGGAATTATATCTATTTCTCATTGATTTTGAATTCTGTCATGTCCTTTTTTAAACTACAAAAATTCAGCTTTTATACTACATTATTATTTATCTATTTTTGTGTTTCAACCATAGGAAGATAAGTACATTTCCTGAAGTAAGTCTTTTAATTTATTATATTGTCTTTATTATTATTTATAGACAAATCTAGCAATTTCTGAAGACCGCTCACAGACAATATAAAGGTAAGAAAATAAAACTCTATGAAAGACCACCTAATTTTAAGTTGTGTTGATAAGCAAAGGCTGTCAAACAGGGAAGAGTAAGATCTCAATCTATTAATACTTTCTTCAAAATTAATGAAGGAAAGAGATTAACTTCTATAGATGTAAAGAATAATTCTCTGCACTGAATGAATTACTGGGTGAAATTCTACGACCTGTATTACTCATAAGGTCAGAGTAAGAGTTTATCATAATGCTTTTCTGGTCTTAAGCCTGTAAATCAGACTACCTAAGGATGAAAATTCTAAGACACTTTTATACCTAAGGAGAAAACAGTTTAACTGAGATTGAAAAACTCCTTAATAGTTAGAGTCTGGATATCCATGTGTTTTACAATCCCTATCCTTCCTCCTTACTGATATTCAAGTTGGAAGTATTGCATGTCCCACCTTTACCAATTTAGAATTAGAAACCATCAAAAAAAGGTTAGATTTAGAGGTTAGTAAGTATGTTGTATGAGTAACCCTGCAGAAAGCAAAGGTCAGACTAGATGACACAATTGACTTTTTTCTCTGCTTTTAATATCTGTGGTTCACTGACCTGGCATTCTTCCAAAGACACTTCAACAATTCTTTGTTCTTTGCTTCCATACTTGTAACCCAAAGGGAAGGCATGTGATAATCCCAAATACAGAAAGAAGAAAAATCAGAAATATTGTACATGTGGAAAGTGACAATACATATTTAAGTTATAAATCAGGAGAAAGATTTACAGAAGTATTTTATATGCCAGAAATGTAAATGTGTGCTTGCTGAGATTAATAGAATTAGGTAACTGGATACTATTGAATAACTGCACCTTAATGTCTATAAATACTGCTGTTAATCCACTAGTAAGAATTTGGGGGTTTACCCTTTATAAAGAATTGACCCTCTCTGAATGTTTTTCTGGTAAAATAAAGTTAATTTCAAATGGATAAGTGTGTGCATGTTCATGCAACATTTCTGCTTTTAGAAAATAGCAATGTAGTAGGATTATATAAATAATAACTGTGCTTGAAATATTATTTTTAATTCATGGATGTAATAACGACAGTCAAGCAAGGAAATAAAATCTTACTCTTAGGTACATATCCCTCTTCAAATCAGCCACAGAAACACAGCCTATCTTGTCTTAGCACTTAGTAGTTTTCTGAAAGAGAAGAGTGAATTTAAGAGCTATGGAAAAGAACTCCAACACTTAATGTAGTTGTTGCACTGTAACACACAATTATACTTCCTTCATGTTCAGAAGTACCAGTGTAGTGTAAAATACAACTGCCCAGACTTCAATTGTTGGATACCTTTGTCATGTTATTCTCTCAGTCTTACAATCTCATCTGAAGTACAAGGCAATCATCTTTTTAGTTTTAATTACAAAAAATTACAAAAAAAACAGCTTTTATACTACATTATTATTTAGCTATTTTTATCTTTCAACAAGAGGAAGATAAGTACATTTCCTGGAATAAAAAAAAAGAAGACTTATTATTTATTGATTGAGCATTTCATATGCAAAGCAAAGGAAATAAAGACATCTCCACATTCTCTCATTTTGAGAAGGATAATCTCATTTTTCTCAAGGTGCTTTTTAAAGGCTAGTTTTCATGGTTCCTAAAAAACATTCTCTACAATTCACAGTTTCTTCTTAGCTTGATGATCAGTCTGCATTTGCCCTTTCCCACATTGACTGAATCAACAGCTACTACCCTTTCCTCTCAACAAAAGAGCTTAGTAGGTGATTTTTTGCCCAAGGAAGTTGCATGATCTTCCCTTTGGGTAACCTGCAATGCAGTGGGACACACTGCAGCCTTTTTCTGCTAGAACAGACTTTTTTACTGTAA
This sequence comes from Lonchura striata, assembly GCF_050655825.1. Lineage (NCBI taxonomy): Eukaryota > Metazoa > Chordata > Aves > Passeriformes > Estrildidae > Lonchura > Lonchura striata. The sequence goes on from NC_140707.1 coordinate 45,988,932, forward strand.
TTCTTTCCCTTTCTTCATGTAACTATCCATAACAGGGAATAAAAGTGGCTAGAAAGCATCTAATCTGATATTTTGCATTTGCCTGGCTGCTTGTAATGTCTGCCTGATTTTGTATTGCATGATGATAACAATCTTTAAGATTAATAGGTGCTTTGCATAGTGGGATATAATACTTTACTCTGCAAACTCAGTCTACTTTAAGACTTCAGTCTTTTTTAAAAACTGTTCTTTTTTGCAAAACATGTTATTTTGGATTTTTAGTTGGGAACAAAATTGCTATAATTTGACCAGCAGATATAAGTCAACTTACAGGTCAGTAACTAGATTTCTTTCAACTAAACTCTTTGAAAGGTCTCATCTTGTACATGTTCCAAGAGCTTTCTTAAAAAATACTAACACCAGACACAAATCATGTTTATTTGGGATTTTGTTTAAAACTTATCTGGATATTATGTCAACCTTTACAAAACAATAATATGGTAGAGTGCTTGTTTAGAAAGGGGGAAAATTACTCCACTGCTCCCTTGAGCCCTGGGGAAAATATCTTACAGCCACATTTCTCATTTCCATGGGAAGGCTGTCCCTAGGTTATAGAGTTCACTTTTGCAAAAAAGACTGACCATCCCCTTATCCCTCCCGACTGACACTACGCCAAAAAATACATACAGATTTCTTGTATCATGGTGATGGATAGAAACAAGAGAAAGACAAATGTGTTTCTGCAGCGTAACATTTAGCCTAGTGGTTAGTGGTGGAAGAATAAAAACTAAGGTCTCAAGGTACATTTCCTATGTAACAAAACATATGTGTTAGGAGCAAGCATCAGAATAAAGGCATCTCTGCTCCAGCATAAATAAGATCTTTGCTTATAGAGCCCTGACTGTCCCTTCTTTATTTTCCATTCCAGCTTTTTTTACCAAAGTGTGAAGGTGACATATTACTTTGTTATCTTTCTCCACAGGTCTTGAGCTGAAAGCAAGTAAGCTGATCATGAGGATCAGACTTTGACACACATATTAAAAATCAAAGTGATCGTAAATCAAAATAAGTGTTTCCTTTGTCCCAATAGCTGCAAATATTCAGTGTAACTTAAATTGCAGAGAATTACTGAGCACTGCACCTGAACTTTATTTCCCCTAAGTGGAAGGTTTCATCTTTCATTTTAAAATTTGCCCTTGTGATTGAGTAAACATAGATGACTTCTACACCTGCTTTGGAGGACTCTCCCCCATGACTGAAGATGAAAACACCTGGTTTTCACATAAAGTGAGAACACTCTCTGTGGAGACATCTTTTATCATTGTCTTTCTGCCACAACATTTTTTCCTGTATTATTTAAGTTCTGACTGTATCAGGTCATCAGCTGTGAAGTCGTTTGTCAGAAAGCTGGCTTAAACTAATCAAATACAAAAGATTACAGCCTCAACATTAGGGAATATCAGTGCAGGAAATCTGCTCAGTGCCACCTGTTCTCCTACAGCCATATAGCTCTGGAATACACCATTGTCACTGTTAGTAGCAAGCCATAAGATTTGTACTGAATTTGCACTCCCTCAGGACAGAAGTTTGCCAGGCTTACTCTGTCCAAGATTTACTGACCTTTCTGCAGGTTTTCTTTTGCTTGGTGTCCTGGTTTCACTGGGGGTAGAACTAATTTCTTCTTAGCATCTGATACAACGCTGTTATTTGGATTCAGTATGAGAATGATGTTGATAACACACTGATGATTTAGTTGTTAAGCAATGTTTACCTAAAGTCAAGGACTTTTCAGTTTCCCATGCTCTGTCAGTTGAGGAGGTGCACACGAAACTGGGAGGGACCATAACCAGGACAGCTCAAGCCAAACTGGCTAAAGGGATATTCCACACCACAGATTAAGCCCACCATATAAACTGGGGAAAACTGGCCAAGAAGTGCTGATCACTGCTTTGGGACAGGGTCAGCATTGGCCAGTGGGTGGTGAGCAATTTTATTGTGCATTACTTTTTCTTGAATTTTACTCCTCTCTCTTCCTCTTCTTTTCATTATCATTTTTACTATAATATTTTACTTTATTTCAGATGTCTATTAATATATATTTCAATAATTAAATTATTCTTACTTCAACCCATGGGTTTAATGTGAGGTGTGGGAAAAAGAGTAGGGAGCAAGCAGATACAAGGTATTTAGCTGTCATCTGGGGTTGCTCCAAGATAGTTGCTTTACCAGTATTTTTAATTATCTGTTCACTATAGCTAATTTGTTTAATTTTTTTTTATTTTTGTATGATATCACCATAGCTTTACAAACCTAGCATAATAATGTAACATAGGAAATACAAGCCTGCCATGCAGAGGTCTTAAGAGGCAAAGACAAAGAATGTGATATGGAGGAGAATGGGACAAAAAAAAAAAGGGCACAGATTGGCTCTGGAGGCTGCACAGCTGTAAACAATTCCACAGTACTCCATTAAAGAAATGCAGACCTAGATATGGCCAAAACTAAGCTTTGTAGTAGCTCAGAATACAAAGAAATACTATCTAAAATACATAAAAAGTACCAAGTGTGGTAAATTGTGATTAGCATGAATCTGCAGATGAACAAAGAACCAAGATGTACAAGCATATTAGCTAAAATCTAAAAACAACTGCATCCTTGAGTGAAGAAGAAATCATTACCATGAACATCACACCTCAGTGATGGACTTCAAGTGCCGACAACTCATTGTTAACCTCCTTACTAGAATAAAAACACTGACATTAGGACCAGAGGAGCAGCGGAAAGGTGAGTATGACATCAGGAACAGGATAGAAAGCGCATGTGTACAATTTGAGCTATCTTTATTGTAATGGCTCCATCTGGACTAACTATTATTCAATTCTTAAATTTCACTTACCTAAAGACTTTTTGGCTTTTTAGATACCTATGCATATGTGTACCTCAGGTGCATTTTCTCTTTCCCCATGAAAAGAGATTTCGAGCATAAAATCATGGTTTCTGAAAGTTTGATTCTCACTGAGAGCACCACCATGGGTTACACTAGTTTACTGGAAAGAAATTCAAGTAAAACCAAGAAAACAAAACAAAACAAAACTCAAAATTATTTTCTACTGCAAAAACAAAAAGTACAAACAAGTATTAAACTTGGGGCACAAAAGTCCAACACTGTTGAATTTTCATAGTAAATATTTTATTTCCTCCACTTTATAAAAATCCTTCCATTCTCTTTTAAGTGTATATTTAAGATTAAAAGATTCTTCAGTAAAACAATGCCAGCTAACAAGTTAGTTTATTTTGCTTCACCAGAATATCTCTACCTGAATGGCAGTCCCATAAAACTGTAGTTTTGATACAAAACCAAGAGGGACTGAGGTTCTGAGAGTTCTTCTGGAAATGTCAATGGTAATGGCATTTATTCTGGGCCTAATGTTCTAGAAATTAAATCCTCCCAAAAGTCCTCTGGTAACATTTATGTCACAACATATGTGGCAGGACTGAAGGAATGAAACTATCCTTAGACTAGTTTAATCCTGCTGTATTGAACTAGTTTCATTGCTGTGAACTGCAATCCAAAAGTCATTAGGGCACCAGAAAGATGTGTGCTGCCATCCCTAGTTCTTTGTCAGAAATCAGAAGCTTCATTCTAAGCAGCATTCCAGAAATGTTTGAAAAAGGCTGATGAAAACCCATGTAACAGTTAAGTCCAGTGACAGCCCTAAAAAACAGTATGGTAGCCTCAGATTTCTCAGTCCCTGCTTAGGATAAAAAAAAAAAAGAACACCAATCACAGCTTTAAAAGAATTCACAGTTGTCAAGAAAAATAAGCCAACTTTTTTTCTTTTTAGTATTTGCATTTTCTGTAGTCATTTACATGAACACAGCATGGTGTAAAATCTCCCCAAATGCTGAGGAAAAGGAGAATTTTGAATTGTAGCCTTGTTTACTGATTTTAAATAAAACAAAAGTACATGACTGTCTCTGGAAAAGCAGTCAAATGCTTCAAAAGCACACACATATATTCAGATACATAGTGAGGTGCTACCTATAATTTTAAGACTCTAGGGTAGGCTTCAAAGGAGTGCAGGTTCCTCATGTAAACAGTAGGGAAATGGAAAAAAAAACCTGGTCTTTCTGAAGAGTGATTGAGAACATTTAAATTAAGCCTAGCTGTTGCTTTATTTGTGCACCTTTAATCACCTTTAAAAGGACATATCCCTGTTCTCCACAGAGGACACGTGTTACTGAGGTACCAAATGTAGGTATCATGACAAATTTTGACTGTAGGTACTGAAAATAATTCTCTCATTCTGCCACCATAGTACCATAGTGTAACCAAAAATTCAGCTCACTCTGGATAAGAAGAAATTGTAAGTAGCATTTTTTTGTCATTTAAGCACACAAGATGGAGATGAAAAATGCTTATATATTCCTATCTTATATTATGCAATGAATATTTGGCTGTTTCAAGCAGTGGAAGTGTATTATTTCCTTTGGAAGATGGCTTACAACATAAAGGTTTTTGCATAAAAGGCAATTTTGATTTCTGTTATCCTATTTAATATAATCACAAGAGATATTCTTTTTATCATGAAAAATAAGTCCAGCAATATTTGTTGTGCTAATGAGCCTATATTTTCAAAACTATATTTGCATGTACTCAACCACTTTTACCCCTTATCATTTAGAAAATTTAATGTTCTATAAATTTTCCTCATAAATCAATTCCTTCTATCCACTGAACCAACCAATTTCTTTTCTTTTCACCCATTTTAATATAAGCCAGTTTTTATCTTCTGTTATGGCATGTCCATCAGACTACATTTTGCTCAAAACACAATGTTGCTACAAGCATTTTGGGTTCCTCCCTATCTGGTTTTCTTATATAAAGAAAAGTTGACTGCCTGTAAAATGCAGGAGGACCTGTAAGCTGGAGTAAGCTGTACATGGTGGAGTGTCTGGTTATAGAGAGTGCTTCTCATAACTTTTTACAGCTCATACAGTATTAACATAGTCCAATGAAAATCCCTTCCCATAAAGTAAAACAAAGCACAAGAATCAGTCCTGGCTGTAATATTCACTTTAAACCAGCTCCCCTTACCTCAGCTATCCTGACATGCATGATCAGAGCGCTTTCAGGTCTTCTGCTCTGCAGTGAAAGCATTTCTTTCCTTCCGGTCTTTGCAGAGTTAATATAGTATTTGCCCCTCCATCCTGTCCTAGAGGCACTGACACAGGCTACTTTTTGCTCTCTTATGAACACTGTTCATAAAGGGATGCCCATGACACTCGGCTAAGTAGTAATATGTAACAAATCAAGACTGCAATCTACTGTAGAGGGTACCAGATGGACAGCATATCAAGAATTACATTGAAGAATAGTACAGAAAATCCTACATTCATAGAGATGCTTTCTCATATTATTACCAGTGTCAGACTATCCAAAATATTAATTAGCTATTTTTTCCATCATTCCATCATTATGTTATGGATGATCATATGTTTGCAGTATGATACTTCATGAAATATTGCATACTCATTTAAAGCACTATGGGGAGATTGCTGACAAAATTATTTCCAGCACAAGATAGGAATATTCCTTTCTCAAAAGGAAAATAGGAATATTGCTTTTTCAAAAAGTATCATTCCTTTATCAGCTCAGAGTTTCACATGACTGAAATTAGCAGCATTAATCTTCTTCTCCACAATAAAAAATGTGTATAAAAATTACACTGCAATACCTGTAATACCATCCATTTTCCAATTCAAATGCTAAACTAGACTCACACTGCTGCTTGGACACATTACTCTAGCGTGGCAAATTTGTCACTATAGGAAGAAAAATGCTTTTCTTTTGTTCCTTGACTCCTTTTTAAGTCAGCTGAGGATCACATTATTTCTTCCCATTTTAAACACTGAGGGGAAAAGGAAAATGTAGGGTGCAGGGAAATCAACAATTTTCTTTTTTTCTAAAGTGTGCATTAAAAGATTAGCAGCATACAGGAGGAATAGCATGATGCTGTAAAATAGCCCTGTGTCCTGTATTTCAAAATGAAAAAGACTAATACAAATTCATTCTATTAGGTTAGCTTGCTTTTTCTTCCTCAGATACCAGAAGCTAGGATTTGCATAAAGTAGAAATTCACTTTTGCTTTGCCATATTATGACATTCTGTGCCTAACAAAGGCTGCCTACGTTTTCCAGGTCTTTTTGCCCTTCAAGTAAACTGCAATAAGCAATGGGAAGATGCATACAAGGGCCCCGCAGTAAAACACTGCTCTTCCTGAGACAGGAGGAGATTGCCATCTGCTGGTCTCTGGCCTCTACACGAAGTCAGGCAAAGGGTATTGAGTGAGGATCTCTGCAGAGACTTTTTTTAAAACAGATAATATTTTTCTTCTCCCTGTTCTTCATAAGCATATATTTGCATAAATAAGCATGTATTTGAAAATAAAGCCAGGCTCTGTGGTCACCTGCTCCAATCTAGCTGTGCAGGATGCTGATGTGATAGATGGCATGCAGCATCCATTTGAAGGAAATTTTTGCCATTTCAAAGACTAAATGGCAGTGGTGTAAGAGTACAGAGATTATAGGTATAGAGATTCTGATACATGTATGGACCACATCATACAGGTCTTCTGAAATGGGATCCTTCTGAATGTGTCTGAACTGTTGTGTCAGTTGTTTTGGCAGAATACATTCAGCAGTATGAATGTATTCCCACACCCACCAGGTAACCTCCTGTTCTTGTGCAGTGATGCATTAAAACACCCATGATATCATGCTTCTACATAACGTATTCCTGCTGAAGCTCACCTCTCTTTTGGGCACCATGTCTTTCTTGCAATGCTGTCAGGAAGGCATGGATGCCCAGTCCCGCTCTAATTAAATTGCCCGTGTAAATTAGGAAAATGTTAAAATAGCGCACTGCGAACAGGAGTAGCTGGCACACACACCCATCTCACCAGCCGCTGGCCTCTCATGGGGTGGGCAGACAGTACAGCAGCTCTAAAGCTGGCATGACAATGGGCCATTGTCCCGGGAGAGAAGTGCCTAGCAGTGCTGTGGTCCTGCCTTGCCCCTGGCAGGGTTGCACACAGGCTGCACAAACAGAGGCAGACATACACACGCTGCCCCATGCTAATGTAGCACAATCCAGTTTTCTAGTCCAACAGAAAAAAAAAACTTGAGAGAGCACAAAAGGCTTTTAAACCAGAATATTGGAGAAGTATAGGTATAGATGATGCAGAAACATGAAAAAATATTTTGCATTATGAGACTCTAAGGAAACAGGGCAAATGAATACCTGGACAGTGCTTGACCATATTCTGCAGCACTTCCAAAAAAAGCATGAATCTGGAAACAGCTAACAGGACTAACACATCACTCAAACATACCCAAGAGCTTAACTTGGCACCCTCTGCTTTCCTGGTTACCTGTGATCTCGGAAAAGAAGCTGCTGGTCAGAAAAACAGCCTGAGAGAACTGAAAACCAGAAATTATTTCTTGACTATTCCAGTAGTTTAGATGTAAGGAGTTAATCACTAAATGCAGTATTCCCTGCATTGCATTTCAGTTTAATGTGAGTATAAGCTTAAGGCAGCATCAATACTCTTCCATCTGTAAATGATGTGCACATCTGTATAGCTGGAATTTCTGGTTTGGCTTTTTTTTTTCTATCTAGAGCAGCCCCTTTTGAGAGAGTAGATTCTGAAAAAACAGACATTTCTATACAAATGTTAAAGGAAATATTTCATTGATATGAAAAGCTGCTTTGAGCAATTATTTTTCTTGTTTTTCATCCACTGAGGAAAAAAAGCAAGAAACTGAAATCCTGTTTTGAATTAAATTTCAATCCAGCTTCTGTGATAGCTATTTTGCTTTCTCTTTCCCAGTATATTGTTCAAAATTCTTAATGCTACAATGCACTGGAATTCATGTTTGCAGTTATTTCTCTATAACTATTTCATCTCTTTCCTAATCAGTATGCTGGATGACTGCATTTTTAATACAGATCCCTTACACTGATTCTTTCCTCCCAGATGAATTGTTTAACATTTTTCTGTATTAAACTGCATTTCCTACCTGATAGTTCACTTAAATGATCCCAAATCTTCTGTGTTTTGGTTTGGTTTTTACCGCCTGTAATATTTTTTTCAGAAAATAAAGAAAAAATTAAACAAAAAATATAGAAAAACAAATTATAGAAAAATATAAATAAATCTAATTACAGCAACAAATATATTACAAAATGCAGCTGTTTCCAACATCTTCTGCTTCTTATCCATCCTTTTCCCTTGAATAAGGTCACAATGCTAGTTTTCATTAAAAATTAAATTAATACCTTTAGTTAAATTGCCTGTAATAATATCACAGACAATTCTAAAATAATGTAGTCAGACGTAAATTAAATGAATGAATGTATATCTCTTGGGTTTGTAAACATGCATTTACAGTCTAAAATAAAAAATTATGATCATCAATGACCCATCTTTATGTAAATAATTTATAATTTTGGAAATGGTTTAGAGGAGCAACATGGAATTATTTTAAAATATACATCTGACCAGCATTTGTATGTTATAGAGACATTATAATATAGCAATACCTTTATGATTAATCTGATACAAGACAGAATAATAACTCCTGCCCTTGCCTGGTCCCATATGTAGTATACTTAAAACATGATTTCATAGTTTATTCTAGAGTAAAGCAGTTTATATTGTGGTGAATATTATCTGATTAGGCTGAGATTTTATTATTTGCAACTTTCAGTTACAGCAGTGCAAGTCCTGTTTCTAGTACAGTCTCAATTTTAGTAATAAGGAAGCTTTATTTTACTTAGAATTCATTAAAGGGCTGAAGTAGAAAATTCTGTCTATAATAGTCACACCACAAATTAAGTATTAAATTGCTTTATGGGAAATGTATAGCTCCACCAACTGGAGCAATGGACTCTGAAAGGCCATTTTCAAATGGTCTTTCAAATTTTTGTTCATCCAATAGTGTTGCAGCTTTTTACAATGTAGGCGACATTCACTTCTTGTACCAAAGGGCTCTTTGGTGCCAGATTTAATACAAGTATTACATGAGCGCTGTCGTGGCCTTCACCATATGCCAAAACAGCCTGTAGCATGTTTTAATGACCCAATTGCCTTCATGCCTTTCCAAAGGCATCTGGTTCTCTTTGAATCTTGCTGGTTTGATTTCTTATCACAAAGCCTTCCCTACAAACATGTCATCACTGGTAGGTGAGTGTTGCAGGATGGAACAAGTTGTAATTTCTTATAATTATGCTCCCTGCTTTAGTCAGAATGGCATTTATATAAACCACCCCCCATTAGACTTTATCCTGTCTTTCCAGAATTCTTAGATCTATAGGCTGAACCAGCCTGAATATGTGTCCTGCACGTTCCCTTTGCTCCTGTGCAGACTTGTAGAAAGATCATGGTATGGATCCCTGCTGTCTCTGTGCTCACTGTAACCAGAGGAGAGAGACCCCACTGTGCTCAGAAGTCCAAACACACACAACCCCTCCTCACACAGCAGTGCAGTAGCCGAGCAGTTTGCAGGCTGCTGCGTTTTTCCATTTGTGGTAGTTCACAGAGGTGTTACTGGATATGTCTCTCTGACCATAGTGAGGCTTTTTGAGATTTTATCCACTGATCTGTGCTGCAGCCTCTCTTACTGCAGCATCTCGACCTTTGTTGACTTTATCCCCACACTTCTCTAAGACTGGAAGAGTGACGGGAAGGGTGTAGGCATAAAGAGTGAAATAATTGTGCTGTCACACAAAGGTCTCAGTCAGAACAAGGCAGGGTTTCAGATGTCCTGCATTTCAAACCAGTATTCATGTCACTTCATCCTATTTCTCAGCACTCTTTTCAGCACAAATCACAGGGGTCTACAAGGGACACACAAAGATTAGAAAAACAGAGGGAAATACATGCCTCTGTGTGAATATCATGGAGATTAGGTGCTGACTTGTGTCTGAAGGACAGAATTTCAGCTAGTGTAAACTGGCCTGATACCATTATTGACATCAGTGAAGCCGGATTATTTACACCAGCTTAGGAGCTAGTTCAGAAGATCCAGCCACTGAACATTTCCAGCCAAATAATAAGGGGGCTGCCAGGAGACTGGTTTATGGCTTAAAGATAGTGAGCAGTAAGGATGCCACAAAGATCTAGGTAGTGATTTGTTTAGCTATGAGGGCAAAACTTGGAGCAAAACTGGGCTGAAAACCATTTGCATCCAAAGACTGCTGTCACACCAAATGAGCTACCTAGCAACACAAACAGACTCCCCAGCGCTAATGAATTTAAACACAGCATGGATGCATTACCACCTATGGCTCCTTCCCTCCAAACCACCCAGATGAACTGCAACTCAATAAAATGAAGTCAGCAAACATTTCTGAATCTGAAGCTGCAGATTTTATCATTTTTATCCTGAAGTTCATTGCAACCTGTACCTACTGACACACAATTTCTTTCTCTAAGAACAGGATCCTCCTGTCAGTCTTTTCACCTCACTCCTGCCCTGCAAAACCAGCTTTGACATGCAGCAGCATGTTAGTGGAAGGAGATAAAAAGAAGGAGACCTAACAAGAAATCATTTCCCTTTTGACCTGAGATTGTAAATCTTAGGAAGCATTCTGGCACTGTGTAAGGTTAATACTACAACAAATAGCATATCACAGCAGCAAATATAAAACACTATCTTTTTGTCTGTCTGTGCATTGAGTGGGCTGAAAGTGTTTCTTTCATATTTCATTTACACCTTGCTGAGTGATGCCATAGAAATGGCAGAAGTTTCACCTCCTCCCACTTCTGCAGCAGCACAATATGTGTAAGAGCAACAGCTCCCACACTGAGCACTGGGAGCTTGAGCCGGATGCTGATCACAGGTTCATTTCTATTCTTCCTACATGACATTCTCAGATGCTAGAAGATTTCTCTTATTTTCTTATTAAAGCTTGTTACAGAAATAACATCTGAGCAAAAAACTACCTGAGAATGTTAATCATGTAAACTAAAAACACTGAAGTTTTCTTCAAAAGTTCTTCATAAGGAAAAATGAGAGAACAAATAAAAATAAAATCTCTTTAGGGAAAATGGAATGAAGAAGACAAGCATTTGAATATAAGATAGACAGTCTCAAGCAAGCAGAAAGGGGTAACGTTGCATATCCTTTGTTTATCAGTATATCAGAAACTTTCCAGAGGACTAACATAAAATTAATGCTGAACAAGGTCAGCCAGTACCATTCAGAAAAAGAAAACATAGAGGACTTAAGTCATGAGCAAGCCCAAGAGTGCTGCAAGATGCTCAAGTCCATCACTTTGGTTATAGTTTCAAAGATAGATGATAAAGTATTTGAAAAGTCAGTGCTCTTAAGCCAAGATGTACTTCAGTCTGAAATCTTCAGAAAGCAAGCAAAATGGCCCATGAGTTTAGTAATGAACTCAGAACTTTTTTCATTCAAGAGAATCAGTTTGAAATTTGTTAATGTTGGATGTTACTGAGTAGTGATACTTCTACCCGAACCAAGGTGTTCCAGATTTGCCCTAAGTCTGGTTTGTCCATTGGTAGAGAAGCATTTCTCACAAGTTACCAGAGAAAATTTCATTAAGAAGCCACAAGCAGTTTCACTGAAGTGACCAAGAGCTGAAGCTACAGGTTATTCGAATAACTTACTTCCATATCACGTCCATGTGAAATATTTTTCAGCAAAGCCTCCACATTACCACTCTACTGTAGCAGAGGACCCTCATTTCAAACATAGGTGTCAGTGATCCTTGTCTGTTGTGAGCAGGAAGGATGACATACCTGCCTGTATATTACAATGAAATGATGTTTGTAGAGATAAGTAGCAGAGATAGAAGCTCTACGAACATTTGGGGTATTCAAAAAATATCACTCCCTCAAATACAACGACAATGAAAATCTCAATGTCTGCATGAGCAATTATCTATACACATAAAAAGTGTTCTCTATGCAAAATTAATATACTTTGGTTAGACACATTTTTTCTTTTAAATTTTTGTTTAGTCTAAATTAAATAAAAACTATTTTTTAAATCAAACTCCCTCAAATTTCCTTAATTATAAAATTGCAGGTATTTTCACTATTAAAACCTTTGTTTTCTAACAAATCCTTATATTGGGAAGTTTATCAACACTGAATGTAGGCATCAAAGTCTTATTTCAATAAATAGTAATTCAAGGGGGGAAAAAAGCCAGCTGTTTGTCAGAATAGTACCAGCTCAGTTTAGATTTTATCCACATAAGCAAATATTCTTACTCTTCCAAATTGTAGTTGAAGTAAGTTTCCAAGCTATTGCAAAATCCTGTATTTAATAAATTACAGAATTAAGAAGGTTCAGAGATTGTTTTTTCTTTTTCCCAGTCAAAAATACTGCAAATTTAGGAGTCCCACAAACTACAGGAGCCCAAAACTTAGTTTTCAGAAAATGGCATTCTAAAGATTAATGACTCCATTACAGTGGTATCATGATCTTTTTCAGAATATAATCACAAAGTTTGTCAGTAGCATTCTGTCTTGCAGAGTTTCAGGGCCTTAACATGCACGGCAATACTCCACTTCTCAGCATGCTGCAGGGGCAGCCACATTTGTTTCATATCTGCAGTGAGAGGTATCTCACAGATCTCATAGCTGTGTTCCAAAAAAAAAAGCCCAAGAGCTACTTTGATAGACAGACCTTGAGTCTCGCCTGGAAAAGAGCACTGCTGCACTTCAAGACACATGCATGGCAATACCCTGAAACTTGACTTGCCTAAATCAAAGCCAGATTGCTGACAAATCTGGAACAGAACCAACAGAAGTACATTGCATATTAGTGAAACTTTGAGAGACTGATATGTCTTGTGTCTAGATGTAATGTAATTCTAAAGCCTAAAAAGAGTAATCAGAATTCCCACTGCAGAAATCAGAGAAATTCTATTGATACTTGATCTATTGATATTCTATTGATATTGTGGATTTGAAAGCAGAAGCTGCTACCCAGGTAGCATGGACTTGACCTCCAAAAAAGTTATGGGTTCCACACCACTCGTGCACTGTGCTACCAAATCCCAGCTAGAATGGCTCTTACCTGAGCACACAGAATATCTGACCATTAAAGAGCAACTACCACGTAAGAGTAATTGGCAGCTGCTCATATTCCCACTAGCAGAACAGACTGGGAAAGGAATTGCATATGACAGGGGTTGAGAACTGGATGATCTTTAATGTCACTTCCAATACAAACCATTCTATGATTCTATAAAGAATTCAAGGACATCTCAGATGTCAGGGGAGGCTGGCAAAGACAGTAAAATTAAGTCACTAAGTCAACATGTAAAGAAGCAAAGAAGGATATCTGTGGAAAACACCATCAAACATTTAAATAGTTAACCAATGTGGAAAATCACTGGTTTACTCCTATCATTCATTAGACTTTATGGAAATATTGATCATAGCAAGGCTTTTAGAGTTTGATACTTTTAAGCAGAAAGAATTGACAAAAGTTTTGGAGAATAGCAACTTAAGGACCATGAATTAGATGTACTGAAAGCAAATTACTTTAACTCTGTCAAATGATTAAGGCCAGAGCTGAGCCAAATGCTCAGTTGAATGGCCAGAGATTTTAGGCTACTGAATTCACACAAAAAATTTAAAGTGAACATACCAAAGTTGCTTCTGACTTTCAAGTGTTCCAATCTGGACATTTCTGCACTACTACAAAATCACTTGGAAAGGTATTAGCTGATATTCCTGATGTTCCAAGATATAAGATCTTTCAGAATTCTAATTTCAACATGAGACAGATGGGAACACAGACAATAGATTTACCTTACAAGACATGTTAATGTAAACAGCCACAAAATTCATTTCTTAGTCCGGGTGGTGGGAAGGATACTGCAAAGTCACTGAAGGGCAAATACAATTTGAGAAATAAAAAGCAAATACCTCAAGTGAAAGAGAATAGTTGAAATAAAAATAATCTCAACATGTGAGGTTTCACTTAAGTTCCGAAGTTCACATTTCTGATTTATTCCACTTGCAAGCTCTTTTGGTCTTCCTATGTGTTTTCAGCTTCTATAACACAAATTATCCATATCCAAATCAAAGTAAAGCTAAAAAAACAGAAGTAGCAATACCCTGCTTAACTCCATTTAATTTTGGGAGCATGATAAATACCCAACTTTCATGTGCTCTTTCCTAAAATAAGCTCAATTACTAAGGCAAGGAATGCATTGTAAATGGGCGGAAACACAATGATCCTTTTAGTAGCTGAATGGAGAATGACACCCATGTGCTTCCTGTGGACTCAAAATCCATTGAAAATGTCACAGAAAAATAAATAATTGCATGGAAAGGCTGAAATACAACAATAGATTCTAAGACTATAGATAGTCTGTGCTTTCAAAGAATGTTGCTGTTTACAGATTCTTCCAACTTATGTCTGCTGTCTTGCATTTGTGACTGTCTCATATCCTTAATGTGTGCAAGCATGAAAACAAAAGAAATATATAGCACTGGAAACATCAGTTATATGATTGTATGTACAGTTGACTTAAAAGAAAAAAATAAAACCTTGACAAAGACAGGCAATTTCCCATTAAATTCTTCAGTTTATTTGAAAGCCATTTTTATCATCAATAAAAACAAAATTTCAAGATGTTGTGAACGGCAAGTTTTGTCTTAGCTAATCATCACCTCTTCCCACACCCAGGAGCAGCCACAGCAATGGATGGCAATGCAATCTGAAGTTATGATGTTACCATCTGTGCCAGAAAAAATTGTTTAGGAATGTATAAGCCAGAAATGAGATGGCTGTAAATTACTTGCAGGCTTATGATTTCTCTATAATATTTTACAATTTTGAGAATAAAATCATGTAGTTAGAAAAAAAATTATGCACATACTGGCTGAATGGCACATACATAGACACATGTAGATAGCTCTTGTTTCTCCCATGTTATCCTGTTAAAACATTTGAAGTCAGAAAATGCACAAAGGGACAAAACATTATAAAAATAAGCATTAAGACCTGCATTGTATTTTAAAAAGAACAGCATGTCCACAACTTTTGCAAACCAATATTTTTATAAGGAAAAGCATCTTTTCTCCTATATATTCCATTATTTTAACTTAAAATAGATACTCTTTACTTTCACGACATAAATGACTGGAAAACAAAATTAATTCCCTGTACTACAATTTTAAGGTCACTGGCATAAAATGTTTCTTCCATATTCCTAACAGTAATTTACTGAAAGCTGTTACTAAAATGAGAACAATTGCATACAGTTTCACAGCATGTGGATGCAAGAGAGCTGCTTATTGGTGTCTAGACACTGTCTTCCATAAAATTCATGGGCCTACGTGCTGCCTCTGAATGCTGCATTTAGCCTTGGGATCTTTGATTTAACTGACAGATGGGCATAATCTCAACCATTGGTAGCTCCCTCACAGCTAAACAGGTCTTCAAATATATGTGCCAAAACTATTCCAGCTGAGGAAGCAAATTCAGTTCATTACATTTCCTCCAGATCTGGATGTTTTAAGTGGCATCTTAGTAAGGATAGAAACTCTAAGGATAGAAGCCCAACTTCATTCCTTTTTCTGGATCCAGAATCCATTTCTGTTTTGCTTCAGAGGCCACTGATGCCACAAATGTTTGAGTTCAGGCTTACATTTCTGAGAGCTATGTTTATAAGAACCTAAAATGGAGTTTAGCCCATAATATTTACCTTTTCTTCTTGGAAAAAATGTTAGGCTGGATAAATAACACTTTGTAGTAATATACTCAATCAAGTATAACAAAGTAAATGCTGAAAAGGTAGAGTTATATGGAAGAGCCATGTAGCGGGAAATGACAAGGTACTTTGTTCTATGACAATCAGATTATAACTCTGAAGATTGTAAAGGTTTATTTTCTTCCTTGCTTAGGTTCATATTTCAAAAACATAAACTCACATAGAAGACTGTGCATAAAAGCAAAATTTTACGTGATTATGCACTCATCAAACTATAATTAACATCAAACACTCCCCCTGTCAGATATTAAAGTGCTGCTGAAGATTAGTAGTTAAGTACAAACCCAGAAAAGTCTTCTATACTGAAACAGTGATTTTTATATTAACTCTAAGAAAACTAGTGATTGAGTAAATAAAATTTCAGTTGTAATACAAAGGCTTGATCTTCACTGTTGAAGCCTGAAATAATATTAACAGCAGACAAAGTTTCTCAGTAAGTGACTAAACTTCTTTTTGGTTTGGTTAAGCTGGGAACTGGCTCTGTTGTGGAACCCTACCACATCAAAAGAGATGTAGGGAGAGGCCATCCAGCTGCAGCTCCTGCTCCTGCTGCACGGCCTGAGGCAAGAGAGGTGACTATTCTGATGCACTCACCTCATACTAGGAGCCCTGTTCCCTGCCATGCTCCAGGGCACCCAAAAGAATCTGAAGGGGAATGAAGAAAGGATGAGAATCTGAACAGCAATGCCCAAGGCTGATCACATATGGGATATGAACAAAAAGCTTTTCATATTAGCATTCTATCAACTCAACAGACAGATACCACTTCTTCACAAGCCTGATGGGGATCTGAATATTGTTGATAACCCCATCTCTGGGGCATCAGAAAGCAGGAGACCCTGCAAATTACCACTTGTAGACCTTGGGGATCCCTGGGGATCATTTGTCTCTGTCCCACAAGCCAGGGTATAACTCAAGTCTTTAGAATTTGTGGCTGCTGAATTCAGGAATTCTTGTTCCAGCAATTACAGATTACATATTATTATTAAATATTATTATAATATTTGTAACAAAAATTATTTTTCCTGCTGGGGCATAGTTTTGATTTCCTTCCAAAATGCTTCCCTACTTCCATGAGTTTTCTATAATGCACATGCACTCATAAAAAAAAAAAAAAAGCACATTCAAAAATTAGAATTTTATAAATGTGGTGAAATTAATTCAGCTCTACCAAGTCTCCTGTGTTCTGTTGCCAGCTCAACAACTAACAGTCAGTCTCCTCATCAGTGGTAGACCCAAGGTAGTACAGGCCTCCCACTATAGGCAGTGCCTTGAAATAAATATTTATCATGGAAAGAGAGAAAATAAATTACTTTTAAATGTTTTTCAATAGTCAGGCTCAGTGTGTCATCAAACTCTCATAAAAATGGATGTTTCTACACAATTACTTGTACTCTGAACTCAACTGCTTCATCTAATAATTGATGCCTCCTACTCGCACATGTTTGCTTAAGTTCTTTAGCCTCTTCTGCTAGGAAGATTGTAAAAACTACACGTGTGGATATGTAGGAGTAGGCATATACATATACATTCAGGACAAGAATGATTATTCAGAATAAATTATTTGGCTCTAAAGGAAATTAATTAGGATGGATAATTCATAATTCAAATACCTCTAGAACCCCTGAGGAAAACAGTATCAGAGGTAATACATGTGAGTGCAATGCCTTTTTTCAAGCATTGTTTCTCAAAACTCATACAGACTGCTTAGCCAGAAAATAACAAAATTTCTCATCCAGATTTCACTTTATTGTTTTCACTGAAAAGGCTCATATGATAAAAAATGATGGGTTTCTTTTCCAAGAAGCTCCACAGACAACCATCTTAATCTCCTAATTTTGGAAAGACACACTTCTAAAAAATCTTGAATTTAGACATATGAGGGAAGAGAAGGGGATTTCATAATAAAAACTGGGTTTCTCTACATTCATCCTTGACATGACTTTCATTTACACCAGTACATTGACCTTCATTTAAACATTTCTCCTTCTGAACTCAAGTACTGAAACATTATATAAGCACTCATCACATTTCCTGAGGATGGATAAACAGCTTTATTGTATACACAGTCCTTTTTTAAAAGAATGGCCAAATAAAATTACTAAATTTGTGTTCCATGAGATTCACTTTCAAGGAACGCAATTACTCAATAGCAACTGTTAAGGCAAATGCACAGGCCTAATTATTTCAATTTAGTTTTGTTCATTGGTCTTATCTGCATTACTCAATATTTTAACAATGTGAAAGCAGCAAGTGTGCCCGGTGTTGTGCAAATACGATAAACAGGTGCCGGCACGGCGGTGGGGCAGGGCTGTCAGGGCTCGCCGTCCTCCCGGCAGCCGCAGAGCGCGGGAAGCGCTGGGCGGGAAGGAGAGCTCTCCCCCTGCTGCGCCGGGACGGGAGCTGCGCCGTCGTGCCCCTCTCCTCCACCGAGTGCCTGGGCTCGGTAGGGGCCACATGCTACTCATCCCGGCAAAGGCAGCGATGCACATTTTTCAGTCGTGCTCCCTCTCCTCAGTGCCTGATTTTCGGCGTGCCGCGGGAGGGGCTCGCAGAGCCGGGGCCGGGCCGGGCCGGGCCGGCGGCACGCGGCCGAGGCGCCGTGCGAGGCCCCGCAGCGCCATCTCGTGGCCGCCGCTGAAACGGCGCTGAAACGGCCGCTCCTAACGCGTTTTACCCAGCGAAACATCTTCCGAAACTATACTGACCAAGCTCCACGAGTGCCTCTGTTCCTGATGAAACCTATTCCTTTTTTCTGTGTTTTTTATTTATTTTTACCCGTGTTGTAATTTTATGAATGTGTTTTTCTTTTCACTCCAAGGAAGTGCAAGATCTTTAGTTTCATGTAAGTGCAGCCAACATATACTCAGTTATAAAACACAGACATATGAAAACCACCAGCTTGTGTGGTCAAAAAGTTTCCTTTGCCTGTTCTTCCTCAGGAACAGAGCTTTGTGTATATCTTTTCTATATTAGAGAAAAGTGGATGCACATTACAGTCAATTAGAAAAGATGATTGTAACTTTGATCAAGCAATGTCTGTGTTAGTTTTCAAACTAAATTTTACTTAATACTAATAAAAAATCTGATTAGGGAAAAAAGCTTTGGTTTTTTGTTTGTTTTTGTTTTTGGGGTTTTTTTTAAGCACAAAAATAAGTAGCTAAGATTAGAATTAACTATTAGCAACAGTTAATCACTTTGTGGCTATGATTTTGCAAATGATTCAGCAAGGCCTGGAACAAGTAGAGTCACAACCTGAATGTTGGCTATCTATTTTGGGATAAGGGTAACACAATAATGCCACTTCAATTGGGTTGAAGCATGTTTTGATGCACCACATGATATAACTCTAAGGTGCAGTCTTTGCTGATTTTGTCACCTCAGGTTTCTTCATAGTTTGTGAGTTCAGAAGTTGCAGGTTCCTCCCAGTGGACATAACTGTGCCAGGTCAAAGCAGAGGCTTGTAGTAATTACACTACTCCCCCTTACAGCCCTTCTGCTGCAGAGGGTGGCCTAAACCCAGGTTTACTTCAGGGAATATAGTTTCTCATAGAAGAGGGGGTGCAGAACCAATTTTGTTAAAACACCAGTGATGCAGACAAGGTCAGTTGGGTGAGGGCACATGATTCCAAGTTTGTCCTCAGCACCATAAGCCACACTGTTAGTTGGTGGAAAAGAATTAAAACTTTTAGCATTCTCAAAGCTTTGGTTTCTTCAATAAACATTGTTAAACCTCCACCTGATGGAAAGTGGGAAAAATGGCAGCTGTTTATCTGAACTGACATTGCCATTGGTAAGTTGATAGGTTTTCCACTCCTCATGAGGTACCAGCCTACTATTGACCTGCACAAACATCTACTCAGTGACTTGCCAGAGCAGTTCTTTTTCTGCACAATAGCTACATATATTGAACATCAGTCAGCAGAAAAAAGGTTGTTCGTCTTTGAAGAAATTCTAAAACAGAACAACACACCAGGGTCTGGATGTTTTGATAAAGCATTGAAGAGTTTGCCTGGTGGAAAAAAAAATTACTCACAACTTCCCACCATATTTTCTTAGTAATGAACCCAGTCATATTTGAAATTACTAACTCCTGAGCACCAGGAGCACCTACTGTCTTAGAAACAGCTTTGTTAAATTCCCCAGAGAACAAGTATTATGTTGTACATACACCAAGGTGTCACAAGATGGACAAACTGGACTTAGCCTGGGAAGGCAGACAGCCTGAAGTGTACCAGCTGTAAAATCACAGAGCTGCAAAAAAGAAAACATGGCCTGCAAAGTACATACTGCATCAGGTGGTATTAAGGCATTAATGAGGTAAAAACCCATTTGATCCATCTTCACCAGGAAACACTGCTTACTCCAACCAAAACTTTAGAGTTATCAGATTAATCAGCTAAAAAAAACCCAAGATTTCTCAAGTCAATTTCTACTTTCAAAATTCCCTCTTTTTCACTGAAGTTTTGAGAGACAGACATACCATGCAACACACCATTAGTATTTATGCATTGGATTCATTGAAGGAAAACACTATTAAACTGGTCACATGAAATTATTTTCACTGATAAATCTACAAATTTAGCTATATATAAAATATAGATATGTGCACAGCAGACAGACATGCCTATATGCAATTCATTTATATTGATGTAGCTCAGACATTGTAGTTGTATAAGTCTATCACTGGCATTGCTGATTCACATTGACACCAAAGACTGCAAGAGCAGTACAGTATGGTTAGTGTGCTCATGGAGCTGCAAGGAGTCTCAAGTTCCCAATCTTCCTCCATATGTGCTGCTGTATACTAAGCAGTGTGAAGTATATATTGTCTGAAATTTAATGTCACACTCTTACTCGGATGCAGAATAAAAATTCTTACAGTTCTAAGAGTTTTGCATAGTGTCCTCAGTGCTAAATAATTTCAAGAGTTGAGAGCATAAACTGCTACAGACTAAGCTAAAGAACTAGCCTTGCTAGTTTAAAGTCTAGAACTAACTCTCATTCTCAGTAGATTGATAAAGAGGTGATCATGTAAGTAACCCTGTCAAATGAGTTTCACAGGGAAGTTATTTTGAGAGGATTTTCAAAGATAAATTTGAGGATATAGCAATCTACTCCCTGGCAGTTCAAAAATGAAAGACACAAAAATAGCAAGTTAAATTTGTTAACTATGCTATTTGTGGGTCTCATTATCCCCATGGTAATGCCATTCAGTTACAGAGATGTAATATACATATATGTGTATATATATATATGTATGTGTGTGTGTGTGTGTGTGTGTGTGTCTGTGTGAGTGTGTGTATAAATCATATATATGTACATTATATATTTTTGCTTATACTTTTGTATCACAAAATACTTTGAGATCACTGCACCTATCTTTTTTATACCAATATGACGTCCTTATAGAAAACATAGTCTTCTCTCTATAGTTCTTTATCTCACTGAATGCATACATGTCTGAAAGCTTTTCAGGATTAGGGCCAATATGCCATTTTAGCAGCAATGTGCTATCACACATGGCAAGCAGATCAGCAACTGAATGCTATAATGGCCTTTTGAGCAAGGGGCTGACTCAGCCTCTTCCGCAGCCTGTTGTAGAGGGTTTGCGGTCCAACTCCATATTCTCCATTCTGGTGCACCATTCCAGTGGTGACAGGTTTCTGGGTGACTGTTCTGTGGCTCATGATCATCTGGAAGCTGGCAGAAAGAAGTGTAAAGAAGCTCTGCTCTGCAAATAACATGCTGCAAAAAGAAGCCGACGTGAGCAGGGAGTGTAAATAAGATGGGGAGGAGAAGAATGTCTGCCAAAAACAACATGAGGCTTTAAAGGTCTGGTTTCACTTCCAAAAAGTCCAAGCCCTAGCTTCTCCACCTCTAGCTGTACCAAATTCAGTCACAGCTGATCCCTCTTACTCTGTTCTTTCTCACACATCAATCTCTAAAAATATCACACATCTTTTCGAAGCTTTTAACAAAAGGGTAGTCAATGTGATTTGAAATAAGCTGAGAAACACCATCTTCTTGATACCAGTGGCACTGTCATTCCCAGAACACAGGACAGTGCCCCGTGATTAGTAACATCTTGCTAGAAGGAAATATGGACAAGTAAAAAAGGTTATCTTCAGTAATTCAGATGTTCAGCTTTTAGGCCTTTTTCTCTCTTGAAATGCTCTGAAAGTTCTGTTCTTGTTTATTTTTTGAAGTGGATATGAACAGTTTATGCAATCAAACAACAACTGGACCCTGGCAACAAACACAAGAATGATACTCTGTCACATATGTGACAGAATCAGCTCCAGTATACTACCACGCTCTGGAGCATCAGTATGAGTTGTGACATACCATTTATCCCCTTCTATATCCTTTCCATTTTCAAGGAACTTAATTGATCAGATTAGCTCTAGGTGAGATTTTGGTGTATCATCTGCATAATTTGCATCTGCATCCTCTGATTTCTTTGGATAATTGCCAGGCTTCTCAAAACCTGCACATACATTTATGAAATACCAAGAAATAGAAATATCATATGGACTGTGTATACTTCCCATTACAGACATCTAAATGAGACCAGCTGTCCAGCAAATGAGGGCTGAAAAGAGAGCACTACAACTTGAGCCTGAAATGCTGAAAAGAAGCGTGGGAGACACAGTGTCACTGTGACTCTGGGAGGAACTGCTGCAGAGAAACCTTCTGGCATGGCAGGAAGCAAGGGGGAACAGCAAAAACTAGACTGAAGATGCCATATAATTAAGTACTGAGTTTTTTATAATGTCAACAAGCAAGTTTGAAGTTCAAAGGCCTAATTTTTGTAGAAACAAATACATCTGCTCCTTTCAGTGGGGGACCTAGCAGGAACCACTGTGCTGATCCTCTGGGGATAAAGTTCACATGCCTCTTATCTTGTTGACTCTTCCCTGGCTACCAAAATAAGTATTAAGATGTCTGCATAACAATTTTCCCTCAAACATTCCTGAAATTCTATTACAGCCTGCAGATATTATAGGCATTGGAACTAGAAATTCAACAGCTAAGAAATCTTACAGATCTAGACAGTCACCTTTCATTTCAAGCCTGGATTGCTCTGCACCTACATGGAGACTTAGAGAGAAAAGAGACCCAGAGAGAAGATGAAATTTTGGATACTGTAACCATTGAGATGGTCCGCCATTTTTGCAGCTGCTTTAGTAATTTTGTATTTCTGCCTATGTTACTGTTCTTCTGAACCTTTGGCTCTGACTGCTAGAAAACTGTGCTAAATAAAACACTATTTCTTCTGGCATCCTACTTACACTAGTTTTCTCTAACTGTTTTTATGTGACAATAAATATCTTCCCTAATTTTCATAACTTCTTGGACTGTAAGGGTCATATCACCGACAGGGATGCCTTCTGATTTTATAGATTGGCAAAACAGTTCATCAATATCTCAGTTCTACTTCAAGAGTCTTCTGAGAACACAGCAGGCACCAGACCCCACTACAATGTTTTGCAAGAATGATAGCTAAATAATTTGCAATGTCATCTGGTGTTCAGTCTTTCCTACAAGCTATTAATTCGTAACCCTCAATTGCCTCAAACATTAATGAGTGCTCTGGGTAACCATATAACCTGTCCAGCCAGGATTTCATCACCCACAGACAGAACAGAGCTCAGTCCTTCAAAATAAACTATGGCTGCCCATGCCTAGTGCTTAGGTCATTAGGAGGAAATGGGTTTGTAACCTATGCAGAAGATAACTGCTTCATCACAGAGATACAGCATAAGAGAAAACATGCCACTGTTTGGATCAAGATTCATTTTGTAGAGCTACAAGCACCACCAGAAAAAGTACAGAAAGTACATGATGAAGGATGAGAAGCAGGGCTTGACACACATGATGAATATGGATCAGGCTGACTTGCGTGGCCTGAGTTCACAGGGTAAGTCACAGAATACAGCCAACCTTGTTACTATAGATAGGCAGAGAAATCTTCTGACATATTTGGCAAAAGACTGCCAGATCACTTAAAAGACAGATTAAATTTCTGAAACCTTCCAGAGTCATAGTGCCTATTTAATATACCTTTTTTTCAGGATGTACCTTCTTTCAGGCATTTTGTTGGTTTTCCTCTTTTGTAAAGGTAATGCTACTTTAAAACCCACTGTGATTCTCTACTTTTGCATAATTTGCCTGCTGAATCTCCATGAAATACAGCAGGCTATAATGAAACCTATTACCCTTTAGAGACAACATTGAGCAGATGAGCAAAAGGTGACAAGTTATCTTTATTGCACTGCTATGTTACTCACTCATGCCAATTAGTCTTTACTGGATTCATTTGGTGCAATAATATAAAGTGCATGGCATGGAACACATGAAGTCTATCTCTTAGACACAGTTCAGGAAGTTCTTATTATTTTCCTAATAAAATTTCAGATAATGTCATGAACATCATTATTAGTAGCATCTCAGGGATGGAGCATATAAATGACTTTTCTTTGAATCCTGTGCAGTTATTCCTAAATTCCTTTTATTTTAAAGAAAAGTAGATTCAAAAAATAAGAAGGAATGTTATCCTGAGTTGATTGCAAGGTGATAGTGTTCATGAATACCACCCATTGTGTCAAATGACTCACACATCTGTCAGGTGTGCCTCATTAGCCCACAGAAAGCCTTTTGTACATGTTGTGTCCTATTAAAAAAAAAAAAATTGCATTGTCTCTTGATGTCAATCATTCTGATGGATAGGCCCAAGGTGTTAATGAGTAAGTTTTAAAAAATATTTATTCTCTGCCAAGTCTCTGCATCACGTCAGTAGGCACTAGGCTAGGCAGTTGGAAGTAAAAGAATATTTAGAAAGGACAGCTCTTCTTGTGACTCATTAAAAAAAAAAACCACAGTGTATGTTTTTGAGTTCTCTTTACCAATTCTCTTAAGCCCTTTGTGGGCTTTTATAAACATGATTTAACAACATTGTATCAGTTTACCTAAAACAGATTAACTCCAAGTGACTTTGATACTTCTTCTGTTACACTTGCCTTACATTTTGGTAAGTGTAAAGTCTTGAATCAATGAGCCAAATTCTCGAGTTACTCCAGATTTTTTTTCTGGGTAACTAAGACAGACATCTTAACACATTCTGTTTAGTACGTGTCATGCAACACTTTCAATTTTATTCTGCCATGGAAATAGTACAACACAAAAGTCTCTAACTGTGAGATACAAGAATTGTCGATTGGGGGGAATAAAGTGTGACTCGCAGTTTCTCAGAATTAAACTCAGAAGAGACTGCTTTGACTGTCCTGTTGGATTTCCTGCAGAGCAGATCCCAGCATGCTTCTCATATTTCTCTCTACCTACAGCGTACCTTCCAAAAAAGTACACTGTCTTGCTTGCAAGATTGTAGATTGTGGTGCACTCTCTCAATAATTTGTTCTGTTGATTACCAGCTCCAAGTAAAAATAGTTTTCCCAGACACAATCAGCTAAATTTCTAGAGATTGGATTATTTATGTCTTTGTTTGTTCCTCTAAGGATCTCAATTACCTAAAACCTAAAGATGGATAAAGTGATGGCAGCTTTTGAGTTTGGATGAAAGGTTTGTTTTTCAGCATAGAATTTCAAATTATTTCATTCTGATTGGTTCTATAGTCATATGACTTTTTTTCTTCTAAGTTTTCATAAGAAAAAGTATACTTAAAGTATAATCTATCTCAATCATTTTCATCCAAGTGTGAAACTATTGAAAAGGATAATGAAACAGTCACTCTTTATTAACTGTCTTCTGCACTTATTTTTTTTAATATTCGTGTTCTGTAAAGAAAACAAACACATGTATTTCAAAATATATACTGAATAATGATTCTGATTATCTTCCTTTCTTTTTTCATGGCATGAGGTTTCTGGAGAATCTCTGACTAAAAGAGAAAATCAGTTAAATTCAGAACTGGCTTTCTTGCAGTTTTCTTATTAGTGAAGCAATTGAATATGCTTGTTTTATATGGTTGAGTTGAGTCATCTATGTCATAACACACACCATTGTTCAGTGCATGTGTGATCTGAAAGAAATAATGTTTCTAAGAATGTTTAAAATGCATATAGATCAGTCTGAACTGAAGATACATACATATATAATCAGAGAAAAAATTATAAAATAAATTATTTTTCATTTTCATGTCTACAATTTCTGGTTTTAGGCAATTTGACAATAGAGATTGTTTTTCAGCATTAAAAATTATAAAGGGACTACTTAGAACTAGATAGCAAATATTTTTTCCATTGATGGAAGAAAATAGAGATTTAGAGAAATTTTATCAGACTGACTCTGGATGAAGGGAGTCAAAACCTGAAAATGTGTAGAAACAGTGAACTGAAAACTAAAGTATAAGTATATTTTATTGATTTATTTTAAATTTCAGTTTCTTTTCTCTTACTACATTAGCTTAAAATTTAAAATAAAACAGCTCTAAAAACTGGAAATCTAATTGGAAAATCATATTTTCTTTATATAATGTAACATAGACCATTTCACCAACATTATTATTACTCCTGGAAGCTGAAAATGAAAACTGCATTTTAAAAATATTTTCCTATCATTCTACAGGCTTCCAAAAAAAAAAAAAAAAAATTCAGGTTTTCAGTCTCGTTTCTGTCATATTAATGTTTCTAATTGTTACCAAATGGAGTAGATTAGTTTTTTCTCTGAAGAGCATATGTTAATGCCAAGCCCTGGGTTGATTGACAGCAATGATGATCAAAGATGCCACCTAAATTGCTTTTCTATTCTTATTGCTAGTGTATTTCCCAAGGGACTCAAACCAAAGACTCAAGCTACATACCAGAATCAGCAACACTGAAAGAAGCACTGAAAATGTTTCAGAGCAGATCCTCAACTAGTGAAACTTGGCAGTGCTCCACTGACTTCTTGTTTTCACTCCTTCTCCTTCTGTCTCGCTTGTGCTTATGTGTGGGCTGCTGCCCTGCCTTAGACATTTTTTGAGGAACAGACTCACAGCAAGCAAAGCAGATAGATTAAATAGGTAGAAACTTCTGAGCAACCTACAAGAGATTCAACAACAACCTAAAAATAAAAGTGGTACAAAATAATAACGTTTGTTTGTGCCAGAACTGTAAGCTAAATTCTCAACTGCTATAAACAAGGCTAAATCTATTGCTGGAAATGGAGCTAGACCAGTTGACATTACAATTTACTTTTATTTACTCCAAAGGACTTGCACCAGCTAATGAAGATCTTGCATATTTTATTGAATTAATCAAAATTATGGCTACTGTGTGTTAGTTCTGTTCTAAGAGATGAAAAATGTCTCTGAAACCTAATTGTTATCTTTGTAATGGTGTAATAAATAATCAGAAGTACAACTTCAATAATGTCAGCATAAAATTAGTAGGAATGAGAGAAATTCCAGCACAGGAAAAATGGTATCTCATGGACTTAAGCAAAAGTACCAGGACTTAATGGATCTTAAAAGTTATGGCATGGGATTCTGTAACACCGACTTGATAGTTCTATTTTTAAACTGTAATGAAAAGGTACTATTTCTTTCTGTTGAGAGAGGGAAAGGGTGATAACTAAGAACTAGCAACAATGTCATTGTGGCTCCATTACCCAGTGTTTTCTTGAAACCACAATAAAGGTTTTTTAACTTGGCTCCCAAAATTGACCCTGTCTGTGTGAGCAGTAGCAGTGTGGAACAAATGAAGGTGGTTATTTGTTCTCTTTTCTGCAATCTGAATTCTAATCATTGGCACAAGTGATTTTGTGTATTATGTGCCCACAAGTCAATGAAAGAAATAAGAAATCTTGTAAAACACAAAAAGTGGAAGATTTTAAACTAAAAGTTCTCTGTCACTATATCTTCTTCCTTTTGCTTTCTCTTCAATCTGATTTTAAAACTAATTCTTATGCAAGAGCATCTTACAGTTTTGGTCTTTGCTATTTATAAATTAAAAATAAAATTAAGCTGAAAGCAAGGAGCTATCTTTGAGAAGGAAGAAAGTTATATACTCAAAAGGTTAAGGTAAGGTATAATTTCAAAAGAAGTAAAATCTTAAAAAAAAAAAATAAATAAGCACATGCTATTTGACTTGGGGCCCTGCAGTTCAACCCTTTCTTCAGAATGCCAGGTGAGGTTCAAATTGAGCAAGTCTCAGCTAGAGTTTCAGCAAGTCCAGACTCACCATGAGCTGATGAGCTCATTAGTCCAGTCTGAGAGAAAAAGCAGATGGTAGACCATGATCTAATGTTGTTATGTTGTTCTAGATGATGGAGGCAGTTAGTTGCAATTCTAGGGAGGTATCTCTTTGTTTCATGCAGAAATTCTTGGCACAGACAGTAAGATGGCAGGGAAAAGTGTGTTCGTTTTTTCATCAGCATTTGTGATCTTGGAATCAAAGTATCACAGAAATTAAATTATCACCAGCCCTAACTGAGACTCAGTTTAAATGGTCCTAAAGCAAACCTTAGTCTCAGCTTTGCTCAAAATTTTCAAGAACTTGAGATTTATCCCAGATGACCAGAAATTCTTTAACAGGAAGCATATAAGGAAGTTGCCTCTTACTCATGCACAGAAATGGAATTTGACTCCCCAGCTTGCTGGAGTTGAAATGAAGAGATTTCTATGTCATAGTGGTTTAAACCAACTAAATATAGGATGTAACCGTTCTGTATAGCAGATGTTATATCAATAGGCAAGCTGCATGACAGAAGGTTTGAGTCACTTGGAGGGTAAAGATCTAATTGCAGTTGGTTGTGCTATAGATATTTTAAAAAAATAAGAAAAATGGTAAAACCAGAAAGGCAGATGAGCAGAAGGGAGGGAATATATATGACAACATATATCAATGAAGCTGGGCATTTTGCTGGGCTGCAGTGGGAACAATATTTTAATTACAGTATTGTGGGACAGGGAACCATCAGTTGCTGAGCTCCTTGAAACTAATTCTGTAATAACAAGCTTAGAAAACTAAACTTTTACAATTGAAATAAATAAGTCAAAGGAATGCAGGGTATATACTATGGCACTTCAGTTAACTTGGCACTTCTAAGCAGGAAAGTAAAATTAATTTTGAGATGACTGACAGTGGTAGCAATAGACGGGATGTGAGGAAACAAAAGTACTGAGTTAAAGCTGGTATGAGATTATAGCCTTCAACTATTGAACTAGTGTCCATTCTCTGATAAAGAAAAAATACTAAGCACAAGGTCAGCTAAGAGTAAAGGAGGCAGAATATTCAAAGAAGACTGCCTCTAAAGATGTTTCACAACATCATCAGTGGCTACACCTGAGAGAATGAAAATGTTAGTAGGAGAACAAGGGATCTAAGTGCCAAGAAAATCCACCAATTCAGAGGACAGTGGTAAGCATCCTGTGGAGATTTTAGCAAAAGTACAGAAAATAAGCCTCGCTATAACTTGTCTGTTGTTGTCTGCCTATTTAATTTTTCCCCGTTGAACTCCATTTCTTAACCTATAAGAAGTTATGAAGTCTTTATTCCTGCTCTTGGTACGTCTTATATAAAAAAATCAGTTGCAGTTACCTTTGGTTACAAATGAAGTTGCAGACCTCATGTTCAAATCGGGTTTCTGATCTGAAATGTGAGTCCAAATTAACAACATCAGAGTTAGAGAAAATTAAAGCACCATTGCCACCAGTGTTATTTAAATGTAAAAATATACATTATACAAACATCAATGTGCGTACACAGCAAAGAGAGAAAATTGAATACATAAATTTTTGCCAGTCTAAAAGAAAGATATGGTATCACTGCTTCCAGTGATATATGAAGATAGAAAAACTCAGAGAATCTGATACAGAAAAATCATCTAGAGTTAAAAAAACACCTTATATCATTCAACAGTTTATATCATTCAATGGAGATAAAAATCCAAGTGTGAATTTAAAATCAATCAATCTTTGATAAGAGAAACCAATGTTAAAAAAAGTAAACCTCCAATATCTCATATTAAACAAGTGTGGTGATAAAACCTAGGCATACAAATGTCTGCAGTGATCTTGAAATCTAATAATAGAAAAATAATGGAAATCTAATAATAGAAAAATATTTGGACTTTTTATAGCGCAGTCAAGATGAATAAGTCAGCTGTTTATATAGTGTTAAGAAAATCTTAGCATTTCTGGTAAAAATATAGGGGTTTTATGTTATTTTATTCCTGCATTATTAATGAGAATCAGAACATAGAATCATACAATGGCTTAGGTTGGAAGGGACCTGAAAAATATCATCTAATTTTGACCCCTATTACAGGGGCAGGGACACCTTCCTCCAGACCAAGCTGCTCAGAGCCCCATCCAACCTGGCCTGGAACACTTCCAGGGCTGGGGCAGTCACACCTTCCCTTGACAACCTTTTCCAGTGCCTCACCACCTCCACAGTAAAGAATTTCCTCCTAATATCTAATCTAAACCTACTCTCTTTCAGCTGAAGCCATTCCCCCTTGTCCTGTCACTCCATATAAAAAGCCTCTTTCTATTTGTCATGGAGGCTCTCTTCAGGTACTGTGAGGCTGCAAACAGCTCACCCCAAAGCCTTCTCTTCTGCAGGCTTAACAATCCCAATTCTCTCTACCTTGTCTTGCAGAAGAGTTCTTTATCCCTCTGGTCATCCTGGTGACCTCCTCTGGACTCCCTCCAGCAGCTCCATGTCCTTCCTGTGCTGGCCCCCCAGAGCTGGTGCAGCCCTGCAGGTGGGCTCTCAGCAGAGCAGAGCAGAGGGGCAGAATCCCCTCCTGGCCCTGCTGCCCACGCTGCTTTGGATGCAGCTCAGGACACGTTTGGCTCTCTGGGCTGGGAGTGCCCATGGCTGGGTCATGTCCAGCTTCTACCCACAGCAGCCCCAAGTCCTTCTGGGCAGGGCTGCTCTGGTCTGTCCATCCCCAGCCTGTGCTGGTACTGGGGGTTGCCCTGACCTAGGTGCACCACCAACTTCTGATCTTGTTAAACCTCAGGAGGTTCCCATGGGCACACTCCTGGAGCTTGCCCAGGTCCCTCTGGATGGCATCCCATCCTTCAGGTTTGTCAACAATGCTGCTCAGCTTAGTGTCACCTGCAAACTTGCTGAGGGTGCACTCAATCCCTCTATGTCAGTTATGAAGATATTGAATAACACAGGTCCCAGCAGAGATCCCTAAGGCACACCAGTTTTCACTGATGTTCCTTGGTACTCTGAATCGTTTGCCCAACCCAGGTGCAGCACCAGCACTTGGTCTTGTTAAAACCCCTGAGATTCCCATATTCTCTTATTTACTCTTGCTTTTTAAAAACTGGTGATTTTTCTTTTCCACCTATTTTACTTCCACCTAATGCTAGACATGCATGACAGATTTTTTTTTTTTTGACATGTCTATTCAAAATTTTGATTACATGTCCAGGCACTCACACCTTCTCTGGTGATTCAGCCTCTTTATACCAGTGACTTTCTTTTACTGATGCTGCTGTAAAATAACCCAAAAAACCCAGGCTCAAATCAACTCAAAAATGTACACTTGTCCAATAAATGTTAAAACAGTTTAAAATGTTAGAACTTATTCCAAAGGTCAATTCTCTTGGTTTTTTGTCATTGTTTTTGTTCTGCATTCCTGAATAATATGTAAAAGGTAATTCTCTAAACAGCACCCCTTAATCAAATGCTATGTTCAGGATATTCTAATGTGTTATATTTAATAGAATTCAAGACAGTTCATAAAAGCGGAAAGAAAAGTAGTGATTGGTGAAGGCAAGAAGTCAGCAATGAAAACCTCAGACTACCAAAGGGGAAAGATTACTGCCCACTGAAAACCTCTCTTCCTGAGCTGGCATGTACCTGCAGAAAATAAAAGTAATAAATAAAAATATAGTATTATGAGGCCTCCATGAGACAATGAAACTTGCAGGCATTAAGAAATTAGCCAGCATAGGAGAAGAGCTTGAAGTGATTTCAACAAAGGAAGTCTCAGCTCTATTCAGCTGCACTATCTCTTCCCAAGGAGAAAACGCAGTCATTAGGACTTGAATGGAAAGACATGACTGTAAGATTTTTATTGCAATAACTAGAGAAATACAAATTGTGTTTAGACTTGCCTGGCAACTTGCCTTGATCCAATCCTTGAAGGTTGCAGGGTGTTTATCATGAGGGATTTCAATGCAACCTAAACCAGGTAAGCATGAGTCACAACAGATGTTGCACGTTTTTATTCTAATATATTGGAAATTTTAGGTAACACAAAGCTTCTCAGTCACTTTTGGATCATGTAATTAGCCAGGAACTAAAACCAGGGCACTCAGTAGTGTATGGTATGTATCCTTGGTATAGATATTGTGAGCTGTGGGATAAGGTCAGACTGGCAAATTTGGAAAAATCTTAGTGCATTTTGCAGCATACCAGGAAGAGCTCCAGAAGTTACTGGATTTGCACTCATATCACAGAACCATGATTCCTTCTTGCTTCTTTCTTGCCCTGTGTTATACTCAGTGAATAAAGGAATGAATGACAGCTCTTCCCCTTCCCTCCTCTCTCCCACCCACTTTGCCTTCACTTGCTGATAGCAAGATGCATTCTCTCTTGAATCATTGCCACCCTATAAAAACACCGTCAGGTTCTGTGGACAAAAATAGAACTTTGTAAATTGTTTTTGTGTAAGAGGGTAACTGAATCATCACTGGAATCTGTAGATATGGGAATTCATACCCTATAAAAAAAACCTTAATAGTTTCTCCTCAATCTAGTTTTCTTGGCATTATTCAAACACACACAGTTTTTTATTAAAAAGATTTACTGATTTCAAGGTATTTTTAGCATCTGAAATGACCTCCCAGTAGATATACTATTGTCATAAATGCAGGTTAATCTTCAGAATAACTTGAGGAGCTCATATTTCTGAGGAAGCTTTTTTCCACCAGACTTCCATATTCCTCTCCAGGTCTTCATCTCTATCCAATCCTTATCTAGACTACAGCTTTTATGAGATCCTTAGATTTGTCTAATTGCCATCATTTTAACTCTTTTTCAGTTTATCCCTAGTCTTTCGTACTAAACCCCTGTGAGCACAATCTAACATTCTTCTGCTACTGCTGTACAGCATTCAGGCAATATCAGTGTTTCATAGAACTAATTGCTTGGCTAGTAGCTGCCTGCCCAAAAGATTTAACCAAAATTTCTTCCAAATACTTTGATTTAATCCCATTCACATTTCATAGCTTCACATTCATTAGCTTCACATTTCATAAGATAGTTTTGAGCAAGCTTGAGCAGAAAATATAAAGACAGAAGAATTACTTACCTGATCTGCTATGTTCTCTAAAATACAAGCTTTACTGTAAAGCACAAAAGGTTTTTTGTCATTAATCTCTGTTTCTACAAGTTTGGCTTGAGTTAAGAATATGCCATTCAGAAGAATAAACTTCTGAGAGCTTGTTTTTGTATTTTTCTCTGTGTGTCCTTCCCATGGCTTTGATTCTCCTCTATGGCAGAATCACAAAGTAAACATTCATAATCAGATTACACAGCCCAGTGATTCTGAATATTACCTGATTACTTCACTTCCCAGGCTGAGGGTACACAATGACATCCTTCAAAACTAATTGAGAAGTACAGATAAAAAGACAGTCAGAAATACTTGGAAGTGGGGATAACTCTTACTGGAAAAAATCCTGGAAAACAATTTTCTAATATGTATACCAGAATTATATGGTTGCCCTTCAGACACCAAGGAATAAACACATTCACCAAACTCAATATTTTAATATAGCAGCCAAATATGCAGCTACTGCACACTGGAGCAACACTACTCACTATGGACCAGAACTAATTCTTGTTTACTGAACTGATCCATGAGCGTTTTCCTTCCCCTGCTTATTAAAAAGTTACACTAAAGAAAATGTCCAGGCATTTAAGAGGCTGCTATGAAATCCTTATAAAGTTGTAAGGTTCCATTCTCACCTTTTCCTCAGGTCTGTGGCACTACCTTGGGCAGGTCAGTGATGCACAGTGTGTTGTATTGCAATGAATTTTATGGGACAGGGCAGTTAATTTTATAAGGAAATGGCTTCACTAAAAAAAGCTAATTGAAAAAAAATGTGTAATTGACTGGAAGAAGCAATAGCCTTTAAGAAGAACCAAGACAAAATTAAACTCTAGAGATGGAATGCTAATTAAAAGTTCAGTTAAAGTCTAAAAAAATATAAATCACCAGGTTTAGGAGTTTTTCCTAATTTGTACATAGGAAATGCCACAAAGCAAGCTTTGATAGCCTACTATACAGGAATATAAAATAGATGTAAAAGCAGCTCTTAAATTTTGATTTAAAAACATCACACTTTTACATGCCAAGAGAAACTACAGAATAACTTCTGCCTCTGTGATTTTGAATTCTACATTTTTAAGAAATAGAATACCCAACATCAAATTTGACTAATATAAAAGGAAAATGTCAAATTCAGGCCTGTGTCACGTAACTGAGGTTCCATTTCTGCCAATAGACTGTTTTAACACTGGTGTATCATTATTTCTATAGACTATCAAGATGATTTTTAAGCATGCTAAATTAAGTGGTGAATAAAGTCCTAACAAAATGTTCTCTTTGAAAAGCTTCATTGAAATACAAGGAGTGGGCAGTTCATACTGCTAGGTGAATGTGATATGAATTACTTTAAGAAGTTACAGTGACTATGAAATTATTGTCAGTTAGAGTTGCCAAATTAAGTAGGAAAAAGTAATGGACAAGATATGAAGGTGGGAGTTATGGAGATACAGTTATTACTAAAAATACAGGTAAAGCTGTAAAGCCATCATGACACAATACCTAATGATTTGATTATTATTCAGCATCAGTTAAAATATATGGGGGTTTTTTCCTATATCTAATGGTTGGTAAATAATTTCTCTACTAATGTGAGTGCCTTCATTAATGCTATATTTTTAATGTGATAGTGCTAAAAAACAAATATTTGTTAAGAAAGAGAGATTAGATGGATGAACTGTTAGATGGATAAGGAATTGGTTGAATGGCCACTTCCAGAGGATAATGGCCAATGATTCAGAGTACCAAGGAACATCAGTGAAAACTGGTGTGCCTTAGGGATCTCTGCTGGGACCTGTGTTATTCAATATCTTCATAACTGACATAGAGGGATTGAGTGCACCCTCAGCAAGTTTGCAGGTGACACTAAGCTGAGCAGCATTGTTGACAAACCTGAAGGATGGGATGCCATCCAGAGGGACCTGGGCAAGCTCCAGGAGTGTGCCCATGGGAACCTCCTGAGGTTTAACAAGATCAGAAGTTGGTGGTGCACCTAGGTCAGGGCAACCCCCAGTACCAGCACAGGCTGGGGATGGACAGACCAGAGCAGCCCTGCCCAGAAGGACTTGGGGGTGCTGTGGGTAGAGGCTGGACATGACCCAGCCATGGGCACTCCCAGCCCAGAGAGCCAAACGTGTCCTGGGCTGCATCCAAAGCAGCGTGGGCAGCAGGGCCAGGAGGGGATTCTGCCCCTCTGCTCTGCTCTGTGAGAGCCCACCTGCAGGGCTGCACCAGCTCTGGGGGGCCAGCACAGGAAGGACATGGAGCTGCTGGAGGGAGTCCAGAGGAGGTCACCAGGATGACCAGAGGGATAAAGAACTCTTCTGCAAGACAAGGTAGAGAGAATTGGGATTGTTAAGCCTGCAGAAGAGAAGGCTTTGGGGTGAGCTGCTTGCAGCCTCACAGTACCTGAAGAGAGCCTCCATGACAAATAGAAAGAGGCTTTTTATATGGAGTGACAGGACAAGGGGGAATGGCTTCAGCTGAAAGAGAGTAGGTTTAGATTAGATATTAGGAGGAAATTCTTTACTGTGGAGGTGGTGAGGCACTGGAAAAGGTTGTCAAGGGAAGGTGTGACTGCCCCAGCCCTGGAAGTGTTCCAGGCCAGGTTGGATGGGGCTCTGAGCAGCTTGGTCTGGAGGAAGGTGTCCCTGCCCCTGTAATAGGGGTCAAAATTAGTTTATATTTTTCAGGTCCCTTCCAACCTAAGCCATTCCAGGATTCTATGAACTTATTACTTCCCAAATGTATGTTATATATATGTGTGTGTGCATGTGTGTGTGTGCGTGTGGGGGGAGTGTTTGTGTCTCTCTCTCTCTCTCTTTATATATATATATATATATGTATGTATGTATGTATGTATGTATGTATGTACATAGTAATCATGTGTGTTTTGACAATCTAAAATAATTATTTTAGAACCTATCCATTTCTGTATGTCTCGAAGATTTGGAACTAATGAATTCCATGTCAGAACTTTTACTAGTTGTGCAGATTTCTTAATCAGAGTTCATAGTGCACTTTCATATGAAATTGTCTGCTAAGGACAAAGAGGAATTCGGATCCTCTCTATTGGTTTTACATTTTCCAGATATTTCATCTGCTTTAAAAGAAAAGAATCTTTCAGGGAAAAAAATTGTCAACAGTTTATTTGCTAAAATACACACCCAGAGACTTGAAATAAAAAATATGCTCAAAATTTTGCAATTTGGGGATTCAAAATAGTAAGCTTCCTAGGGCATGGACCATCAGAGATTTTATTTGTACATGGTGGTTAGCACAATGAAACCCCAGTTTTTGACTGCAGCTCCTGAGTGCTACTGTAATAGAAAAAATAAACTATGATAATAATAATAAAGTCCACTTATTAAGTTGACAGGCAATTTTTAAAATAATGAGTCATCAAGGAGACTAATTTTTTCGCAATAAGCAATTCAGCCATTTCCTCTTATCACAGATAATATACATCTGTCTCCTCTGCTGTTTGCAGAAATTCTGTGGATATGCTGTGTCTTCTCATAAGAAAATTGGTTCATGAAATGGAACAATTTTTCTCAGACTCATGATTTCTTCTTTATTGAGGGCCAAATTGAGCCTGTGTTCAATTGCCCATGTCTGGGACAGCAAGTAGTTATAGCACCTCCAGAGCAAGCTGGGAAAGAAATTGTGACTCAGAGAGATCCAACCCCTTTCTCAGCCTCCACTGCCTACTTGCTCCAGAAAGAAAGTAACCTGCAAATGCTCTATAGTATAGATTATTTACCACCCCTGCCAGCTCAGCTCAGCTCACTGCCATGTTGAGGAGTGTGAGCCAAGATTATTTTCACACCCTTCTCATGTGTGCAGAGGACATGAAAAAGAAAGGAATTCTGAGTGAAAAACCTTTATTCTCCATCCTGTAGCAAACCCAAAATCTATGGAGATGATGTGGAGACATAGTACTTCAGTGAGGAGAGATAAACCTAGGCACCAATCTGACCCTTCATGATCAGCTAACAACATGTGCCTAAGAAAAAAAGTCTCAAAAGGGGGAAATTTAAATCCTTCTTCTACCTAACCAAGATAATCCTAAAATGACAAGTTAATTTTATTTGTGTCTTTGTTTGTTAAATTTCCTTTTGACTGGAGAAATCACGTGTAAAATCTTAAGACCTATATATAGATCTTAAGCACACAACGTTATGTTGGCATGCAGACATGTTTCACTGGCAATATTCTATGGCAAAGCAATAATGTTTCTGGACTCTTTTTTCAGAGATTTAAAAGTTGTCAGTGGAAAATGAAGTGACTTTGATTGCCTTTATTTGATATGTGGATCCATATTAATGACTAAAAAAATAGTCAGATGATTTGAACCCCCTCAAAAGGTCACCTCTGATTTTGGATCAAAGACATGTTTAGCAATATCCACAGTCCTCATGTGTCCACACCACACAATTTGATGTACTCATCATCAATCATATGCCGTATGATTAATTTGAGTCGTTATGAGTAATGTCTATCACCACAGTCCTGGCATGAATAATTATTGTTCTGTACCCTGCTGAGATAACTCATTTCTGACAAAGATCTGCAATTTGATTTCTGCATAAAATAAAAGATGAAGAAGGAATAGTTTATTATAATGGTATAGTCAGTTCAAATTTTTAATAATAAACTTCTTTATATCCTAGGAAGTAGTAACTACTTTAAAGAAAAACATGTGAAATAAACCTCAATAGATCAGAGATATTGTTTTTGCAATTGCCCCTGGATCTTTCCATCAGTATGGGAGGTCCGTATATCAAAAATAGCAATGATAATGTTAGAGCCTTCTGGTTTTCTGCAGATCTGTACTACAAATAGCAATCACAGAGACAAAGTCAGGTCATTTTGAGGAAGACATAGTAATGCCAACAGGATCAAAAGCAGATGGAATTTAACACCAAAAAATAATTGCTGGTCAAGTATAGAGATTAGGAGTCAGACTGGAGAAAAAATTGACAGGCAAGAACATGCAAGAGATGGGAAGCTATTAAACATAGCTGGCACTTGCAAATCCAAATTGTGTTCCACATGTCCAAACAAAAGTTTATCAGCAATTTTCTTTGGCAGAGATGCAGTTTGAATGCCATCAAGTGGTTTCACCCTTGCGTGTCATCAACAAGTTCCTCGTCTGGGAACATCAGTGGTGCAGCCATGAACAGCAGCCCTGGTGAGAGGAGCACCAAGGCTCACACATGCAGGAGTGAGAGCAAGTTAACATAGATCCTGTTTGTGTCTATCATTAAGTCAAACAGCACCAAAAGCCTCAGGTTCTCCATCTTCCAGGCAGGTGCTCAAAACCCAGATAGCTATTTTTGTTCTAACTCAAAGAACATTTAAGTATGACATGTGAAGTGAAAAAGAACTAGCAGAAGAGACTGAGAAGTTCGCCATTTCAAAAAACCCTGCAGTCTGGCAAATGAGTTTCTTCTTTCCATAGAAATGAAAAAGACTTACATTCCTTCCAACAGCAGAAGAGGAATTTGAGCCCAGGTTTCCCACAGGCTGTATAAGAGCCCTTACTAGTGTGCAAGTGAGTAAAGCAGACAGTGCCTTCTGCTGTGTGAATCCAGTCTTTGAAGCCATAACAAGACATTCTGGCAGTAGGGGCAGGATGTCAGTTTAATACCATTCTGCCTTCCTTCCACATGCACATGTAATAAAAGAGTAGCAAAAAATAAGTGGCAAAAGCTTCTTACCTTTACTATCATATAAACGGCTACTCAGAAAGTCAGCATATGGCCCTCTTGCCCCAGCCTTGCTATAGTTTTGCTTTTCTTCTTTTTTTTATCCTTTTTTTTTCCCTCCCTACTGAAACTACAGTTCATCAGCTCTTCTAAACTTGAATAGACCAAGCTGTTTTAAACACATCCTCTAGTGATTCAGCCTTAGTATCATGGCTCTGGTACAAATTCTGCCTACAACTGTTAAGGAAAGACAGTTTCCTTCTTTCTTGGCGTGCCTCTACAACAGCATCCCTTCCCCCAAAAAACACTGCCTTCTTCATCCTTCTTCTTCTATAAGATATGAAATCTTGTACTAGACTTAATCCCTTATTTCAGATCTTCTAAAAATAAGCTTGTTGTTTTTCTAACAATAAGCAGGTATCCTTTTTGCAATTACCACCTTATCCACTGTTATTCTAAAAAATCTTATGTGTCTTCTATAGAGGCATATTTTATGCTACACTTGCAGTTCTGACTGATTTCTATAGTAGCTCCAGTTAGTTTAACTATATATATATATATATTTGTATTATTAGCATTAAATTGTCACCTGTATTTATCTATTGTACTTCATATATATATATATATATATATATTTTTCTTATTCCTCACATAAAGGCAAGCAAAACTGCAGATGTGTTCCTGATTTTACTGACTCAGGAAGGGCAGCAAGCAGTAACACCTCTGTTTCTTTGATTGGCAGAGTACCAATTATGAGGCCTGAATATGAACTATCATATTTATGGGTAGAAGCTTTTAATTCCTGAAACATTTAGAAAAATAACCAGAAGAAGAATAAATTTTGTATTTTATCAGCCTTCCATGAACTCTCAGATAAGAGACTTGAAAAGAACAGCAGAGATTGCAGTATATTGGTAGAGTTTACCTTCAAAGAAGACCAATGGGTAGCTTGATGTGTTCTTTCATACCTCAGAGGCCAATAATGGTAAATTTGCATTAAGGTAATTACTTTTGTAATTAGACAACTCCTTGCAACAATTTGATTGAATCATTCTTCCTATTAAATATATATTTTCCTTTCTGAATTGAATTTGACTTCAGTTTCTAATCACAATTTTGCCATTCCTTTCTTATATTTCACTTCACTCTGTGAACTTATTCACACTAAAAGTAATTTCCAAGTTTTCTTATTGATACACACTCTGCATTACTTTATTTTATCCATTAGTGTCCAGCATTTACTCCATCTCTTTAATCCTGCTGGTGTCCCTTTCCTGTATTTAAGTACATCACTACTTATAATTTACCCAGTTACTTCTATTATGTCACTGATAATATTTTGATAAAGCCACATTTGCCTTTTCATCACAGCCCAGGCCAGAGTTGTGCTGTGATTAGCTGAGTCTTTCTTACCATCACAATAATCCATCAAGCATGATAATCCAATCTTCATTTGCTATCTCCCACCCACTCAGAGCTCAAAATAGCCTGAATTTGGTAAGCTTCCAGGTGCCCTGCAAAGATGAGAGAACTTTAAAGCAAGGTTCAAGAAACACTTGTCATAGTGGTTGAAGGGGTAAAAATGAGTAACTCAAGATGTTTAGCTCATTGGATTTCTCCTGGAACAAGTTACTGAAATGATGATTTTTGTAGAAACATTGTCATACGGCACAACAGTGGAGTGGTAAGTTAATTTCCTAAATAGCTTTATATCCAAGTACAGTGAAAAGAACAAGATTTCCAGAGTCACACTAGGGAATTAGCCTTAATGCAAGAAAAGTTCTGTTTCTTTTATAGTAGAGAAATGACTGATGAATTTTCTGTTATTTAAATGTCTTAATTTTTTTCCCCATATTTTACATGTGCACATACTTCCTTCAGCTGTTGGATCTAAGATTGTCTATGTCATTTTTTGTTAATGTTTGTTCACTGTTCAAAAAAGGGAATGACTATGGCAGATTTAATAAAATATTAAATTCAACTTTTAGGAGACTGAAAGAACAAACAGCTTTCAATTCCCAAATCATGAATATCAACATGAGCAGTTTGCTTCACATTTTAAGGTTTGATTTCAAAATGCAGACAAAGATTCCCACCCCATGAATAAATTACTTATTGGAATGGAGAAAAGAGGACTAATCGTTGGGTTACCAGTTCAATAATCTCATATCTAATAATCATGCTTGAATTGATACAGTAGTAGTGATGTCTTTGAGATAGGTATGCACCTTTGTTGAGTAATCACTGATTATTGGTGCAATTCCAAATATGTTTCATAGCTGTATAAAAAAACAAGACAAAAAAATAAGAACAACTTCACCACACAGGTATGCTTTTACTTTTAAGTTGAAAGACTTTTGTTTCCATGGTTTTTTGTATTCATGTAGCAGTTACACTTCAGTCAGATATCTTCTAGTCACTTAGTTTTTCATCATTAGCAAGTACAGGGGAAGCTCAGCTCAAAAGTCTGATCAAGCTGAGTGTTAGAGAAGACTGAATCTCCTCATTATAGCCCAGATTTCTGCTTTTTCAGATCCTCCCCACATTGCAGGGATGCTACTTTGGCATCAAAATTAAATTTGCTCATTTGTTTCAGTTTTCTTCATTCTAGCAAGAAAATGAAGAAAAAAGAGGAATCAGATGTACCAGCAGATTTTGCCACAGGGAAGGATTTGCTAGTGCTGATTCCACATTGATCCAGAAGTTTAAGTCCCAAAACCTCAGTAAAATGTTTTTTTAAACTTCTTGCCAGTCCACGGTTACTGACTTACCACTCATTTTCCACCCTTCTCAGCATAGGCAATGGCACACTGGGTGATCTGAAGGAGCAATATTGTGAGTTTGAACCACATACAGGCAGCAGACAGTTATATCTCTCATCTTAGGATGGATATCTTCAATAAGGAAAATCATCTTGAGGTTCATACAGGAAAGAACACAAAGAACCCCATACAAACTCAGCATAAGAGCAAATATTGCTTTAATTTCTGTATTAAAAGACTAAAGAGTAAAGACTATAGATGGATTGATTCCATATAATTTTAAGTCTCTGTGTGGAGATCCTCAGAGTAATTTGGGAAATGTCTAGACTGTCGGACATGGTCGCACCAACATTGCGTGTTGCAGGGAGCCCCCCAAGGTTTCACCAACATTTGCCTCGCTCTTGGATTTGCCTGGCAAGGAAAAGTGAGCATGCAGCAGGGAAACACAGTGACATCCAGCCAGGCCACTAGTCTGTATAAAACCAAGACCATGGTGCATCTCAGAGTGCCCACCTACAATTTGGACATAGCTGCTACACTTACTCTAGTCTTCCTCCATGGTCAAGAAAGACTGAGAGGAGTGTCTGGAAGACAGATTCTGATCTAACCTATCTCTGGTCCAGTTCTGAAAATTTGGAAGAGTGAAGGGAATTTGTCTTTTGCCTTTCGCCTTTCAAAAGTGCTTGTTAACACTCATATTAGAACCAGAGCTTCTTTTGACATAAAATAAATCTGGATAGCAACATTTTCGTTTACTTATTTGAGTTACTTTGTTTTAATGTACCCTGAAAAGTATTAATACATATGTGTATATGTATATATGTATAGAGAGACAGCTAGATTTATATGTAGATCTAGATTTATCTATCTGTGCAATAACTTGTTTCTATATATACAGTTTCTTAAATACAATATTGAAGACTCTTCAGATATAATTATCTTTTAGCTAAAAATATGAGGAAGAAATTGTAGTCTTTTTAACGGAAAACAATGCCTTTGGAAATTATGGTAATATATTCTTTGACATTGAATATCTAGTTCATGCAGGCAAAACATTTATATTTTTAATATAAAATCAACATTATATTTTAAAATATTTTTAATCATTCTAAATCCTGGTTTTGAATGGAACACAGATCATTTTCAGCTCAGTGGCTGGTATGCTGCTGTGGGGATTTTTGGATTTATGCTTAACACAAGGTTGATAATATAGAGATGTTTTTGCTACAGCTGAGGGGCACTTACGCAGAGCCAAGGCCTTTTCTACTTCTCATTCCACGCTGCCAGTAATCAGTCTGGGGGTGCTCATGACATTGAGAAGAGGCACAGCCAGACTGACTGGCCACAGCTGACTCCAGCTGGCCACAGGGAGAGCCCATGCCATAGGACATCATGCTGAGCATGCAAAGCTGAGGGGAGAAGAAAGAGGGAGACATTCAGAGCAATGGCATTTTTGTTCCCAGATAACAGTTACACGTGAGGAAGCCCTGCTTTCTGGGGATGGCTGAACACCTGTCTGCATTTGCGAAGCAGTGACTTACTTCCTCATTTTGTTTTGCTCGCATGTACAGCTTTTACTTTACCTGTAAAACCATCTTTATCTCAATCTACAAGTTTTCTCACTTTTCCTATTCCCTCCCCCATTCCACTGGTGTTGGGGTGAGCAAGAGTTCCCTAGGGCTTGGTTGACATCTGGAATTAAACCACAACATTTTAATAAGAATTTAGATATTCAACTTACTTTATGGAAAATTAACAAGCCTGAATATCCAAGGCGAGGTGCAACATAAACTGTGATTCTAAAGGTGCAGTGTCTGAAATGTAGCAATGGCAACTAGAGCTTAATCTCAGCAAAGTATTGATTTTTTTTTCTCACTTCTTGCTAAAAACTGGCAAAGTACCCTGTCTTGCCATGGACAGCAGTAAACATGGAAAAAATCTGAGATATTCCTAAACATTGAAATTTAAGTGCAGCCAGATCAGAGGGGAAAAATTTTACCCTAACTAATTTCCTCTGAGTTTATTCCATGCCTGTAAGATTCAACTTAGTCCAGTCTTTATTGCTGTGTTAGGGCTTTTATTGTAGCCAGCTGTACATCCCTACAAGGTCAACGAGAGAATAATCTATTGGGAGCACCCTGCATTCTTGCTGTTCAAGATGGCATGTGCCAGAACAGAGATCTGCTCTGCAATAAAGGCTCTTAAAGACTGAGGTGAGGAAGAACAAAAGAGAAATAAAATCAACCCACAATCACTCATTATCTAATCTGGTTTGCTTTATTATTTTTTCTTCATATGTTTTTAACCTCTCTGTATTTTCCCTTTCTCCTTATTTCTGAGAAGTGTTTGTGTCTAAAACATTGTGTAACACATGAGCATTTGAGAAATCTGGATTTGTTTTTCAAAGGTATATCTTCTGAGGATTCAGAAATTGCTACAAAACAAATAATTATTAATTGATCTGTACAATACTACAGGCTTTGGTACTTTCCCTTATAGCTCTCTTGTTCTCTTTTTCTGCACCTACGGTTTAGTATTTTAAGGTCTCAACACCTACACCTTTTAATTCTGCCATGAAATGTTCTGCAACTTCACTTTTCTGTTATCGCTTTGTGTTTTGCAGGCAGAGTATTGATTTAATTTGCAAGCATTCCAGCTTTCTATAGCTATAGTTCTTCATTTTGTAGCCTTTTTATATGAATATGTCTAAATCTCTAGAAAATTGAAATGTCACTAGTAATACCTGCTTCTACTTAATATGTCAAAAATGTAGTTTTACAACGAGGTATAAAAAAGACATTCTGATTATTGATATTTAACTGTAAAGAATATGAGACTGCCATTATTTACAAGTGCTTTATTACTTTCTTTTATGAATAGGTTTAAAGAACTTTGTTAATTATATGCTGTACGAGTGCAAAAAAAAGCCTCTCCTTATACATTTTAAATGCCCCTTTTTCTATATAATTACCTTTAAAGTAAGATGAGCATTGCTGTATTGCATTAAATTTATATTCTGATATGTTCTCTGAATGTGCTATAAATGCAGAGGTTCTTTCTTTCTTAATAGAATTTCACTTTTCTCATCTAGAATTTCAATATTTCACAGGTCTTTTCATTTGATTATACATGCAAATCACTTGGGAGACCTAATACGCTTAGCTAAAAATTACTCAT
Organism: Lonchura striata; assembly: GCF_050655825.1. NCBI lineage: Eukaryota > Metazoa > Chordata > Aves > Passeriformes > Estrildidae > Lonchura > Lonchura striata. The sequence goes on from NC_140707.1 coordinate 46,033,682, forward strand.
TCCTGTATAACAATCTCATCTACAGTGAAAAAGAGTTTCAAAAGTGTATCCAGTTCTCCATAGATTTGCTCTGTTTCCCTTGAATACAGACCCTGCTACCTGGCCAAACTGTAACCAGAGCACTCCAAGGCCACAGGCAGATTAATGTTTATGAGAAATAAAAAGTTTAAACCACCTTTGAATATTTCACTCTTTCTGATTTGGGGGCAGTCATCTGTATGAGGCATAACAGACATAAATTATGCTGCAAAACATACCACCAGGAGAATATTCCTATTGGGGTGTTGTGGGTTGATGCTGGCTGAATGCCAGGCACCCACGAGAGCCATTTGCCCTCTCCCCTCTGCAGGAGACAAAATTTAGCAAAGGGCTCATGAGCTGAGGTAAGGACCGTGAGAGACCGCTCAGTAAATACTACCAAGGGCAAAACAAGCTTGACTGAGACATAAAAACTTATTACTAAAGAAATTGTAGCAGGATAATTAGAAACAAAATAAGCCCTTAAAAAAACACCTTCACTCCCCCCGCCTTTTTCCCAGCTCTATCTCTTGCCCCAGCAGTGCATGGAGGCAGGGATTGGGGTTTATGGCCAGTTCATCACTCGAGGTTTATGGCCAGTTCATCACTCGAGGCTTCTCCCCCTACGCAGGAAGAGGAGTCGTTCCCCTGCTGCACTGTGGGGTCCCTCCCACAGGAGACAGTCTTCCATGAACTTCTCCAGCATGTGTCCATCTCGTGAGCAACAGCTCCCTGTGAACTGCTGCAGTGTGAGTCCATCCCATGGGGAATAATCCTCCCAAAACTGCTGCAGCATGGATCACTCTTCCATGGAGTGCAGCTCTCCAAGGACTGGCTGATCCAGCTTGGAAGCAGGGTCCTTCTCTCCACGGATCTCTCATGGGGTAACATCCTCCTCTCAACATCCTCCTCTCAAGCATCCACCCACTCCAGCATGGAGCTCCTCTTCCACAGGCTGCAGGTTGATCGCTGCATCACCGTGGACCTCCATGGGCTACAGGGGCACAGCTGCTTCATCATGGTCATCACCATGGCCTGCTGAGGAATCTCGGCTCTGGCACCAAGAGCACCTCTTGTCCCTCCTTCTGCACTGACCTTGGTGTCTGCATGTTGTTCTTCTTATATATTCTCACTCCTGCTCTTCCCTGTGCAATGTTTGTTGTGATTTCATCTTACCTGTGTTATCACAGAGGTGTTGCCACCATGTCTGATTGGCCAGCCTTGGCCAGCGGCGTGTCCATCTTCAGAGCCATCAGGGATTGGCTCTGATGAACATGGTGGAAGCACCACTGTGGCCCCCACTGCTGCCAAAAAAGCCAGACTGTGCAAAACCAATACATGGGGTGTCTGTGGGGTCAGGTAGTCACATCTATGCTCCTTTATTTTGCCTATGCTAAAGAGACTTTCTCTTAGGTGAGATACACCAGTCTTGCTCTTCTAGAAAGATGCAAATAGGCAGGCAATGGGCAATGTGACATCCAGCAGCTACTGAGGACATCACAAGTTTAGGCAAACTCCTAGTAGGATTGTAAAAAACTCCAGACAACTAAGGCACAAAGTAGTTTTATTAAAGTTCTGGGAAACTGATGCAATTTCAGAGTAAAAGTAGGAAGTATAATCCTTACACAGCTGTCTTAGGACCAGTTTTTAATTGGCCAGGTACATGTAGATTCATTTTTTGCCATCCTTCTTTTTGAGAAATATTTCCTATCCTCAGTAGTAGTGAGCCTACATGCCAAGATACTCACAGAATAAGCAGAATTATGTCAAAATCAATGAAAGACAAACTGCAAGGGAACTGTGAGTAGATATAGTTAAGGTCTACAAATGCTGGAATAGAAAACTAAAAGCCAGGTGCTGAAGAATAAAAATACTGCTGAATAACAAACAAACTGAATCTTCCACTATTTCTCACTGAAAAATAATAAGAACTACAAAAGCTTTTCAAAGGAGTCTAATCAAATAGAAATATAGTTTTAAGCAGGGGATACAGCTATGACAGAATTCTGAAGCTAGTTTCAGACTCCAAAAAGGCTAGGAATGACTACATCTGAAAAATCTCAGGCAGAAAATTGCTAGGTGTTCAAAATGTGGGAAAACAGAATAAAATAGCGATCCAGCTGGTATTGCTATGTACATCATTCCTGAGAGTGTCAGATAATCTGCCATTCATTCTAAATTCCATTGCACCCGAAGTCCTCACGTTGCACAAAATATCTTTTTCTTCTTTTGAATCTTTCTTTGGAACAGCAATTTTCAAACTTCATTTGATAAGAAAAGGTCTTAAAATAATTTTAAAATGTATTCTATGAAAAATAAGAGAAAATTGTAATTAAGAGAAAATCCAAGTATTTTATTTATAGATATATCTCATATCACAAATAGTTTTACTTCATTATTGTAAGTAATTTTAATTGTATTTCATGATTCATAATTTTGGAAAAAGCTAGTTGATCATGCTGATATTTTAAAGTCAACAGGACAATTTTTTACATATTAGCCCATTTGCCTCATACACAAATACCATCACAAAAGTATATAAATAAGAAAGTATCCATTCCTGACTTCAGGAACTATATGCATTAATAAAAAGATATAACAGAAGGTACATTTGTATTTCATATTTCCAAATATACAAATCATCACTTAGACCATGACATTGTACAGAATAGGAAAACCAGCTTTGGACAGGGAGTTGGTTTCCTCACCGAGAAGCATTAGAGAGAGCTGGAGGGAAAATGATCCATCTCTAAACCACAGTTCAGCAAACTTCAACTGTAGCTATTCTTTCATCTAAAGAACACCAAGGCACACTACCCCCTTCCAATTTTTACAAAAGTTGATTTTTAATTTTTTTTCAAATTGAAAAAAATAGCTGTTCTATTTCCTTCCAGAGATTGGAAGAAGTCTTCTTTATCTGGAGAGTTAATTTACCTGTTCGGAAAAAATAAAGCTCTTGCAAATGAATGAAGAGAGCAAAAATATGCCTCAAAATAAAATATGTCAAAATTATCGGTCTATATTAGAGACTCTTGGGTAGAGCTACAACCTGAAAAAGCATATATTTTTTCCAAGGAAGTGGATGTAGTAATTTAATCATCTGACAATTTCTTAACTGTTCCTTTCCTCCCCTTTTTAAAAATTCTGATATCAAAAATCTGTAACATTTTGCATTGAGAAATATCTAATTGCACTTGTATATTTCACATTATTCTGAGAGTTTCAGGGAGTTTTCTAAGTAGAAAAAGTTATTTCTTGGGTAGCTCTGGATGGCAAACAAGGAACTACTAATGGGTGAATGAATATCATTTCATTGAGGACAAAACAAATGATCCAATCATTTCTAAATGGACTACTTTTTGTTCTGAAAAAGTGCTAATAGAACTAAATAGAGATGATCACAAAGATGAAAGAAGAGTACATATTGGATACTTTCAACTTTCCCACTACAATACATTGTACTTTTGAATTTATGACATTTGTGATAAGCTAGCATCCCTTCACATTATTAAAAAAAAAAAAAAAGGTTAAAATTATCAGTATATTCTAGAAGATATACTGGAAATTTCAACAAATGAGCTGCAGTCAGCAAGTAGTATCGTTTATGAAAGCTGTTGATATTAGAGGAAATGGTTCTATAAAAGGTAGAGGAATAGATACACCAAAGGTGTTCAGAACAGGAAAAGTTTGAAAGTACATGAGCACTTCTGAAATTAAAATTACAAATTCTAATAGAAAGGACTAAAATAATTGAAAAATAATTTTTAAAACCCTAAAACACTGCAGTTGTGTTTAAAGGACTTAAAATAAAAAAGGCAAGTACAAAGATTTGACATTTATTAATTCAATACACTCTACATGCCTTATTTGTGCATTGTTTATAACATAAAATTGCTCACCTCTGCCTATTTGTGAGTAAGAGCTCCAAAGACCTGGGTGATAGATTATATTCAGTTAACAAACTTCCAGGACCTTCTGCAGCCAGCCATAATCTCTTCACTCTCGAGCTCCATCCCACTGCATATGATTCACATGGGTAGTAACCAAACTATTTCTGTCCGAGAAGGTGACCATGCCCAGGCCACGGTGCCTGGACCACCTTTGTTTTCCAGTCTCGGTGGCTGCACAGCTGACATAGGGAAGGCTGTTGTTCAGATGCTCATACTGACCCTGCAGACCTTCCAAAGGTAGGCAATAGAAGTGTGTCTGGTGCTGAAGAATGTGTACTGTCTATCAAAAACCAGTTTATGCCTATACGATACCAAACAGCTTTATGCCCAGTTTTCTACAGAGTTGTCATGAAAAGTACAATTAATTCACAGTATCTATTTTAATAAGACAATCTGAGGAACACCAAATTAGGAGCTGCATTCAGCAGTAAAACTCTGTAAGAAGTGAGGTGCATAAACACCTCATCGGTTTTCCTTGTAATCATTTTGACGCTATGATTAGTTAGAAAATCTATTTTTCATAGGATATTTGTTGGCCAATACACAGGACAGAAAAAATAGTAAAACATCACTGTCTATAAAAACTTTTCCCTTGGAAACTGTAACTCAGTGGCTGAAAGAAGAGGAAAAAGAAAAGGAAGTATTTCTGAGCTCATGCCACTAAATATTGCCATAGGAAATTGTAATCTCCCTTCCTGCAGGCTCAGGAAACAGAAGAATCATACCTTCTCATGCATCTTTATGGATATATAGGTAGTCTTTCACTATTAGTGGATTAATATATGCAAATATATCTGCACTATGCAAGCAATGGTGTTTGGTGCACGGGTATACCTTGGTTTTGGAAAGCTCCACACTGTCACAGTCTGTGGTAACACCCAGCATATGCTTGCTGTTTCTTCCCTAAACTGGTAAATCCCTACAGGCCTGAATGTGTTCTTGTGCTGAAGAGCTCTGTTGTGCACAAAAGGAATTGAAGGCTCACCCTCCCTGTGGCTACAGCACAACAAAAAGAAGCAATGGTGTGTCTAAGGCTTCAGTGCTGTTGTATATTTCTGCCAAGGTTTCTGAAGGAAAGCAAGCCTCTCTTTAGTGATATTTTGTTCTACTGTTGTTGTTGTTGCTGTAGTAGTAGTAGTAGTAGTATTAATTATTAAAAAGTACTGTTTAGATCTTATTAGGGATTAAAGACTCCAGGGAAAGCATACTTGATGTTAAGAATTTTTTTAGGATTTTTTCATTGTAGGATCATTTCAATTGTAGGATCTTTTCTCGTTTTAAGTATTGCTGTACTTCAGTGATATATTTTAATCTAAATCACTTGAAAAACTGTCAACAGTACCGCTAATGGATTTAATTACTAATAATGCTGTTCTGACCTTTCTCCATCTAGATGTAGACATTTCACCCTCCAAAAATGCATTTTTAAAATTCGCTGATAACATATTGTTATTAATAGTCAAAAGACCATTGATGATATCCACAGATCTGAAGCTTTTGATTTAATCATCATGTTCGCTTGATTAAAGAAACTGCTATTCTTTGGTCAATTATTTCTGCTATTATCTTGATTTGATTTTCTTGGGCCATTGCAAAAATGTAAGAGAGACAAATTCTAATAAAACTGGCACATACATGTGTTATTTGAAAATGTTGATTTACCCTCATTTGAGCTGGAAAAACAAAACATTCAATAAGGAACAGCTCTCCAAACTGCATACAGAGACCTGTGAATCTCTGTTTTTCCAGTTTGGCAGAATCCTGTGTTTCAGCAGAGGTTAATGGTACCTTGGGGTTGCTGTAAATTATGGCAAGCGTCTTCTGGAAGAGCTATACATTAGATGAACACTGTTGAGCACTGTTTATACTAACAGTCTGCGCTGTGACTGATTGGCAGGGGTCTGTCAGAAAAGAGCTGGAGCTTTGTCTCCATAAAACGTCATTCCACTTGAACTAGGCACTATATAGCAAGACCTGGGTGTGTCTCCCAAAACTCTCAGTGCAGCAGCATAGCACCCTTGAAAGGAAAAGATTTTACCCTCTCTTCACAGCAGCCCAGCTGGGTCTTTCAGGACCAATAGACTCTATGCACAGCACAGAAAGTGGCCTGTGCCTGATCAAACCTATTTTTCCTTAATGCCTTAAATGCCAGAGGCCAAAACACAATAAAAAAAAAATCTTATTGGTGGATTTCAGAAAATTTCTAAAAAGCACCCATGAAACTTTGTGCCCTCTAAGAGACAGTGACAAATCCAAATGACAGAAATGAAACTGGAAGATTTTCCCCAACTACTCATAAGACATTATGCCAAGCAACCTTCTGGTCATAATCCCAGAGGAAAGCAATATTTGCACCCTATCTGTTTACATGACCATATTTTCCAGTGATTTCTCTGACAATGCAAATATGTTATTTTGCTTTTACAAGCTCAGTAAGACCTTACAAGCTTACTCACTTGCTGAGTTACACTACATCTGATTCAAAAATTTTGTTCTTCCCGTTATGAGCTGACACTCTTTTTCATGTATCTTGAAAACATCTCTGAATCAAGTGATTTTAGTCATGTGGAAGTTTAGTCATGTGGATTTATTTAATATATTGCACATTTAGAAATCTGCCAGCTTTATTCTTGCTGATTTTGTTCCTACATCCTGCAACTGAGCCCATATCTTTCCAAAGAGAAATTATTTGCTTTCAGCTATGCTAAAATATGATCTATAATTACAATTCTTCATTAAAGGAGATATCTATACATATACAAGGTAGGTGGGTGTGTAGGTGGGAGGGAGCATGTGTATGAACTTTGTCCTTGAGGAGAGATTCCTGAAGTAGTTGTGTTCTTGCAGTATTCCCTTGGAGATAATAACACCATTTCAGAACATAATAGTCACCAGCTGGAGTTCAACCTACTTTAAATAGAGAATTTGAAAGAAATTTACAGACCGTTGTCCTAATAGCAAAAATACTCTGTGGCCATGCTATGCAAAAGCTAACCTGACCACTTATTTGCTATTATATACATGCTTATTTTATCTGCTAGCTAGCTCCAGGAGAGGAAAGGCACCTCAACATGAGATTCAGTCATAGAATCATAGAAATTAAAACTGTGAATGAACAATGACGCAATCTAAGTTTCTCACTCTAAAGTTAGAATATTTCTCATTACATAAATTTGATAATGCAGCCAAACTTTTCCAGCTCTCCCAGATAATGAAATCTTTGCTGACATTTTTCAAGTTACTTCTCTGTCTAATAAATTCTAGCTTTTAGGAGTGTTTAAACACTTGATTTTTTTTTTTCTGTGATTTATTTCTTCTTTCTCATGACTATGTACCCTAAAACTGGTGCCTTAAAACTATTTCTCTCCTACATATGTGAAAACTGTTACCATGTTGCTCTTACTCAAAATTAATAAACTAGATGTTTTCAGCTTCAAAATTAGTCCCATATTATTTTTCCCATTGATAAAAGTGAATTATACCTTCTAGGGCTGGCTTAAAAACATGAAAGTTTTAAACACGTTTTTCTTTGCTGAATTTGCCACTTGTTTCCCTATGAAAAACACTTATCCAACTCAGTAGTGAGTGAAATTCATTATCATATAATGACAGCTGGTTTTATTACATATTTCTTTCCCCTGTGGCATATGTTTTCAATACTGCTATTTATGATTCAGCTTGAATGCTCTAACAGATAGTCAAAATCACACAACAAGAGTGCAAAGTTCTGAGCCAGATGAAAATTCAAATAAAAAAAGCATTTCAGTGTCAATGCCATAATTCAAATGTTCTTTTCTCAGCCTAGATGGACTCCTAACTAGCATATTTTGTTATGATGCCTTTAAAAGATGTGTTTTTCTCTCACTCAAATTTTATCAAAAATCTTTCCTAGTGAAATATTCAAAGTCCTTGTACGAATTAATAATACAAGCCACAATAATGTTACAGCTATTTTGTTTATGAGAGACAATTTGGTTTGGAAATTTAACTTTTTATTTTAAATTAGACCTTATAAATATTGTATTATTGATGTACCTGAGATATATTGTCTGTCTGCCCTTGTACTCCTCATAACCTCCAAAACTCCTGGCCAAATTCAGAAAAATATGAGGTCAAAGCCTTAAAGAGAAGTCTCACAGGTTCCATTAAATTGATATCTAGATAGAGGACACAGAGCCAGATTTCTGTCCCACTAGGAATAAAACATCAGTGACAGCTCAGCAGTTACCTTTTTTGATTGACCTCTTGCTACCCAGTCAGCAAGTATTCTGCTGGCATGTCAGTGCAAAAGAAGCTCTGAGCCACAGAGAGCACATAATGTCCTCTGCACAGCTGATACCTGCAGGCTTGGAAGGCAGCTGAGCAGACTGGAGAGGGGCAAGTCAAATGGAGTTGGGCCTAAACCTCAGTTTAAATGGTCAAAGCTGCTGTAATGGGATAAAGGAAGGGATATAAGACTGTCAAATGCAAATCCTCAAAACATGACTTCATTAGCTCTGTTGTTCTCAGAACCATTTGTTTCACTGCTTTTATTAAGACAGCAGAAACCAAAACACAACCAAGTAGCCACAACAATAAAATGACTCCTCATTGCAATGAATTTTGAATACCAACAGGAACAGAAAATAAGCTCAGTACCTAAAAGAAAAATCATTTTCCTTTGAAATTGTATAGATTGTACACAGCCAACTAAGTTATCACATTATAGAATATGGCAGAGGAGCTTGATGGGACATAGAGCTACATGATATTGCAGTTACAGTGATAGCATCTGAGGAGTCCATCTCAGCACCCTGCTGCACTCAGCACAATGCAAATATATGAAGGAAATAAATATTTTCCTCTTTCCATCTGATTTTGTTTTCTCCCATCTTCTTTTATGTCTCCATCTGTATAGAAGGATAACCCCAAGGGCTGAAAAGAAAACCTCTATCATAACAAACACCTAAAAACACACACTGCTGTTAAATCAGTTCCCTATGACAGCTACTCTGGTGGCATACTTGGATTTTCAGTGAGTTTGTTCAGTGGCATAGGGATGAAATGACTCTGAGATGGACTCTAGAGGAATAGTCCCAGTAGTATTCTGTCAATTTGCTGTCAATTTTCACTCCTTCTCATGCCACCACTGTCAAGCCGGTGAAACCGGACACTGCTACCGATGCAGTCGGATCAAGTAGCACTGATACTGCAGAGGTAGGTTTGTGAGTCGCTCAAGAGCACTGGGCTACTAGGCTCCTGATTGGCACTATCTTGTGTAGTAAATTTATCCCAGAACAGGCTAAAAACATTAAAATCTGTTAGGCAGTTTTGTTGGCTGGTTTGAAAGAAAAAAGGAAAAGGAATGAAGAGCGGGGGGAAAAACAAGGAAGGGAAAGGTGGGAGAGGGAGAGGGAGAGGGAGAGGGAGAGGGAGAGTGAAAGGGAGAGGGAGAGGGAGAGGGAGAGGGAGAGGGAGAGGGAGAGGGAAAGGGAAAGGGAAAGGGAAAGGGAAAGGGAAAGGGAAAGGGAAAGGGAAAGGGAAAGGGAAAGGGAAAGGGAAAGAAGATTGTTTCAGTCCATAAAATAAAACTGAAAAAAAATTCAGGATCAAGACCCCTTAAAACCCCTAGCTAATTCTTACTAGACGTTATTGACTATTTTTAAACAGAGTAAGACCTAACAAAATCTCTCAGTAATGGAAATATTTCAAAAGATCCTTTTCAATTTTTTTTCATTATTCAAGATAAGTATGGGGGAAAATTATTCAAACACCAAAAACTAATAAACCAAGTATTTTCTCTCTCCTCCCTAAATATCAAGAGATTGCTTAGAAAAAGAATTATTTTCAGAAAACAGCCTAATTCATTTATTTAATTTATGTTTTCTGAGAGTTTGGGTAGACTTTTTACTAGTACCTTAGACATTTTCTTTTAGAGTGCCACTTTATAAAAAGCAGGCAGCTGAGTTTTTATAACACTAGGGACCAGAATTGCATCCAGTACCAAATATCCGTCCAGCTTGTGGTGAGGTGGTGAGAACCCCATTCTTAGGAATCTTTTGCTGCTGTATTGGTTCACAAATATTCATTTCTCTTTGTCCTCTCTGTTTCAAGGGTATCAATAATTCACTAGGAACCCATACCAGCAAGACAGTATTCCTAATCCAAAAGGTTACAAAAGCCAACTGTAAGGGACCAGCCTCCATCTAACCTCCTCCAACTGCTTTTGCATGTGAGCACCAAACAGGATTTTTTTCCCAGAACTGGGGGTATAGGCAGACCCCTTACCCTTCAGTCACAGGATAACAGCATTGACAGTACAGGTGTGGGGTGGCACACAGCCTCGTCCTTACCTGACAGAGAGGAAAAATTTTATCCATTTTGTGTCACTTCACTGCTACATGGAAAGAAAAGAAATGGCAGACTACTGTCAGATAGCATTGAAAAATCAGCACTGTAGAATCTTATTCAAAGTATTTCCCTTTAAAATTTTCCAGGAATAAGAATGCTCTGCATTCAATAGAAAATAGCCACAGCTTGGTCATAACTGAGGAAACACAGCAGAGAACCGTTTGCGATAAAGCTAAAGATATCCTTTTTTCACCTTTTAGTGACCCCTTCCTTTTGTGCTCTAGAGGTTCTTAATGAAAAATGTGCACTCAAAAGATATATATCTGCTTTTCACAATCTAGCATGTGCAAAGAAGAAGCTATTCATAGAGGCAAATACCCAGCATCTTATTTGAAATACTATTCCTGCTGATAGCAGAGTGGCACTCAGAACAGGGAGTTTGTATTTGGACAAAACATTTTTTACAGTCACTATGTGATATGACAAGAAGAGAGTACAAAGAAAAGCAATGAGAGGAAGGCAAGGACAAAGCTGATGTGGTTTCATTAAAATTACTGTAATTACAAAAGTTTTCAGCAGTAGTATGTACGTGGGTGCACAGTTCTTATTGAATACTTGAAAATATATCACCTGCTTCCCCAAGAATGATGACTCCAAGTTTCAGTACTGGCAGGAAGGTATGGGGCATCTGATGCCATTTCTAGTCAGGCAGTTATATTCCTCAATCATCATGGTTTCTTCCCCTGCTCTTGTGCATCAAGTTCTAGCACTCTAAGTGGAGTTAAACCATTCAAAGTCACTTTCAAAAATGGTCCACAGCACAGCAATTAGGTCCCAGGAACAGCTTTGTTAGCTCCAGAAGACTTTAATCTGGGTTGGTGTTTTACTGCTCTCTGGAGCCTGACACAGGTCTCATATTCAGGCTTAGAGATGCCACAAAACATTTCCAGAGAATACTTCTTGTTTTTTTAAGAAATGTGTTTAGCCAAGGAAACACAATTAAGACAGCATGTTTGGACTTAATTTATTTTTTACCAGATTTCAAGGAAAAGCAAGCAAAATAATTTTTCCATCTCACAAATTTATAGAGCCAGGGGAGACTATGTCATGACATTCTCACATTTCAATACTGTCCATAAACACTAAGAGGTAACCCCATTTGCTAAAATGTTCTTTCTGACTTAAAGAAGCATTTATTTAAGGGTAATAAAAAGTATTTTACTGGTGTGGCTTTATTTGCTTTCTCTTTTTTGTAAATAAGGGACCCACTTTCATGTCACAGCAGCTAACAGAGGAATCATCCTTACCATCAACTCACTTGATTCTGTCTTTGTCATACAATAAGCTAGTAACATGATAAATCATAGAATAAGCTAGTAACATGTCAACTAGCTGATCTGCTATGGAATATTTTTTTTTTAATAATTATAACTTGGGGAACTTTTTTCTCTGTCCAAGCCCAAAGGGTCTTGTATGCTGCTTCCACTAATGTAGCTACTTATGTCATAAAATACTGCTGAAATCAATGGGACTATTTATGGAGTCATTTTCTATTCAAAGGGCTTGATTCTCTGATTATTTATTCTGGTTTTTCATAAGTGTTACTCTGCTTACTTGAACAGAGTTACTTCTATTTTAGCTGATGAAAAAGAAACTACAGTCAAAGGTGACAGTCTGGCACTAAATGTCTTTGAAAATAGTTGCTTCAAAATAAAGAAAATAATATCTTTGGATAAGAGCAAATTGCAATTTAACAAAAAGCCCAATCTGGACTTTGTATGTTCAGTTGGATATTCTAAACAAAAATGAACGCTCGAAGGTAGCATTATTTTTGCAGCTCAAACGCTCCCTATATGCTTGATAAATAGCATCTGTCTAGAATTAAATCTTGCCTTGCTGATGTCATTAGGAGACCTTAAACAGAAATTAGATTTCATCCTGAAGAAACAGGCATACAAAGGCTTTTGTTAAGAAAGTTCTTCATTTCATAATGCTTAGATGCCCAATTTATGGACCATTCCAGCACATTTCAGTTATTTAATTGAGTCCACAATCTGCTTCTCAAGGCCTCCTTTCCCGAGCACCTCAGAGATGTGGATGGAGACCAAGCCCTGGGTGAGATGGATAATCCTGATAGCTGCAACTTCCTATTTCACAGCTACCTTCATGATATGGTCCCAACACAGGTGTCCTGAATGCCTGACATGTACAAAACTTGTAGGGTAATATTCAAAAGCTCCCCTTTTTCACATTTCCAAGGCAGGCAGGGAGCAAGAAATTTTCTACGACTGCTTGTGTATGAGCTATTGCAGGAAATAAAAAGGCTTCTAAGAAGCAGCAGACTTATTGTGCCTGCTTTGCATGGCTTCTGAGTAAATGTGTGCATACTTTCAGATTTTATGCACATGTGAAGATCAGCTGTCCCAGTTATGCATGGTGGGTGGCATGCTGTGGCAAGAAGAATGGGCTCCACAGTCGTAATTGGTAAGCTTCTGATGAGCTGACTGAGCACAGTACACATCATGTAGCACTTTTCACATTGCCAAGTTAACAGCTATCACCAGAGGTAGAATTTAAACTGCTGGAATAAACAAAGTCAAGGGGAAGTATCTTGCTGAAATGTCACCTCCCACAGAGCTTGTGGAAAGCCATTACTATTGTAAAGGTGCATATATAAGATTTCAAAATTGATATTATATCTCAAAAGATATACCTCAAGAATGCAAAGCATATGTCAAGGGCAAACAATTATCTTTCCCAGAGATTAAATAAGATTGGCATTTTTTTATATGTTGAAAACTTCCTGGTAGGTTTCAGATGGTATTTTATTATCCAGTGTGATCTATCTAAATCAACTAAAATAGTTAACTTGAGGAAAAATGTAAGTAATTTGTGGTTATAAAGTTTTAACTTACTTGCCTTGCTTTGTCTGAACGACAGGGCTATAATCTCAGACAGCTACCAGGAGAATTACCTGGCTCACAAACTAGAAGAACTTTATCTAAGTGGGAAGTGTACTGTAGCTGGAGGTAGACCTGCTCAAGCAGTAACACGGTGCCAAAGTAGCACCAGAATTGTGGGTCTAAAGACCAAATGTCTTCCTCTTTGTCTCTTCTATCAGGACTATAAACATAAAGGTACCTGAGAGAACAGAGGAATTCTCCAGCTGGAGCTGCTGGCAGAGCAGGGGTTTGAAAATGTGGACTGAAGAGCAGGGTCAGAAACCAAGCAGTCTGTGCAATGTCAGCCCTACAGGCTTACTTGGGAATGTCGGATGCTGGAGTCTTGAGCAGACTGTGATGCAAAAGGGAGCGCTGTGCTGCATGGAGGGATCTGCAGGGCTGGCACAGAGGTCCAGCTGACTGCTGAGTTTCATCTTTGGCCCTGTTCTCTGTCCTTCAAGACAAGGGCACAAGGCAGGGGTCCTGAAGTGCAGTGACAGCGGGTATCTCTCGGTGCTGGTGGGACTTTATCTAGGGGCAGCCCCACCAACAGAACAGGAAGATATTGAAGGCTCTGATTCCAGCTAATACTGTCAGATATACTGTTTATGGACGCTGCATACAGACCAGGTATCTAGGGAAAAGGGCAGCATGTTGCTGCCGCCTAAGGAGACAACAGACTGGAAATTGCATGTGTCACAGGGGCGGATACAAAAAACACATTTCCAAATTGACACCTGTGAGTATTGGTGAGGTGCCCTGCCCTCTCCAGAATTTCTTGCTCTTGCCCCGGCAGATCCCACAGCAAGGTGCCATGGTCCATAAAAATGTCAGTTTTAAGGGTGGGGCAAATAGAAAGAGTGGGAATGAATGGAGGACGGGATGGTGTCATAAGTGTGGCTTGTTGGTCAGAGCTCCTCATGATCCGGAGCAGACCAGCAGGCGCCGTGGCTGGTGGGGAAGGGGCAGTGGCTGCTCCGTGCGAGAGGGACCAACTGGGCTGTCGCTCAACTCACTGCAGAGCATTTGCGGGCAACCAGGATCACTTTTTCTTTGCCAGTGGATATATATACTGTCGCACACAGTCGCTGGTGATCAAATAAATACCTAGAATATGAGAATTGAAGCAATTCAAAGACCGAGAGCCCTCAACAGGGAAGTGTTGCGTTGGAATAAAGCACTATTCTACTTGAAAGCCTTGACATACACAGTAGAACTGCATCTTTTTAAAATTCTTCCCTCCCCAGCCCTTCCCTGTCCCTCTCGCTGAGGTCACCCTGATGTCAGCGATGTATGAAACATGTGCATGTGAAAGCATTATCACTAAGACTGTGAAATCCCAGAGAGGTGTCTATTTCCCTGCCTCTGTCATCATTCCCCTCCTAGAGCTGGGGACAGTCGAAGTGCTGCTAACAAATTAGAGCATCTATAAAGCTTCAAAAGGGACAAAGCCTGGTGAGGAAGTGTTAAAGCAGCCTGCGCCCCGGGGGGAAGGGGATCTCCGGCAATTCTTGAAGAGAGCTAGAACAAGGGAGTCCACAGGACCAAGGAGAGAGCAGGGGTACCCTGGCCATACTCTCGAGAGACCGAAAAGGGCTCCTGCCCTCCTGGCTGCTTTGGTTTTTGGGTGTTCTTCATCCACAATTTGAAGAAAGGGGAAAAAATTAGTCTTTTATGAAGGGGGCAGACAAGTAAATTATTATTTTACTTCTTGCTTGACTTGAGGGCTAGAGATTAATCTATTTAGCCCTTTCGCTGGTTTGAATTAATGTCAGGAGGAAGAAACGCACCCGGGAAAATTAGACAGGAGAAGGATCACCTTTAGCTAAAACCGTACTTTGAGTGCATTAGTTTATTTGTGCTTATTTTTCCCACGTTGGTTCTCCGATTGTAAGGAAATATACCAAGTGTGAAATAAACGTTTCGACAAAGTAAATAACTGTTATTACTACTACACGTCCATAAATATGGTCTAAAACTAATAATTGATCACAGTACTTTTCATTTCTCTGCTTCCACGCACTGAAGGACACCGTGCAACGAAAACCGCGGAGGGCACGGAGAGAAGGGGCTGGGGAGAGAGGGCGGCCCTGATCGGGGGCGGTGGTCCTGCCGGGAAGAGATGACACGAGACTTCTTCCCCGCAAGAGAGCTCGGAAGGGCCGTCTGAGGAGTGTGGCAACGAAGAAGAAAGTTTTTTAAAAAAAAAGAAAATAAAAAGAAAAACGAAGTGCTGGGGAGATGCTGCCCAGGTGGATGGCGAGGATGGAGCTTACACCTGGGGCCGCGAGGTCTGCCCCCCCGGCTTGCAGGACCCCTTTTTCCCCAGAGCCGGGGGTCGGCCGCCACTTGACGTGGCAGCGGCACCCGGGAGGTCTTGCAGGACATGCCGAGGGGCGCGGGCCGGGAAGGGGACCCGAGGGCAGGGCCAGGGCTGCCGCCGAGGAGCCGGGCTCCGTCCTGCCGTGGGCCGGCGCCGCTCCGCTCCCGACGCGTCGAGGGGCGCTGCCCCAGGCGGCGGCGGGGCCGGGCGGGCCCGCGGCTGCTCGCCGAGGCCAGCGGGCCACTGCCGGGGCAGGCAGGCTTCCCGACAGCTCCGCAGCGCTCCCCGCTCCGCCCGGCTTGCTGGGACGGCGGGGCTTGGGAAAGGGGCCTGCAGGGTTTGCTCATTCCCGTCGGAAGCAGGGCATCTAAGGCGAGATACATGGGAATGCTCCCAGGTATCCCTTAGAGGCCTCCTGTGGCGGCCTCGGAATGTTTTAGCTTCCTCGTCTCCAAAGGAGTCGAGAGCAAGGACTCCCTTCGTGTAGCCCTGCAAACACCAAACGCACTGGCAGGCACCTAAGAACCCCCGGAGAGGGAGGCTGGCAGGACGGCTCGGAGGTGCCCGCTAGCGCACACCTTTCCCTCTTAAGGGAACGGTGCTCTCGTTTTCCTTCCCACCGCGGCTGCCGTGCAGGGCTGCCGAAGTGGGTTATCACCTGGGAAATTAGATAGTCAAACCTAACTTCTTTTTCCTGCTTCTGCGGGATTCGAGAAAACACAAGGAACCAAAAAGAGAAAAGGGGAAAAAAAAAAAAAAAGAGAGAGAGAGAGAGAAGGGGTTAAAAAAGGAGGGAAATTATAGGTCTCAAATATTCCTTAATTTATCTGCCTAGGCTTCCAAGCAGGAGGGAAAACGAGCTCTTATCCTTTTTTTTTTCTTTCTTTTTCTATTTTTTTTTTTTTTTTTTGGTAAAGTAATTTCTGTTCAATCCCGATCGGAGCCACATCTCTCCACTGCCAAGCAGCTCTCTTTCGAGTATATTCACATTAGGTATGATGTTCATAATAATAACAACAACCCCGAGAATTATGAGACAAGAGCACGTTTGACAGTGTTTGAGAAATTCAAATACAGCTGCATCGGCTTTGTCTCTGGTTCAGTCACATTTATTTCCCTAAGCTAGGCAGACAGCCTGAGTGAAGCATGACAATGAGGTTTGTAAATAGCAAATGGAAGGGTTTGCGGGGTTGTTGGGTTTATGTTGTTTTTTTTTTTTCTTCCTCCCCTCCCTGTTTGATTTTACTCTCAATCCAAATAGCCTTCCTCAGTGAATGTTTCAGACAAGAGAATGTGAGCGGGAGGGGACGAGGGGGGCTTATAATTGCAGGTTCCCTTTGGAGCTGGAATTAAAACGCTGACGGCGTGTGTTGCAGAGGAAAGGTGCAGAGGCAGACTCCGCTCTGACTGCAGGACGTCTGTGTTGTCACTGCTATAGCGATTATTTACAGCCAAGCGCTGAAGAGCAAACGACGCTTCAAAAGCGCTGAAGTTGGGGACCCTACTCTCTATGCCGAGATGTCAGGAGCACCCCAGGCGGGAAAGGGACCCAGGCCCAGAAACCCGCTCCCTCCGTTGGAACCCCGCAGCTGCCCAAGGAGAGCCCTGGGACTGGTGCTACCTCTGGGCAATTACCTCTGGGCAATTTCCCATTCGCACCCTTCCTGGGCGTCCCGAACTCGGGCTGGGGGTAGTGGGGAGATCAGCTGGAGATGGCTTTAAAATGTCTCAGCAGAGCAACCAGGTGGACATTAGGACAGCTCATTTCGATCAGTTACTCTTGCCAGCTTCAAGTGCCCTGTGCTTGGTGCTGTGCACAGACCTGTACCCCAAGGAAAGCACTGGGGATGGGTGAAATTAATATTTTTTTTTCCTTATTCAAGTCAGGTCGTCACTTCAATAGACTTCCCCTGCTTTCTCTGGTTGAGAAATGTATTCCCGTCTTTTATCAAGCTCTTACTCTCCCCTTCCCGTAGCCTTGTCTCAGGGGAAAGAAAAAAAAAAAAAAAAAAAAAAAGGAGAGACAAAAATAAAACAAAAACAACAAAACAAGCCAACAACCACCCAATTTACTTCAGCTACTTAGACCAGTTAAAATATATTTGCAAAAATGTCTGCAGCTCTTCAAAACTTTCCCTGCTTCCTTATCAAAGCCATCTTCCCAGTGGAAGATTGGGAGAGCTTGTTTATTTGTTTTGGGTTGTTTTTGGGTTGTCTCAAAACTCTCTCAGTCTGTCGCTTGTTAGTGCCTAGCGTGCCCATCTCCTCACGGCCGGCCTCCTGGGAGATGCGGTGGTCCTGGCAGCTGGGTCCGAGCTGAGAACTTCACCTGCTGCACACATAACCCCCAAAGCTTCCCGCAGAGACTATTGTGCCTTGCTAAGTTTTACTGAACATACCAGTAACTATTTTTCTTGGGCTCTTTTTAGCCACCGCGGCTTCAGCGAAAGCCTTTTCTTATGGCTGCTATTGCAGTCCCTATTCATGAGAAAGGGCAGGAGACGGACGTCGGAATCCTCATCTTTTCCTGGGAGGGCAGGAGGGAGGAACGAGTGGAAACCTTTGTCGCTTCGGGAAGCCTGTCACTAAGCGGACGAAGTTGGTCCCTGCTCTCCGTAAGGCAAGGAACGAGACTGCAATAATAGAATACAAACATGTGTTTTGTTTTCCATTAAGTCGATAGACCAGACAAGGTCTGCCCCGGGGAAAAGATGACTTGAGCTGTTAATGAGAACTGACACTGGGATTTAAATAGTGAGGCTCCTTTCGCCAGCGGTGTCTCCGCAATACTGATTTTTTGGTTTGTTTTGTTTTTTTTTTTTTTCTCCTCTCTTCTTCGCAGGTCTGGGAGGTGCCCCAGCAGTGCGAGCAGGGACGGCGCCTGCCAGCGGGGACACCTCTCAGGGTGAAAGTGGCAGGAACTGTCACTCCTGCGCGTCTGTTTTTTTTTTCATGGAAGACCTTTGGAGGCGAGAGAGGGAGACGAAAGTTCTCATAATTGTCTTCTCGGTGTCCCGTGTAGGTAAATGTAAAACTGACCCGTTTTCTACTGGTACCAACACGGCACAGAAAGCCTTAGGCCGTTTGAGGGGGAGCACAGCGGTGCCTGACGCTTAGGAAAGCGCCGGCGAGGCCCGTGCGGGCGGGCCGGGGGTGCGGGACGCGTTCCCCGCTCCGGGCCCGGCTGGGCAGTGCCGCGGGTCACGGCTGTCCCCGGCCGGGCAGTGCCGCGGGACACGGCTGTCCCCGGCGCTGGCTGTCCCCGGCCGGGCAGTGCCGCGGCTCACGGCTGTCCCCGGCCGGGCAGTGCCGCGGGACACGGCTGTCCCCGGCCGGGCAGTGCCGCGGGACACGGCTGTCCCCGGCCGGGCAGTGCCGCGGGACACGGCTGTCCCCGGCGCTGGCTGTCCCCGGCCGGGCAGTGCCGCGGCTCACGGCTGTCCCCGGCGCTGGCTGTCCCCGGCGCTGGCTGTCCCCGGCGCTGGCTGTCCCCGGCCGGAGCGGCGCGGCGGGCGCTGGCGGCCCGTGGCCACTAGATGTCGCCGGCGCCGTTCGGATGGCGCTCGCTCCCCGCCGCAGGCGCCCGCTCGGGCCGGGGCACGGCCAGCGCGCACCGCTCCGCTCCGCTCCGCTCCGCTCCGCTCCACGCGGGCCTGCCCGGGAGGAGTCGCACATGGCCCCCGCCCTCCCCGCGGGCACCGGGTCCCGGGGAACACCTCGGAGTCCCAGGGGCGGCAAGCCTTTCTGCGGCCCCGGCCGCGGCAGTCTCTGTTTGCGATACGGTGGCCTGCTGGGTGAGGGGCTTTATGGTGTGAATTTCGACGATAAAAGGTCTCTGCGGAAGACATGCAGGATCTTGGAGCCGGGAACCTGGGTAGCGTGTTCCCGTGGAGGTGTATGGAGTTTGTGCTTCGGCAGGTTTGCAGGGGCCAGAGCACTGCGTGTGCTTGTCTCCCACGGGAATATGCTCCTATCGGTAAAGGCTACTGCGCACACTGGGATCCCCCACATGGAGCTCCGGTGCTGCCAGAGGCAGATGCGAAGCACGAAGTCGGCGGCTGGCCCTGGGAAAAGCTCCCAAGCTGAGCATTTCTGTTGTGTGAAGTGCCCGCATTAGCAGCCCGAACACGTAGGGAAAGGCTGACATCTGCGATTTGGTACGAGGCACCCGAGAAATGACAGACCTCCCGGTTAAGAGGGGCGCCCCCGCCTCGGCTCCCGGCGGGGGAGGGACCCACCGAGCCCCGGCGGCGCTTGCAGGAGAGGCTTGCCCCAGGGAAGGAAACCTCCTCTCCTGAGCTTTCCTCAAATCTTAAAACAGCCGTACGACAGTCTATAGTCCAAAGCTAGAGATTTGGAATGTTCACGGTCAATGCCCAGAAGTGAAAAGATAGAGGGGGACCTTCGGTATAAACTTTGAGCCTGATTCCAGTGGAAGTACAAATAACAATAGTTTCCAGGCGTTTGTCCCCGGTTTACAAAATAACACGTAAAATCGAGGTTGCACCGTGGGTCATTTTCCTCAGCCTTCGTGCCAACGCACCTCTGCCTTTTGACTCCTTACTGTGTAGTTTATACACCATCCCTATAACACCCTCCCAAATTTTTCAAAGCCCATTCATATCGCTCATCTGAAGTAGAAAGAAACCAGATCTACTGTATTTCACAAGTGCTGGCGAAAGCCGCCTGGGCAGGAGAGACCCTTGGGAGCCGGCAGTGAAGGCGCGGTCGGACCGAGCTGCGCTCGCCTCACGGCAGGAGGGACCCGCTGGGATCGGTGTGCGGTCCACCCCGCTGTAAGCACGAACACACACACCAGGAGCAGAAATTTGGACACTTGCTAGGGCGGGGGAGTAAAAAAAAAAATTGAAAATAAGAATATAAAAAAAGAAAAAATCGTTCGAGGTTAAGACCGAAAATAGTAATTTTGAAAAGCCTCCTGGCAGAGGAGTCCTGAAAGTTTCTTCTAGCTCTCTTAGTATTTTCTGTAGTCTGTAGCTGTTGGAGTCGCGTCACGGAGGACATAAGCCATTCCCATGGATCTGTGTTTGTGTGGTCAAAATAGTAAAGAGCTCTCTTGTTACTTCGATAGGTTTCTGAGCCCTTGCTGGGCTACGGCTAAATGGCGCCTCTAAGTACCAAGATACGGGGCAAAGGATGTATCGTAAGAACGGATGGGAGTATGCTTGGCATAGCTGACATTTATTGAACTATCCAAATTAAATAAGTTAGTTACAGATAAAGAAATGTTAGGTATTCCATTACACAATTGTTGCACGAACTGCCTTCAATTAAGTTGTTTTGTTTTCAGAGCTGTTCTGCAAGCATCTTCCACACGGTTGGTGGAAAGGAGAGATCTCATGGGGTGTTCTGCATTTTCAGAGACGATCAAGTCAATCCTGAGAGGGGGGAAAAGAAAGTCGCTTTAGAAGGAGAAAAACTGCTGCTTTGGAGAGTTCAATGAATTATTTTAAATGCCGTATCTCAGAGAAAAGGCCTCCTATAGCAGATTCCTAGATCGTGTCAAATTATAATGAATTGACTCACAAGAAGCAATTACAAAGCAAATATTGTGATCGGTGTTGTGGGTAAAATCGGAGCCGGATTTATAGAGGAATATTAACTCAGGGGTTTGGTTTTTTTTTTGTTGTTTTTTTTTGGTTTTTTTTAATCAACATTGATTAGAATGGTGTTAAGCCTAGAGACCTCTTCCTGTAGATGGCGTCCTTTGGGTACTGAGTAATCAATAATAGTACAGTCATACTCATGAGACTTTATTAAGCTTTGGATAGTAAAATAATTAATATCTTTTTAGTTATATTTTTATTGCAAGTGAAAACCCCTGGATTTATCGTAAGCAAAAGTGTGTTTCTCCTTCATGCGGATGCAAATAAAAACTGTTTGAATAAATAAGTTCTTTCTGAACATTTTGTTGTCAAAGTGTTAAATGTCCCCGTCATTTTTATTCAAACACTAACATGATTACAGCCAATTATATATTCACCACTGTTCTTTATTTTAGAGTAATTGTACTTGTCACTAATAAAACAGAGACATAATGGATCGCTACTGTTCTGAATTTTAAAGCAATTTTCTGTAATTTGATTGAATTATACATCATCTCCACTACTTTTTTATTTCTATATTTTGAAATCCTATTTTCTTGAAAATTGCAGTTCTATTCCTGTTTTGTTGATCCTGAAGTAACGAAACCTTCTGTAACATTTATAAATAGAGCCTCGTCCCTTTTGAAATGTGGAAAATCATTATTTCAGTCCCAACATACTGAAAGCTTTAAATTAAAAGTCTGAAAGTCCAGAGAAGTGCCTAAACCAGATCATTGGCTCAACACGCTGTCCTTGGAAATGAGAAGCAGAACGAGAAGCGAGGGAAAAAATCTCCAGTGTGCATAGGAAGGCTTGACGACTTTACTGCAATGATTTGAGGAGTTTCTTGGAGCTCAAACATAGAAACACATCAAGACAAGCAGTTTGGTTATTAGTATTTACCACGGAAGAAAAAAAAAACACGGGGAAAATACATGCCAATTACATTCCTCCAAGAATTTAGAGCCACTATTCTGTCCGTATGTTCTTTCAGGTAGGCGATTATAGGTGAGAAGCCCAGAACTGACTTGGCTATCTTTAGGAACAGACAATAGAGACGCAGAATGATACAGAAGTATATGGAGAGACCGTAAACACATACAAAATACTGCGGTGAGTTATTCTACTGCTCCTCGAGTTGTTTCTCTGAGAATGAGCTCTCAGAGGGCTGGAGTTTTGTTGTTGTTTTCCAAAGCTGAAAGCATGCCTTTAATTTAGCAATTGAATCAACCTTCAGCGCGGAGAGGTATGATCTGCCTTGTCGACAAACACAAATCAAAAAATGATATAAAGGCTTTCACAAGTTAATTTCATATGACAAAACACGTGCCCACCACAGCAGATAAAGTTAACTATGGTTTGCAAACCGTGGGATTGCGTAAAAAGATGGTTTTAAAGTACAGTCAAACACGAATGTTTTCTCCATTATTGTGTAAGATAAAACTAAGGGAAGGCGCAGGAACGAGCGGGTGGCTCACTGTGAGATGCTTTCAGTGAAGATTTAGCGGGACACGATGCCGACATTCAGTGAGAACCACGCTTGTTGCTTTTACAGATTCCCTCTTTAGTATAGCCTCAGAAATTATCTTGAAGTCGCCTTGGAAGGCAGGGGAAAAATTAAAAAAGAACTATTTTTCGTTTAATGAATTCCAAAGTGTACAACGACTTGAGACACTTTTCTTTGCCCTTTCATTGGTGTTTTGAAATGAATGCGAAAATAAAGTGTAATGTCATCCTCTGCAATATTCTGCTAGAAGACAGATGAAAATTACTTATTTGTTGGAGTTTCCGTAGCTACGGCATGATTTCATTATTTGGTGGCGTGTATAACTCGATTATAATAAAGATTGTTTTCTAAAAACTCCTAGGAAACAAAACCTCAGTGTGTGTGAGCGCCTATGCAAGTGCCTCATCTAAAAGATTGAGAGAAGAAACCACACCAGGGGGATGCATTCCGGGAGAAATCTTTCTATGTTTTTCGTCTCCGCATTGTCAATGCCGGGAGAGTCTGTCTGCAGCCACTTCATTTTCTTGGTCATATTATTAGCGAGGCAAAACTACAAGCCCCAGGCTTTAGCGAGGCATGGTCCGTGCTCGGTGGGAGGGACACAAATGGGATTTAACTTGTTGCCAGTCATTTTTGTGTGTTTGTTTGTTTGTGCTGGTACTTTAAAAGCGAAACAAATTCCAGAAACAAAGCGGGGGGGAGGGGGAGGCCGGGGAGAGAGGGAGGAGGAAAACAAGCTGTATATAAAAGGCATATCATATTAAAATAATACATGGACACACCCACTGATATCAAGGGTACGATATCAGCCCTTCCCCAAGAAACTTATTTCTAAGTGGTAGCGGTTATAATCATCCAACAAGCCCCTCGCCATCACTCCCCCCTCCCTCCTCTAAAGAAAGGAAGAATGAAAGAAAGAAAGCATGGAGACCACCCTGCCCGACATAAAAAGTGTTCAGAATAAGCTACACAAAGAGGCAGATCCTGCGAGCCCTGCTTGTGCCAGGACACCAAGGAGCGGGCAGGGTCCGCTTGCCGAGCAGCCTCATTGGCGCTAGCGCCAGCCCCATCATCCCGACACCCGCCAAGCGCGGGTCCGGCCGCGAGCGAGGAGCGGCACCTCGCTCCGGCACCTCCTCACGCCTGAGCCCCGACACGGGGAAAGCCAACAGCATCGCTACTCCCAGGCTGCCGAACGCCTTCTCCTAGAGCGGCGCGCAGTCGACTGTGGCTTTCTTTGTACACCGGGCATTTCGCTGTGGTTACAAGGGGACCGGGGCGGGGAAGATAGAAAGATAGGGGAGAATGACGCGCTTTTGTAGGCCCCAAAATATGGATCTGCAGCTGACCCGGCCGAGTCCGAGAGCCCGCCGAGCCGGGGGCTGCGGCGGAGGCGCGGTGCGGGGACTGGGCCGCGGCGCACGGAGCAGCGGCGAGCGGGCAGCGGCGGGCGCGGCACGGCCAGGTAGGACGGGCGGATGGGCACCCCCGGGCACCGGCGCCCCCCCGCGCCCGGATGCCTTTGGCGGAGCGACGGAATGGGAACGGCGCTGGGAGAAAGAGACAGACCCTATCTCGCCTTCTGCTGAGGAAGGGGTGGAAGCCGGGGAGGGGGGGCGGGTGGAGCGGGGGAAAGGGCGTCTTTTCTCTCGAGTCACCGAAAAACTGCAAAGCCAGATTCGTGTGTCATTTGCCAAAGATTACGTTTATAGGAGGCTGAAGAGCTTTAGAACAACACCATGAAATTATACCAGCAACAGTTTCTTAGGAGTCAAAGAGCAGCTAGAGGTCTTCTTCAAGCACTACTTGGGGTTTGTTTTGTTGCTTTTCTTTTTTCTCCCCAGGTCTTTCTTTTCCCCCCGTATTTTATTTCACATTCTTTGCTTCAATATCACAACGCCGACAAAAGCACCGGCCTAGAACATTTTAACAGTAAACCCAACAGAAATAAAATTATGTCTTTAAATCTGGAGAACAGAACTAGGTTTTTAACTTTTACATTTCTCCCTTGCATTTTATTATAATCGTCTGCATAACGCTGTGGATAATTCTTAAAGGATATTTTATATTTTTGTTTGATTTCTGAATTAAGGAGAGCTTGTGTTACACAAGACAGACCTATTGCCTGTGCAGGTGTAATGGCTCTTTTCTGCACACCGGCATATTTTTTAAAAGCGATATATAGGATCTAAAAGCCCGCAGGTCTTCAAGTTGGCAGTGAGTATAAAAATATTCTGTTCTGAAAAATTCCGGCAGTGGCAGCTGAACACAATAAATCTAGTGGATGCTCTACACTCCCTAGATAGGCTTTCTGTGGATGGCATTCTATAGCTACAGGAATAAATAAATAAAATCTTCAGCTTTTAATTAAGGCGATTTAATTCAGACCTCTCCACTCAGCGTAGTCGCCGTGGGAAATGTATACTCCAATGTTTACCCGGATCTCTTTCTGTCACTATTCTGTCTTGTTTTACGCTTACGACATCAGCAAAGCTTTCTGGCCCCTACAGCCATTGTTTCCCATTTCGACGTTCTCCGTTGAACCTCTGCCCGCCCAAGAAACTCCCTAAAGTTCAACGAGAGGGAACTCAGTGCACTTAGTTTATTAATGTCATTGTTTTAAACTCTACCTCTCCCCTAGTTGCTCAGGCTTCTCCAAGGTATACAGTGCCCCGCTGGCGGTTCTTTTTGGTACAGTGCAGCCTCTCAAAAGATCATCGGATGGAGAAACTTAGCTCTTTTTGAAACATTTAAGTAACTGAGCAATTAGTTCTGAATGGGGTGGGGGGAGGGAAGACCAGAGAGCTTAAATGGGGGGGGGGGGGGGCAGGGGGGAGACACACAGTACAGCTAGCCCAAAAACAACAGGGATGTGTATGCATGGGAGGGAAACTTAAAAGGTTTGTATTTAAAGTGTGCTTGCAAGGTCTTCGGCACAATATGTGCTGCTCTCCTCAAAGGGGCACCGACTGCCAATAACCATTAGTCATCCAGTAAGGACCTTTCATTACAGATTTATCTTTAGGGGCATTTCCCAGAAGGGAACATAGCTGCGGATTTAAAACCCGGTCCAGTTCCAGTTACACAGTGCGTACCTGCTGCAATAGAAGGGAGAGATACTTACCAGAGTTTCGGGAACGCGCGGATAGCACCAAGGTCTCTGCAGTGCTCCTTTCCTCTGCGGAATACTATCTTGCATCCGAGGCAGTTCCCAGTCTATATTTGATATTAACAGCCTCAAATACGAGGCTCTCCCATAGACATTTTTTTCCAGGGTTTTCAAGCAAATTTCTCGGTGCCACAATGTTATGATGGAAGGATGCTGAAATGACAGGCCTTGTAGACGCTTGTCTTAATCATCGGCTTCTTAATTTAGTTTTAGTGCTGTGGTTTTGTGTGTGTGCGCGTGTGTGTCTGCGCTTGTGTGCGCGCAAGAGAAGCCTCTGACAACCTGCAGCTTCCTAATGACTGACGAGGCAGGGCTGCTGCAGCAAAGTAACACTTCCCTGGTGTGAAGACCTCTTACTGGGAAGTTTAGTTCACTACTGTTCTCGCAATCCTAATCGTATAACTTGTAACTAAAACCCATGGAAGAAGGATATAGCATGCTAAATAGACTAACTTCTAATCACTAGAAGCTGTTGAGGATTAACTGGAAGCTGGCTAGAGACGGACACCTAAACTTAAATCTACAAATGCAGAGAGAAGTCTGGACCATTGAATGCTTCTTCCTCTCCCTCTTTGCCTCCATTCATCCATCCACCTTCAGTCCCATTCACCCCTCTTCAAAATGTTTGACTACCTCTCTCTCTTTGTTAGCGCACTGCTCCGTCCCCATTCGCCATGCCTTAGCAGCAGGGTATCAGTATCTGCTGAGCAGTCCTTACCTTAATTGCCCAGGTAACCTGGAATAAATACGGCAAGCTTATAGTCAAGGGGGAATAGAATTATATAAGCGTACATGGAGGCATTTACTGTACCGAATATGATATTACTGATTGTTAAACCAAAGTGTCCGGACTCGTTTCATGGAAGCATGATGCCATCGAAGCGTGGTTACTAAATACCCTTTCTTCATGGCTGAAAAAAAAATCTCATTCATTTCTTAAGCTGTCAGTACATTTTAGCAGCTTAACCGCCTTGAAAAAGCCCGAGAGTACCGAGCCACTATACCCGTGTGAAGGGGGATTGAAGGCTGAAGCTGGGGCGGGGGGCGGTGCAAGGGAAGTACGCTATATGCATTAAGTGTACATTGGAGAGGGTGTTTTCTTCTTTTGGCCTTTAATTTAAAAACGAAATAAAAATAAAATTAAAAAAAAAAAAAAAAGTAGGGGGGAAGGCGTGGGCAGAAAAGTATGTGGTTGAAACATTATCCCTAAGAGTTATACCCAAGAGCTGCACGGAGATCGCTGCTGAATGGCACTTCAGCCAGGACGTTTCAGCTCAGCTATTCAGCCCCATCCTGACCCCGGAGTGGATACCCTCAGTCCATCCCCGCCGCTCGGTTCGGTGGATCCGCAGCCTCGTTGAACGTGCAGGTGAGGCATCATTAACACTCTGCAGAGAGCCGGCTCCCCTCTGCACACCCACCCGTATTTCACAGGGCTGGGGCTGTGTGCCTCCGTTCCACGCACAAGCTTCTATTCCAAACACTCCACAAAACCTGCCCTGTTAGAAAATGCTGCCATGAGGGGTTTTCTTAAGAGAATTCGGGTTTAGCCAGAGTTGAGCGGTCAAACCTGCTGTTCATGCAGCGCCCCGATGCACAAAGGTACCACTGAAGTGGAGTCGTGTTCAGGGCAGAGCTCAGGAAGGAACTGGCGTTAGAGTAAGACTCCTGCATTTCCAAAGTAAATAGTTTTATAAACGATGCCTTTTCTGCCAAAAAAAAAAAAAAAAAAAAAAAAAAAAAAAAAAGGACTCGAAAGTTAAAGTCCAGTTATAATTGACGTGGCTTCTCTCACATATCTTTTTCTCTCCCGTAAACAATGAATTAATCTTCATGGACGTAAAAAGATATGTACTACATATTGGACAAACATTTCCTTTTTTGGTAGAACTGTATATTCACAGCATTAAAAAAATATATATATATAAATCCTAAGTTTGTGCACAGAGTTTTATTCCGCACCCATAACAAATGACCAAATGTTAAATCTAGATCGTCAAATGTTTTTAAAGTGTGCTTCTTGCAGTGTTAGCCTTTTGCTCGGAAATGCAAAAAAAGATAAAACTTCTATTTTCTTCCCTGCTACATTTTCATCGCTGATCACAACACAAAGTAAACTCAGCTTTGACCTAAGAAACACCTCAAGGCATTAAAATTTCAACAGGCAATGTCAGTGTTACATTAAACAAGAACTCCTCCAGTTCGCTACAGAGCTGGGATTTGAATAAAACGTTCAATGTTAACAAACAATACACACGTTTGGCACTTTGTGTATTAAATGGATCAAAGAGATTTGATAAGGCACAATACACCATTTCTACAGACCTGATTGAGTTAATATAATATCAGCAAATTTTACAACGAAATGAATCTGTTTCTTTTCTTTGTGTTTAAAACCACCACAGATTACAAATTTTAATGATCTGAAAATGTTTGGTATACAAAATCATGCTTATTTCAGTATTAGCAAAAACACAAGAAATTTTTCAACACAAACACCCAGCTGTGTCTATTTTAAAAGCAGTTCAATGACAGCTTGCACTTATGAGCATGCAATCAGCTAATTTCGCTTTTTTTTTCTTCTGTGTTAATCAACACTTTCCTTCCTGCATATCAGAGTACAAATAGTATAGTTACTCCACATCAGTAAATGTTTACGTAACCTGTCCTTTCTCAAGAATCTGGTTACACCGAATCATTACATGCTAGACCGAGTAGGAAAACGCACTGGGCCCAGCCACCCTAATGGGATCCTAGTGCACCATAATGACACATATTAGTTAATGATCATCATAATCATAATAATACGCAGGAAGCTTACCTTTCCTCTTACCCCTTGCTATGGTAAAGTCAGATAATATCCTCCTCATTGCACTCTTCGTCAAGAAATCCCATACATTGACTTCAGTGTTGAGAAACGAAATAATTATAAATTGTCTTGATAAAAAAAAAATACAAAACAAACAACCTGAATTTCTAAAAAAAAAAAAAATCCAAACTAAACAACAAAGAAAAAAAGAGTGGTTGTTGATCATTAACTTGTGTGTGTGTGTGTCAGTAGCAACCTGTTATGAAATTGGTTAAATAAATACAATTGTGGTAAGGTCATTCGAGGTTAATCCAATGCCCAGAGTTCATGCCATCCCCAATTGCAATTGTTTATTACCGGTCCATTTTACTTGTCCTCGTTATTTACTCTCTCTTTCCCACACTCGCTTTTCCTCCCTCCCTCGTACACAGACATACACAAACACATATATAAAACGCGCGTCTACACATCTGCACAGAACTACATTCATTGCATTGTGCTCTAACCTGAATTTCCTTGGGATAAGTTGTTTTAGCTGGGGTTGAGCTGCACGCATTGTTTCTACGGAGCATCTTTTCCTCCAGCACAAACGTGAAGCAGCTTAACGCGGTGCTAGAGGTTTACCACAGCTTTGGTCTGAATGCGATCAGCACGCTCTCTGTCCATTACATTTCCCCTTCTTTCCGAGTTAAGAAAGCTGCGCGATGTATTTCACTTTGTTTTCCGCTTGGTTTTTTTTGGTTTTTTTTTTTTTGTTTTTTTTTGTTCCCGTGTTGACAGTATAAACCGATATGCTGTGGACGATTAATACCCAACCCTTTGGTCCTGGCAAAGCGCAGCCGTAAACCCGAGCCTGTATCACCGCGTCTACTTGTGGAAAGCGGCGGTGCCAGACCCTTTCCCTCCCCAGGAGAACCCGGCCTGCTGCCGCCCGCCCTATCCCTTATCCCAGCAAAACTAAACCCCCCGGAACTCAGACCCCGTGGCCAGGCCCACGGGCCGGGCCGGCAGGAAACCGCAGTGTCGATTTCATGGGCTACCAACACCAACATTTATTTTGTACGCCCGTGCGCGGCCTGTGCGCTGGCTCGGTCAGCCCGGCAGCGCCGAGCGGGAGGCGGCCGCAGCCCGGCGCCGCGCGGGGGAAGCGCCGCCCGAGCGGCAGCGGCGCGGGGCTGAGGGGCGGGAAGCGCGAAGCCCGGCTCCGGCCTCGGTGACACGGGGCGAGAGCAGGGCAGGAGACGGGCCGCTCGCTCCCGAGCCGCCCAACTCACAGTCCGGAGAGCGGCGGGCACGGCCCGGGCGGCCCGGTCTTCCCCAGGCAGGCCGCGGGCAGCGGCGTCCGGGCCCCGGCCGCTGCCGCAGCCCGGGCGGGTCCCGCCGCCCGCGTCCCCTCCGGACGATTGTTTTGTTTTCTGCCTCGGCAAAATAACAAACAGAAATAGCCGGGCCTGGGAAAATAAATTCGCCGAGCGACTTCGGCGGGATCCGCGAAGTAGTACCTCCGCCGCCACCGATGTGCCACGACCGCTTCACCCACCCGGCCTCCCACCCCGCCTCCTTCGTCGCCAGAGGAAGGGGCAAAGCGGCTCGTGGCAACTCGAGTCCGCCGGCGGAACCGGGGGAGCGGCCGGGCCGGGCCGAGCCCGCCGCGGCGGGACGGGCGCGGGTTGTTGGGCGCGGGGGGATTTGTGCTGGCGGCGGCGGCCGGGGGGGCACGGGGCGGGGGGCGCGCGCACCGCGCGGTGATGCGCCCCTGCGCCGGTATCCCTGCGCCGCGGGAGCCGCGGCGGCGGCGGGGGCGGGGCGCGCGGGGCGGGGCGGGGCGGGGCGGCGCGCCGCCATTGGCCGGCGGGCGGGCAGACGCGCGGGCACGCCGCCGGCCCTGATTGGGCGGCCGGTGGGAAAGGTTAAACCAAAAAATGTTTTACAGCCCCGGTGCGTGCCGGCAGCTCTGAAATTAATTGCGGCCGGGGCGGGCTGTATCGCCCGTCTGCCTCGCTCCGCGCCGGCCCGCGGCGGCTGCTGCTCCCTCCTGCCTCCCCCTGCGCTGCCGTGCCGGGGGAACCGGGCACCATGAAGTAGCTTTTTTTTTTTTTTTTTTTGGTGTGTCTGTGTTTGTGTGTTGTTGCCTTTTTTTTTTTTTTTCTCTTTAGGTTTCAGAAGGTTTTTTTCCTTTTCTACCTTTTTTTTTTTTTTTCCTCCGCTCCGGCTCGGTTTGATTTTTCTCTGATCGGTGATTATTATTACCATTATTTTTTCCCTCCCCGGCGGTTCCTGTCCGTGCTACATGACTTGCCAGCGCTTGAGACTGCGGTCCAACTGCGCTGCCGCCGCCGCCGCCACCGCCGCCGGTGGTGCCGCCGCCGCCTCGGCCACCGCCACCGCTTCGGCCGCCGCCTCCGCCGCCGCCCCGCGCGCAGCTCCCTCAGCCGCCGCAACTTTCCCCCTCAGACTAGTGTGTGATGTTGGACATGGGAGATAGGAAGGAAGTGAAAATGCTGCCGAAATCCTCCTTTAGCATAAACAGCCTGGTGCCCGAAGCCGTCCAGAGCGACAACAACCACAGCAGCCACAGCCACCACAACAGCCACCACCCCCATCACCACCACCATCACCACCACCACCACCACCACCCGCCGCCGCAGCAGCCCCAGCGAGCGGCCGCAGCCGAGGAGGAGGACGAGGAGAAGGGGCAGCACCTCCTGCCGCCCCCCACCGCCACCGCCTCCGGCGCCCTGGAGGTGGCCAAGGCGGACATGCTGGCGGGCAAAGGCGAAGCGGGCGCGGCGGCGGCGGCGGCAGCGGAGCTGGAGGAGAAGGAGAAAGCGGCCGAGGAGAAGAAGGGGGCGGCGGAGGGGGCCAAGGACGGGGAGAGCGGGAAGGAGGGGGAGAAAAAGAACGGCAAGTACGAGAAGCCGCCGTTCAGCTACAACGCGCTCATCATGATGGCCATCCGGCAGAGCCCCGAGAAGCGCCTCACTCTCAATGGCATCTACGAGTTCATCATGAAGAACTTCCCATACTACCGGGAGAACAAGCAGGGCTGGCAGAACTCCATTCGGCACAACCTCTCGCTCAATAAGTGCTTCGTCAAGGTGCCCCGCCACTACGACGACCCGGGCAAAGGGAACTACTGGATGCTGGACCCCTCCAGCGACGACGTCTTCATCGGGGGCACCACCGGCAAGCTCCGCCGGCGCTCCACCACCTCTCGGGCCAAGCTGGCCTTTAAGCGGGGCGCCCGGCTCACCTCTACCGGACTGACATTCATGGATAGGGCAGGATCCTTGTACTGGCCTATGTCCCCCTTCCTCTCCCTGCACCACCCCCGGGCCAGCAGCACTTTGAGTTACAATGGGACCACGTCCGCCTACCCCAGCCACCCCATGCCCTACAGCTCAGTGTTGACTCAAAACTCCTTGGGAAACAACCACTCCTTTTCCACGTCTAATGGGTTAAGTGTTGATAGACTAGTCAATGGAGAGATACCTTATGCCACTCATCACCTCACAGCAGCAGCTCTGGCCGCCTCAGTGCCGTGTGGCTTGTCAGTTCCCTGCTCCGGCACCTATTCCCTAAATCCCTGCTCTGTAAATCTCCTAGCAGGACAGACGAGTTACTTTTTCCCCCATGTTCCTCACCCTTCAATGACTTCTCAAAGCAGCACTTCAATGACGGCCAGGGCAGCCTCCTCCTCCACGTCGCCACAGGCGCCCTCCACTCTCCCCTGTGAGTCCTTAAGACCTTCTTTGCCAAGTTTTACAACGGGACTTTCCGGAGGACTTTCTGATTATTTCACACATCAAAATCAGGGGTCTTCTTCAAACCCTTTAATACATTAACATCCATGGGATCAGACTGTAAGTGAACATTTTACACACATTTGCATTGTAAATGATAATTAAAAGGAAAAAAAAAGCAAAACAAAAAAGTCCAGGTATTTTTTATTAAGTCCCCCATTTTCTGTACGTTTGTTCAGTCTTTAGGGTTGTTTATTATTCCACCAAGGTGAGGAGTGTCAGCAAGGTGCAATGTGGGGAGATTGCATTGTAGACTATGAAGTTTGGAAGACAAAATTATAGTAGAATGTGTATCTAAATAGTGACTGCTTTTGCAATTTTTTTACTCAAATATGATAAGTCTATCACTAAAAGCCACCCGATTCTCCATGTTTGCAGTATTATAAGTTATCATGGATATGTCGGTGGGTGCAGACCGTGAAAGGAAAAAAAAAAAAACCAAATCAAACTACTAAATTTATGAAAACTATTAAAGAAACCTTAAAACATAATTTGTATTTAAGCAGAATTAATACTGAAAAATGCCCAAGATCTAGTTTTGGCCATTTATTATTTTATTTTTTTCTTTACCGAATTGCTTTTTTTTTTTTTTCTTTTTTTGTTCATTTGTTTGTTTGTTTACTTTTAGACCAAAGATTGGGTTTTAGAAAATGCACTCAGTGTACGAAGTAATTTAAAAAACAGCAACATTATTTCAGTTTTCAGCACTGCCCGTTCAAATGAATCAGAAGGGGACAAAATTAATGATTGCCTTCAGTTTGTGTTGTGTATATTTTGATGTATGTGGTCACTAACAGGTCACCTTTATTTTTTTTCTAAATGTAGTGAAATGTTAATACCTATTGTACTTATAGGTAAACCTTGCAAATATGTAACCTGTGTTGCGCAAAAGCCGCATAAATTTGAGTGATTGTTAATGTCGTCTTAAAATTTCTTGATTGTGATACTGTGGTCATATGCCCGTGTTTGTCACTTACAAAAATGTTTACTATGAACACACAGAAATAAAAAAATAGGCTAAATTCATATATACTTGATAGTTTTTTTGTCTCTTTTATTAACCTTAATGTGGCAGAGGCTTTAAAGTTACAGTGAGATCAGAGTGCTGCTTATTGCACAGTCCACCATTTTTCACATGCTCCTTTCTTTCTCCCCCCGCCCCCTCCCATGCTGTCTTTAACTGCAGTATTTTCAAATGTAAAGGATCAAGGTATTTAGTCAATCACTACGGCCACTATTTTGATGTCCATTTTGGGGCAGAACTCTTATAAAATCTGCTTTAAAATTGTTAGTAGGAGGCAGGGTGTTTTACTAAAATCTGACTTAGGCTGAAAATGCTTAGCATTGCATATGTATGCAAATATACATGCATACGTATACAATTTAAGTATATAAGCACACGTTGGGAAAAAGGCCAAGGTGCATTATTCTATACGTACGTGTTCTTCCTGCAATCTCTGAAATGCATTCAAAGACTTACTGTACTGAAATAAATTAATTTCGTCTCTGATGATTCGAGATATATTAGCAAAGGATGTGTATGTGTGCGTATACACACACACATATCAGCTATAATATGATCGTTCGACCAAATTTAACCAGCTATGATATGTGTGTGTATAAAATATAACCCTTGTCTTAAAGGAGGGCTCTTCCGGAAGTGTCTAGGCTGTATGTATTTATGTACTTTCCGCGCTGCGGACACTTTGGCTTTAGGAATGGTGCAAGTAGCGGTATTTTTTGGCAGCCGGCTCTCCGCTGTGCCCCTCCGGCCGGGCGGGGGGGCAGGAGCCGAGCAGGGCGAGGTGAAGGCGCAGTCCACGGCAGGGAGGCAGGGCGCCGGGGCCTCACGTGACACCCCGCCTTGCATACCGATGTTTAAACGTTTTAGGGGGTAAAAACCACCAACCAACCAAACAAACAAACAAAAATAAATCAACAAATCAAACCTGTGTGGATGCACTTACATGTAAAGTTTTGAAAACTCGTCTCTTTTTCTCTCAGTGCCCGCTGAAGCCCAGTAATTCACGCGGGCGTCCCTAAGAAAGCTGCGTTGCCCGGAGAATCAATCTCTTAGTTTCGAGGGGGCAACGCTGCTAGTAATTTTAAGACGCATTTAATCCTCGAAAGAATTGGTGTCTTGATGAGTTTAGGGAAGCCTGTAAAGGCCACAACTCTTGAAAATAATTAGAAAACTTGTGCAAAAGGTTTAGGAACTAATTGGATCCCGCGGTGAGTCCGCAGAGGACAAGTTGTTCATTTGTTACGTTTGTAGCCCAAACTGAGCTCTGCAGCAGTGCAATAAAACGGCGACTGCTCACAATAGGCCGAATGAAAAATAATCTCTAGGTCGGAGATGTTATCGCAAACGCTTTAAAGAGCTTATCTTGGAAAGACAGAAAAGAGGAAGAAAAAGGAAAAAAAATGCCAGGGGGTGAATAATGAAGCAGTAGAAAATCTGAATTCTCGCAAACGTGTATTTGTCGTGCTGAAAGAATAAGGGGAGGAAGAGGGTATCTCCGGAAAATAAGTAATATATAAACAGATGCAAACAGATCTACAGGAAAGAGAGAGAAGTGAAAGGTTATGGATGAGAGATGGGACACCCTGCTTTGCACTGTGTGGGGGAGAAGGAGAGAACTCTCTGATATTCTTAGCTTTCACTCTCACTCCTGCAATTCAAAATTAATCATCACTATGAGAAAACGATTGCTTTGTTTGGGGATGGAGAGATGATACCACCACTTGGAAGCTCCTACCCTCCCCCATTTTCTTGACTCTATTGTCATTAAAACAAGTGATGCAAAAAAAAAAAAAAATCAAAAACTCTTTTTCAACAAAACTATAGGAAATAATAAAATACAATAGGTGTGATTTAAATACTTGAAGCCTAGATTCCTCATTCTGTGTACTAATGCCTAAACAACTTAAAAGAGCAGCATCTGCTGCAGCTGACAAAGAAAATGATTTATTATTTACCACTTGCATCTGATTGTATGCTGTAGGAAATCCAATGGCACATACGTAAAATATTATTTTGTTTGCAATGTAAAAAATAAATCTGCTGTCAGTGTACTGAAGGGAGGAAAGAGACAGATCAGGCTGGAGGAAAGCACAATCTCACCATGTCAGAGTTTGAGGTTGGCTAATAAGCATTAATTAGATAAGCATGATGCACAATAATTCCTGGAAAGGGTAGCCTTGATGTATGTCTCTCTAGACTTAGTTTAAGCCAGCACTCGCTCCCAGAGCTCTCCTTTAGGCTCGGTGTTGCAAAGTATTGCCTAAGGAGTTCAGGTGCCACAGACTTTTCACTCTTTCTCTTACACCGGGCGCAGGGGTGATTGCTGAGATGGTAATTTATTCATGTTTCCATGCACGTTACCAGGAATCAGACTATTTTTGTAAAGGAAGAAAAATAAGTACAATCCAAAACAAAAATAAAATAACACCAGGAAATCGCTAAACTTGTCCTGGATTGTGTCAGGACTTCTAAGGCCCCAGATATTTCTTTACCTCTGCCTGCTCCTCAGACAGAGAAACCCTTTTGTTCGCTGAGGCTGTTCGTTGCCCAGGCTCGTTCGGCACTGAATTTGAGGTAGTGGCTTGTTTGTTTTTCTTTTTGTTGTTGCTTTATTGTTGGGGGGTGGGGGGTGGGGGTGGGGGGGGGGGTGTGTGTTTGGTGGTGATGGGTTTTTTGTGGTTTGATTGGGTTATTTTTAGGGGGGTGGTTTAGCATACAGCATTTCTGTTATCTGATACTTTTTTCCGCAATGATTTATGTGTCAAATCCTCAAGCTAAGCTTTTAGGATTTTTTAAAACATGTACATTTCTAGGATGATGCAGTGTCTTAGCATCGTTTCTTTAGCATTTCCTAATTTAGAGTGTTTATGGGGGACGGGCGGTCTTTATGGAATTAAGGAGCTATTGTTATATTCTTAGTTGATGTTTGAGGTGATTAACTTTGCTCGCGTAGATCGTAGGAGAAGAAATCTGCTCATCAAGAAACATCCAATTATGACTTTAAGACTGCCTTTGCAAACATGTTTGAAGCATAATAAACAGTAACTCGAATTTTCAACGCGATATTTGGCCAACAAATTTTTGTCATGTTTTAGATATCTTCCTTTTGTTACAGTAAAATATCATCCCTTATGTGGAATGTATCCTTAAGAAAGGGTTTAAAAGAAAGTGAACAAAAATGTAATTTGGCTTAAATAGCACAAAACTTCTGCTTGGGGGAATGACATTTTTAAAAATCTGATACTTGAAAAAAATAGTTTAACCGGGACGTCATTTTGCTCTTTATAACTTCTTCTGATGATTATTAAGATTTATGTCAGAAATTATGATTCAGGTACACACCCCCTCACCACTTGTGTTAATATGAGGTCTCAATCACCATGTATTCAGTATTCACTCAAGCAAAACTCCCACTGAACTCCGGTTACGTTTTGACTGAGCTACATCAGAGTTTTGCTTAAGAAAGAACACTGAGCAAGACTTCTTTTATTAGCGACTTTATTCTTTAATTGTTATATTTTCCCTTAGGATGGGAGATAGATAAACAAACAAACAAGCAAAAAAGTCTGCCTGTAGATAATCACCGCTATTGCTCTTAATTGTGTGATCGCGAATAATACACCAGCCCGAGAAAGTATATGCGCATACATCTTACGCTACTACAAAATCAGCGATTGGCAATAAATATGTATACACACATATAGACACACACAGACTGCAGAGGTGTATATCCATTGCATTAGTGTCTGTAGTAGCTTCTCTGCTTTTCTGTGCACTGAAGTGTTCTTGTTTTTAATACCGCCCCCCCCCCCCCCACCCAAACCCCCAACCCCTTTCCGCCCCGTGGTGAAGGTGCCCGGGTAAATGGGTCAGAAACTGGTGGGCAAATGGGTTAGGAAGAGGTGAAGGTGAAGATCAATAGAGGTTTTAGGGCTGGCTGTATCTGTTGTGCTGGGTTTGTGTGACTGTGCCCAGAGGGCGGAGTTCCTGCACATTCCTACCTCACCGGAGAACCTGCCCTCAACTCCACTTCAGCTACTCCAGAGAGATGGGACCCTCCAGAAGAAACCTGCCCAGAAATCCTTCCCGCCAGAAGGGTAGGTGCACTTCAAGAAAATCTTCCCTACCTCTTATCCCCACAGGCAGATCCATGTGATACGAATGAATAGAGATGACAGACTTCTGTCTAAACGTACAGTTTCCCCGTGGCCCCCGATAAGCAGGTCGCCCGTGCAACCGAAGCACAGTTTCAAAGCACCGGTTACACCAAAAACTGCGTGTGCCTAATGTCAGGATTTTCGCTCTCTCTCTTCTTTTTTTTTCTTTTCGGTCTCTTCCTCAAAGTGTTTCCTCCCCCGGCCTTCCCCCTCCCCCTCGGGCTCTTTCGTTTCAATCGGTAAGTTGGAAGTTTCTTCGCCGATTTAGCAGTTCTTGTGGTTAATCTGTAGATATTTTAGCTTGTTTTGTTAACGTGCTCTTTGTTTGCTTGTTTGCCACCAATGTCAAAGAAAGTCACACGGGTGCAATGTTGTGTTTGCCTTTTTTAAGATGCCAGGAGAAACTGCCTCTACCTGCAAGAAAGGCGCACGATGGCACCTGGGGATAGGAGTCTTCCGACGGCACCGGGTGAGTGCGGATTTTACTCATCTTTTACACCCAGGAATCAAGTAACTTCACGCGCGATTTTTGTCCTTTGGTTCCAGAATGGGAGAGAGCGCCATTCCCGCAGATCCCTGAGCATGCTCTGCCTTTTTGGTCACAGCACAGAAATATTACGGAGGCTAGGCAAAAGTCCCCTCCACCACTCATGTCGGAGGAAATTTGGTCCTTTATCCATCTCTGCTATATGAAAGACGATTTTAGCATGACGAGTATAGGCGGACTCTGTAATTAATTATTTCTAAAAATTCTGAGCTTGTCATTTGAGAAAAGCTACAGGCTTATCGCACCTTTTGGGGTTGTGTAAAGTGTGCTAATATCTCTAAATTTCCAGGAAAGAGACTAAATGCCAAAAATTTTGGGAGATCTAGGAAAGAGACCTTGCAAACGGCCGTACTGAGCTGGGTTTTGCTTTGAGTGCTCCAGTGGAGAAAATGCGCCCTTAAAAGGGATCACGGGCAACGTTCACGTCCATGAGAGAGCTGCAGGCACTCTCCCTTTGTCTTCCCATTCTCCAAATTCCATGACTGAGTTTTGTATACGTTGAGATTTACTTGCTGAAATCTCGGAATAGGGGCAGAAGTTTAAACGACTGATAAAAGTGATGTGCTCGTTGCGCTCATCCTTGCGGGTGGGGGCAGGCGCGCTGCTGCGTGGGCAGGACCCGGGATGGGGCCCTCCGTGGACCGACTTGTTCTTCTTTTGCTGTCCTGATGTGGTGGAGGGGAAGAGCCACGGCCGGTGTCCCACCCTGCAGATGACTTTGACCCCTTTGCTCCTGCCATTTTTGACCTTACAAAAATAATTAATTTTTTAATATACAGCAAGTTGAGTTTCCCGCGACGCTGTGCTTGGGACGCCTCAGCGCAGGGGCAGCGGTACCGAGCGCCTGTCTCTCGCATCGCAGAAACCGACGCAGGTGCAGGGAGACGAGCGCTCGCACACGCACAGCACACGCCAGCGGTGACTTGTGACATCTCCGCCGGCGTGTTGTGTGCGCGGTGCAAACCCGTCCGGGGATGGCCCCGTGGGTGCCGCGGGGCACCGGTGGAGCCGCCCACGCCCTGCGCTGCGAAGGGCGGCATCCGCACTCGCGTATCCCCGGGACGGCAGGGACCGGCGCCGCCAGCCCCCGCGCCTTCCCGGTGCGATCGAGCCGCCGTGCCCGCACACGCGTGTCCGCGGGGCGCGGCCCGGCGCGGCGGCGGCGGCGGCGCTGCGCCTCCGGCGGGCTGGGGGCGCTCTTGGCCCGCGGGAGAGCCGCCCCGCCGGGCCGCGGCACCGGCCGCGCTGCGCCCCGCGAACCGCGGCGTCCGCTCGGGGCCTCTCCCGCGGCCCGGCGACCCCGCCCGGCGCTCAAACGGCGGCTTGCAGGCGGTGTGTGCACTCGCGGGGCCTGAGTCCGTGCCGCCTCCCTCCCCTCAGAAAGGAGGAAAGATCTGAGGTGTCCTTCTCCACGCGGACTTGGCGTTGCGTTCTCTAGCTACCAAGAGACAGATGTTGCCCTAGGGAAAGGCGTTTAAAGACTTCTTCCCAAGAACTAGTCCGGGATGCTTCGATCGAGGAATTGGATTGTTAAACCCACCTCTCGCTTCACTGGAGCAAAACAAACCAGGGAAAACTTGAAAAACAAAAATTAAAAAAATTAATTAAGCTGCCAAAATAAACAAATAACCAAAGCAACTACCAGCAACCTCCCCTCCTCCCCCACTTCAATACCATGTAACAGAATACAGTATCAGGCTAGCGAATTAGACTCAAAGCGAGCGGATTTGCTGCTCTCAGTCGGGGAAATGAATGCAAAGTCCATTTCAAAGAATTATCTCTAGGGAGTCCTCCAAGTGTATTTGGGGTTATCCGTGATTTGAGAGGAAAGACTAAACGAAAGGGGGTCTGAGAAAAGCCTGCCATTGTCACCCTACCCTAAGGTGAGTAAAGCATCCCTGTAAAGCTAGCTGCAAAGAACTGCTTAACCTAAGCCCGAGAGGTGAAACCTCTCCTCGCCCGGAGCCGCCTGACCAGGGAGCCTGAATTTCGAACTACAAAGGCGGCAGGAATCCTGGGCTCTCTTGGGTTGATTTTTTTTTTCCCCGCGGTGGGGAATTCAGAGCTCTTTACAATTGGTTTCGCAGGAGCACCTTTTACGGGAAAGCAGAAATAGGTGAAAAGAGCTCTTTCCCTTCGGGGCGCTCGCGGCGGCTCTCCCTTGACGGTGGCGGAGGAGCCGGGTTTGCAGCGGCCGGCCCGCGGGGGAGACCTCGCCGAGATCCCCATTGACTTGGAGGCCCTCCAGGCTAAGTGTCTGCCCTGCACTGTTCACTAGTGGAAGGAGGAGAGCCACTCTCCGTCCGTCGCCTCTCGACCCCACACCCCCACCTTGCCTGCTTTTACTCAGAAATTTCCTCATCTCAAGTATTTAATATTAGCTAGACTACTAAGTTAGTTATATCCAAGAGGAGACACATACCTGCCAAAAAATCTGGCCTAAGCCTGGCTATAGAGTAAAAAAGATTAACCTTTTCTCAGCCTCAGAACACAACCGGGGGAGAAAAAAGAAAAAATAAAAAAAAAAAAAAAAGAGAGAGAGAGAACGAGAAAACGTATTATCATAAAAAAAAAAAAAAAAAAAAAAAAAAAAAAAGCAGAATCTCATTGCTCATTGTGAAGTGTGGTGTGTCCCAAAAGGATGCAATCCTTTAATAAATTAAGGAAGGGTAACATTCACTCGTTACCAAACTATTCTTTTGAGTAAAAAATCTTGGCGATGTTATACTATAAGTTGCATTTCATATCTTTCTGTGGTGCTTGCATGCCCAAACACAATTTCATCGACACACTAATATATTTTCTAATGGGGATGAATGGCACCGATTAGAGTTTTCACTAGTTTCACTAGACCCCGAACAAAACAGAGCTAGGACAGATAATTAGAGAGGTCTATGGTTGAGCATATCACATAATCATTTATATATTTAATGCTGTGGCTCACAGGTTACTTCATAACACGCTGGTGATAAGTAAATCTCCTTTTAGATTTCTGAACTGACTTCTGATGGCGAGTGGGCCTAGAGGGCTTTAAATGCAGTCTAGATTTTGTACCACGGTGGTACAAATTGCAAGGTGTATTTTTATTAGCATATAGTATACACATACTCTTATGGGTTTATAAGAAAACATATGAGAATTCTGCAAATAAAAATGGCGTTGTTGTTTAATCAATGAACTTTTCCCTCTATATTTATCTTTCAATATCTATACATATACACGTGTATACACGTGTGCGTATATGCATGTATATATTTGCCCGATCTTTTCTGACTGTGAAGGTGTCAGCTAGCATTCATCAGAAAAGGCAGCTCTTTTCTTGCTTGCTTGTTTATTCTGTTTGAGCAAAGTTGTTTGTTTTGCTGGGAAGCATAACTTGCCTTTAGTTATGTCATCACTATCATTTGTATTTAGATGGAAGGGTAGGACTTATTACCTCTATTTTTATTACTAAATCAGTGGAGGTAAAAGTACTAATAATTAAATACAGATCTCTGATTGCGGGTTGGAACAGCAAAATCGATTGTCTCTTCATCAATAAGACAAGTGTTGAGTAGCTTGCTATTGATTAGTATGTTTATTTATGCAGATCTTTAGATATTTGCTTACATATTTCGGGCTCTTTGTCTGCTAATTATTATACCAGATTGGTTTGAAAGAAAGAGCTTAGACTGGGAAACACACTTGACAGATCCATTCTTAGCTAACCTGATAGTGGATTATTGCAATCCAATAAGTTTAACAAATTACTTATACGTGCTTGCCTTTCGAGCAATTAGGAAACCGTTTCAGATTAAAATCCCTTGTTGCATTCGGGGTCGGTTCATTTAAATAAAGGGGCATTCTGTTTAGATATTTTCCAAATGAAAAATGAGTTTCTGGATCCGCAGAGGCTGAACAGGGGTTGATGTGTGCTTCGCCTTCCAGGCCCTTAGGTTCCTTTGTAAGTGTAAAACACCTTTCCAGCAACAGAGTGGCCCCTGGGGTTTCCTCATAGATGGAAGGTAATCTGAATATCGAAATCAGAAATCGATATATTAAAAGGAAAAAGCCTACCAAACCAAACCAAACAAAACAGAGGGGTCGGAATCCAAATATCAGAGCGCTCAAAGCAGGCGGTATTTTGTGTTGCTTTTTTGGCTTAATGATTTAATCGGTCCAAAAGGAATCGCCCCAGCCTCTCTGCTAAACGGTCTATTTTCCAGCCATTCCCTCTCAGGACCCCAGAAGGCTGACATTTTGATCTATTTTTTAAACACGCTTTTCCAGCCGACACCCGCATTTTCTTTCGCAGCCGTTCAGGGTAGGGCTCTGCTTTATCAATACCGTCCCCACGCCGCTCCGGCTGTACCGACACGGGCACCTCGGCGGCGGGCAGCGAGCTCGGGACCAGGCCCGGCAGGCGGGGGCCGGTGTGAGAGCCAGGTGCAGGGGGGAAGGCCGCCTCCGCAGCCCCGCGCTGCCCCGCGGGGCGCAGCCCCCGCCGCCCCGGCCGCCGCTTGCCCGGGGAGCGGCGCGGCGGGAGCCCGAGCCGCGGGCTGGGCAACGGGAACGGGACCCGCGCGGCGCTGAGCGAGTGTTGAGCCCTTCTTCTCTTGTGTTCCTCGTCTTTTGCTTTCGGCAAGTTTCGCTGGCGCGGGGCGGGGTGGGGGAGGATTTTTCCTCTTTCTTTTACCTCCAGGAACTGCTGCTTTACAACCTGTAGCGATAAGACAGCCTCGCATCAGATGATCACAGAGATAAGTAATCTCTCCCCTCGGCCAGTGGTATAGCTGACCGTATGCTCTTGAATCTTAGAGCGCTAAGTCTTTCCTGTGAATGAACGAGAAAACACTCGACAGGTCGTGAATAATCGTTTTAATGAGTGTGTAAAAGCGTGCGACGGGGTGCACGGAGCTGTCGGGTTAAACAAACAACTTGTACCCTGACGAAATCCGATTGTTAAAGTGCAAAGTGGTGTCAGTCCAATTTCCATCCCAGTTCTAAAAACCACAGATCTAAGTCGCGGGAGTCCAATTTTCCCCATTAAGAAAAATAACAATATTTTCTGAACGTAAGTGCGATAGTCCCTAATGTTAGCCTTTGGCGAAAAAAGACCAGTTGCATATTAGAGGTACCGAAGCTATTTTTATAACTTTTTGTTATTTTTAAAGACGATAGTTAAAAAGTGTGTATTTGACATTTTCCTATATATTATCAGATCAATGCGGTA
The DNA here is from genome assembly GCF_050655825.1 of Lonchura striata. Classification (NCBI taxonomy): domain Eukaryota; kingdom Metazoa; phylum Chordata; class Aves; order Passeriformes; family Estrildidae; genus Lonchura; species Lonchura striata. The sequence continues at coordinate 46,077,079 of NC_140707.1, forward strand.
AATATTTTCCTTTTTTGTGTGTCCGTCGCCTCCCTCTCCGTATGTTTTTTTTTTTTTTTTTTTTTCACAGATCACTGGAGGCAAACATCGAATTAATTGGATCTCAATGACTGAGGTTGGTAACTTTGTATTGAACTAAGGTTATCTCTGTCACAGCGTTCAGGTGTTTACAAGACATTTTAGGACTTTCTAGAAAATGTAAATCCAGACAATATATACGATAAAATTAAAAGGGCATTACAACATTGTTTACTTAAAATCCAAGTTATACTGCCCATATGTAGGGAGATAATACTCTATGGGTCTGTAATAATCTATCTAGAGGTTATAATTTTTTTTTAATTGATGTGTTTTTTGATTCTTCTTTCTTTTTTTTATTTATTTATTTTTTTAAATTATTTTTAAGCCTGGCATTGGAATAGCCATGTGTGTTTCCTGTACAACTAGAGGGCCTTCCTTGCACTATTTTGTAAAAGCAAATACCACTCTTCTAAGCCCAGTGATTATTTTTTCAAGGTTAGTAATGACGCATATTCCTAATGTTTATTGTTGATAAAGACTTTCAGACCGACTGCAGGTCTGGCACTTTCTATGAAGAGTCATTTTCAGATGTGTCCTCCCTTTCTTTGAAAGTAGCGGCTTGAGCAAAGTGAGATGAGGCAAGGCAACCCCAGCTGGAAACCAACGCTTTTTAAAGTTTCTCTGCTCTTTCAATTAATACTCGATTTTTTCACAAATAATATGACATTGAAAAATGAACGATATGATAAGCTGTATTATTAGGCTATAGACATATTGGGGACCCAATGCAGTGGCATGAATGTGAATTTACTTTTGATACTTGTGGAAGTCGAATCTGGCCATTCATGAATTAGATAGTAGTGTCCATATGGCATTGGTCTTAAACTCATTTCCAACGTTCATAGCATTTTGAGTTAAAAGATAGTTTTTGGGTTTGGTTTGTGGTTGGGTGTTTGGGTTTTGTTTTGGTTTTGATTTTTTTGGGTGGGTTTTTTGTTTTGTTTTGATTTTTTTGGTTGTTGGTTGTTTTTTTTTTTTTCCCCTCACAAAGTCAGTTTTGTTTTGTGCTTTAGAAACGATGTAGGCATTGAGAACAGATATCAGTGAATTTCGTGTACCCAAGTGTGGCAGAATCGTCTTTGCATACCTTCCTCTGAAACCAGCGATAGAAAGCAAAGAGAGAAAGAAGTAAAGAGAGGGAGAGAGAGGAAGAAGGGGAAAAAAGACAATTCAGCCCCGCTGAATTAGGTAGCAGATCTATAACTAATGAACCATACAGTCATATTTAACAAGCATCTGATGAATGTTCTGGGCAATTTCAAACATGGCTTTGTTCAGATTATATGACTTGAAACACATCATTTCCCGGACCAGTGTGAACGCTGGAGACTCAAAACCAAAATGTCCCTACCGTTTTCCTTAACTCCTTACGTGAGAAGAAAAGGGACATAGGTTCATTCTCACGGAGGAAAGAGAGAGGAGAACGAAAGACAAAGCACAAGGACATATGCCTCCGGAGCACAACAGCACAGAAGTCTGCACCCTGAGAACCAGGGAACATTTCTCATCCCCCTGAAAGACTAATGCCCTCCTCCTGCCACTGCAATTTCCTCTGCAACAAAGCCGTACATTAAATGGGCATGGTGGATAGTAAGGACCTACCAGTTTCTTGCTGTAGTTCTGCTAATAAATAAAATTCTAAATGTTCAAAACACTCTATCTGTCACATTCACAAGATAGGTACTGTAAATTCCTGTTGAAAATATACAAACAGAGATCCAAGAGGTTGCCTCTGTTTTTGTATCTCTCTCTCACAAGAAATGCTCTATCAAAACATTAATTATATTTGAAAGGGAACAGATTATTTGTTTGAGAAAGAATTACTTTCTTGAATTTATATTCCACGCAGACCTCTCCTCCTGTCTGCTGAGAGGGTTGAACTGTAAATCTGTCTCAAATTATTTACCCCTAAAATGTAAGTAGGTGTGTCACATTAGAGTAGTAGAGAGATGAGAGATAATCTGTAGGTGCTTTTAGACACCTCTGTGGGATGGGTCGTTAGGGAATGTCGAAATGAACACGAAATTGCAAATCTAACATGTGAAGAACATACACGCTTATTCTTTGACAATGAAAATACAAACGCACATAGAGATGCAGAGTTGAAGCTAGTTAGTTATTAAACATGATGACTCACGGGAGTTTGGGCCCGCAGTTCCTTTTTGTTTAGTTGGTTTTGCTTTGGTGTTTCTTTTTGTTGTTGTTGGTTTTTTGGGTTTTGTTTGGTTTGGTTTTTTTGTTTGTTTTGGGTTTTTTTAATGCTTTCATGCACATCTTGTGGTAGCCGATAGTTGAAAAGCTACTAACCGTGTGGTGAGTCATCACGTAAGTCAAGAGAAAACTCTTAAAGATTGTACCTTCTTTCATGCCTTAAAAAAAAAAAAAAATAAAAGGGTTAAATAGGTGCCCTCATACCATTACCTTTTTTCTGAGAAAAATAATGATTTAGTGGGACTTTATTAGAAGCTCTTGGAAAACTCTCCTTGATGTCTGCTTTTTGCACTCTCTGCTAACCAGACCTTCAGCATTTCCTAACCTACCTCCAGACAAGTGTTTTGGCAGGAATTGATGTGAACAATCCGGTCAGAAAGTTTTTTGGTGCTGTTGCGTCATGCTTGGGGAAATTCGTCACTGAATCAGTGCCCTTAGTTTGGGACCCGGAGAAACCGTGTTAGCACCAGGTCCTGCAGAGCTGAGCCCTTTTCTCTATTCCTGTATTTCTTGAGCCCTGGGAAACCGAAGCCATGGGGCTTGAAGGGCGGTCGCAGGGAGCACGGGAAGGTGGGGGTGGGCGGACTTTTCTGCCTTGGATGTGCCTGGGATGTGCTCTCTCCCTGATTAGGTATCTGTGGAGGAAGAAGGTGACGTGACGAGAAAAGCCTGACAGCCAAAGTGGGAACTGTCCGGGAGAAGGATCCGTGATGAATGAGGTCTGCGAAGTCATGATGCACAAGCAGCCCAGGACAGTGTGCTGTTATCAAATGCCGGTTTTTGTTCGCTAGAATCATAAAGAAAAGTGGGGAGGGGGCGGGGGGGTGGCAGGGGAGGGAGATGAAGGTGAGGTGGGGGAGGGGAATCCTCGAGAGGGGGTCAGTGAGGAATGGGAGATCGGAGAAATCAGTGGCTGTAATGTTAGCGTGAGTTCATCGTCTCCCCGGGAGAAGGAGAAGCTGCGTTTGTCAAATGGGCTAGAGCCCTGACGGGAGGCAGAGGGGCCATCGGAGCGCTCCGAGATGCGGCTGTGAAATGTGGATCCTGGCCGACCCGAGGGACAGTACTTTATAACATAATCTATCCCAAAGTCTTCCAGGCAGGTGTACGAGGTTTAGTCAGGCTCTTAATAATCTCCGACTCATCGTAGAGAACAAGTTCTGCCCCGGGGCAGGGGATAGGATGGGAAAAGCAGTTGTGAAGTCGGAGAGACATTAATACATAAACTAAAATCCTACTAAAATTGCAAACATTGTTTTATTCCTGGAGTAATTTCGTGCAGAACTGGAGCTTCTTCCTCAGGTTAGGCGGGAAGGGCTGCCGTGGACAAGCCTGTACCTTCTTGAATTGTTTTTGACCGTGCACTGTACTGCCGTAATGCCAATAAACGCTTTAAACGCGTCCTGCTAGCGGCCATCAGACGCTCCGGCCCCTCAGGCCCGGTCTAAAGGAGATCTGGCCCGGTTCGGGACTTCTGGGTCACTCCCTACCTTCGGGCGCCCTTGGTGCTCTGGGAAAATGTGGCTGGGTGGGCCGGGGTCTGTTACACTGACCTCCGGGTTTTCTTTCCTCGGAGGGGCCAGTCTTGGCTTGCAGGGGGTCGCAGAGGCAAGCTCTTTCTTCGTGTCAGTGGGTTCAGGATCTCAGGACGTTGAGTTTAGCGGCCGGAGACAGCCCTGCCTGATTTGTGCCGGACTTGGTGCCTGCCTGCGAGGAGACACAGCTCTTCCAGGCACGGATTCCCTGGTGGGTAGCATGGCCCGTATCGCTCGCCCTTTCAGTGAATGCCAGCAGATGGATGCAATTAAACCTCGGCGGTGCTCCCTGGCTGGACACTGATCCAGGGTGTGAGAGGGTTGGCCATTATGCAGCGCCTATGGGTTGGGGTTCACTGCCGACAGCTGTAACAGGGAGGAGGACGGAATCATAGGTGCTCCCAACTTTCCCGTCTCACAACAGCGACGAGGGCACGAGAGGACCCCAAAGGCTCATGACAGAAAAAGCCAAAAGAAAAAAAAAAAAAAAAGAAAAAAAAAAAAAGAAAAAAAAAAAAAAGAGAAGAAAAAAGAAAGCACTACCACGCATTAGGAAAATTATTAAAAATAATAAAATCCCAGCAAAACAAGGGCTCTCATTTAAAGGGAATCTGAGGAGTGAGCTAAGTGAAAGCTCTGTTTTCAAGGCAAGGCAGGATTAGTTCCCTGCACATAATAGCCAGTGTGTAGGAATTGCAAATGAACATCACCAGCAGTGCTGGAGTTACCCTTTTTAAATAAATATCGAGCTGGCTTCCCTGCACAACGTGTAAATAACAGACATTTCTCAGCTATCGAGGCGAATGAAGATTGAAATAAACATATATTTATATTTCCCCGTAGTTTAATTCAAGAAACTCCTTTCCCGAGGTAGCCAGTCAGCAGTGGAAGAATTCGGAGCAACGCCCCCCCGACCTGTTTTGCGGGTTAAAAAACACATCAACAAAGCAGCAGCAGAGCCCCGAGCCGTACCGAGGGCCGCACAGACAGGGTAAGCCCGATCTCGGGCTCGGCGGGCTCCGCTGCCGCGGGCGGCCCCGAGCTCCGGCCGGCAGCGGGGCCGGGCGCCGCTGCCCCGCCCGGGCTCGCCCGGCTCAGCGGGGCCCCTCGCCGCGCTCCGTGCGCCGGCCGCGGGGCCCAGCACCCGGCTGGAGCCGTTCCTGCATCCCGTCACCGGCCGTGCGAAAGGGGAAGGTAATACATCTGATCTCCCGCCGTAAAGAGGGGAGAGAGAGAATGCTGTGAGCTCCAGGGCTCTTTCAGACACTTCAGAAATTAGTGGGGGAGGGGAAGGGGCTAGGGCTAGGAAGGATGCATTGGAAACGGTAAAATAAAAACATGATGCGAAGATATATTTACTGTCATCTCAGAGCCAAAACATTTATGCTCCCACGCCTTTTTTTTTTTTTTTTTTTTTTTTTTTTAGCAAATCGGAACTTAAGTGATGCATTTTAATTATTTTAGGAAAATAAGCAAGAAGGCTCTTTTTCAGAGTCTAAATAAATAGCAGAGTGTTCTGCGCTGATGATGTCTCTGGCTCGTGATGGCCTCATCTATCCAGCCACTACTGTGAGCTCTGAAAACCTGGGATGAATAGGGTAGGGTGTTACTGGCAATTTCTGAAAGGAACTATCTATTATATTTAGGGTTTTCTGAAACAGAAAATGCAAAGAATTTTCTGATCGTCTGAGACGTGAAAAAGGACCAATATTTTCCTAAAGCTTCAGCTCATATTTCTTAGACCTTATGGGAATAACAATTTTCCTTATTTTTCAAATAGTTATTTCAACTCCTTGCAAGTAGTGGGAAAAAGGTACACATTACCCTAAAAGAGAAGGCACTGGAGGCCTTGCAGTCTCTGAGATCTGCTTAGTGATTTATTTTTCTCCCCCCTCCCCTGTCCCTCACCAATCCCCAACTTTGATCTAAACCCTGACAACTTTCTTCCTGCATACTTGTCCCTAATCTTCAAGAGATTGCACAGACTTAAAGGAGAGTGATACTCTGAAGAGCAACATTTTATTTTGGGGAGATGGGAGGAGGATAACCCTACTTCACCTAGAAGTAGTTCCCATTTGATTGTAACTGGAAAAAAATCCAAACCCCAAAACCCACCCCCTAAATCCCAAAGAAAAAACCAAGCACAAAACAAATCCCAAAGCAAGTGAGAATGCAGCAAAACAGAGCCTTCTTATGTTAACATTTAAAGAAGATAATGAATCAGTGAAGTACAATTGTAGGGAACATCAAACCACACACACACAAGCAGCAGAAAATATCAGTTCTAATTTTTGTGGTTAAAAAATTGAATCAATTATAGGTTTCAGTTTTCTGCAGGAACAGGAACATCTAAAATATTTATGACCAGCAGGGCTTATTCCACAGTCTTCTTTTCAAACAGGATATCTTTTCTCATCTTTAGTAAAGATTTTCATAATGTTTCTCTTGCTCCTCTCCTCTACACTGACTTCCATTTAGGGTAAATGCTGTCACTCAAACATAGCATCCTGTTCCTGTCAGCTCAAATGAACTCAGTGAAAAGTTCAGTGTAACTACAGGCGAAATCCTTTTTTTTTTTTTTCTCTTCATGGTGAGTTTGCATTGCATCTTCAAGATCCATCTATGGAAAGCCCAGAGTTGTGACTTTGGACTCTGTGCCATCACTCTAAGCAGTGCAGAAACTGCAAAAAGAGGGGAGAGCTAGTAAAGTCACATGTTTTTGGTTCCTGATTCAAGCAGAACATCAGCATCAGCAACAGCAACATTAAGACTTTATCAAGGGAAAAAAAAATAGAAGGAAGAAGAAAGAAAGTCTAACAGCAGTGAAAGAAAGCAAGCAGAAGTGTTTTGCAGACCAGAATGGCACTACTGATTTCCAGCCTACATGGTTCTTACCTCAAAAATGGCACAGACCACAGCTTGCAGTACCCAGAAAGGTGACAAGAGAAAGTAGTGTAGGTCTTTGGGTGTCTGATCAGTCTGTTTTGCAACACATGAACCAATCTTTGTTAATGTCTCTAAGAGTTTTTTGACATTTGCCCCTTCAAGCAAAGCAGAAAAGTGCTCGCTGCCTTGTTTTCACGTGGATCCTAAGATGATCCAGACTTTCTCTGCAAAATTCCACCGTGATCCCCACTGAAACTATGAAATAGTGCTGTTGGTTTACAGGAGGAATCTTGGGTATCAGGACTTGTGTAAGCAGGTGTGTACAAGTAAGCATGTGTGAGACCTAGCTTTTTATTCACTTAGAAGAACCACCCCTATCTCTCTCTTCCTACAACACAATAGAATTCCTGACACTTCCATTTACACTCCTGTTCTGCTGGAATCCATCGAATCTTGGCCTCCTTGCCTGGTGACCCTGAAGTATCACTGGAAGAAACAGACAAACAATGAAAAGTTGCAAAAAAAAAAAAAAAAAAGGTTTAAATGTACTTGAAATGCTCCTAATTGATGGAAACAGGTGGAAAATATTTTTGAGATTATTTACATAAATGTTGGAAGCCCCATGGATCTAATAATTCAATGCCAGGTCTGCAACTCACCCCCTCCCTCGAGATTAATGCAATCTGAGCAATGTCCTTTCATTGAAAGGAAATAGATTAACTTCTTCTGTAGATCTTTCTTCTGTAAATTTTTAGAATTGATACTTTCACAAAAACATAAGCCAAGTTATATACTACCTTGGTATGCTCATTTAAAAAATCAAATATTTCAGTTTTTTTGATGGAGCTGGAGCCAAAAAAGAAGCATCAAAACCAATGTTGATGATGCTGAACAATGTTGATTTACAGTGTTATCATTACACTTCAGAAATAACAGAGTACTGCCAAGAAAAGGAGTTTTTCAATCTTCCTTTAGGTCTATTGATCAGGAGTGACTTTGAAACTTCCTTCTGGCACCTAGAAATCGTTCACTGCTATTGAAAACCTGCTTGAAGTTTAGAGGAGCTAAAAATCTCACAATTAATTAAATAATTAGTAATGAACTGGTATGAACTGCAAAAATTACTGAAGTCATGAGACAAAAAGATCTGTTCTCTTTCTTTTGTTGATCTAGTATTGAAATATCATTAAAAGCATTGCTCCCTTTGCTCATACCAATCTTCATGAAAATAACCCACCAATCTGGATGTATGTATTTGGATTTTATTTATTAGGGATGGGAACTTTCCTCCAACTCTATTATTTGTTTTGGTTACTTGCTCATGGATAACAGCAAGTGTTCTGGGGCAGTTTTTGCAAGATGCTTGAACTCAGCACCTTATAGGAGTTTCAGATATTCTCTGGGCAGATTATGTGCCCAGTGGGAACTGGTTTATGTACTGATTAAGAAGTACACTTAAATAACCTGGCCCATGATTTAGAGACTGTTCTGCATAACTGTGTATTTTCCCCTAAGTGGGACCACCCTCCATGCCATGTAGAGACACGATTTCTGCATGCAGACAGGAAGTCTGATGTAAGAAAATATGACACTCCAGCACACAAAAAGAGGAAGAAAATCTGCTCTTGATGTGTGGCAGTACTTTAAGAGATATACTTTTTTGAGGATGAGGAAGATCCTGATTTACTCTTCTACACTGAAGTTAAGGCAGTGCTATCAGCATGTGGGCTCCATGCCCAGCCTGATCTCAGGCTTGCAGTTTTGCTTTTCTGCACTGCTATTGCAAAGTGAAGTTCCTCTGCTCTGGGACTGAGTGTGAAGAAGCAGCCATGTTGAGGACAGTTCTCTTGGAACATGGGCCTGAATTAGCTTTCAGAGTTATTTCAAAAGCCTGTGTCAGGTTAGAGTTTCCAATGTTGAGTTTAACCAATGCTTTTCTTCATGAATGCATAATTAGGAAAGGACAATTGAAATACTTTACATCCAGAATGCTGCAGAAGGTTGCAGCCTAGAAAGCCAACCATTTCAAATCTTCTAAAGCAGAATGAGAAGGTTGAGGAAGGTGATACTGATCCTCTACCCTGCTTTGGTGAGACCTCACCTTGAGTACTACATCCATCTCTGGGGTCCCCAGTCCAGGAAAGACATCAGCCTTCAGGAGCAGGTTCACAGGAGCACCAGCAAGATGATAAAGATGATTAGAGGGATGGAGCACCTCTCCTATGAAGAAAGGCTGATAGAATTTGTTTTATTCAGCCTGGAAAAGAGAAGGGTTCAGGGTGACAGAATTGCAGCCTTCCAGTACCTGAAGGGAGCCTACAAGAAAATTGGAGGGGGAGTTTTATACAAGCATGTAGTGACAGGACAAGGGGAAATGGCTTCAGACTGAATGAGATTAGGACCTCTTCAAACCCAAACTATTCTATGAGTCTGTAAAGTACTAAACACTTTTCTGTTGCAATGAATTACTGTAGAAAAGATAGTGCATCTTAAAAACAAGGCAACAAAGGGGAATTCACCATTGCTGGTCTTGTAAATAGGGACCAGAGATCATGACATGGTAGCTCTCCTTTATTGAGGAATCCCCAGATGTGCAGGACATTTGTTTTTATTTTAGGTTTTCATGTTTCACTTGGTGAACTTCTCTTCTGGATCTGTAAGTATCTAATATATTTATCTGCAATTAATCTATGAGTGCTCTAACTGTACTGAGATTTGTCATTCGAAATCCAAACTCCAGTTGTAGGTTAAAGATTCACACCTAAAAGTAGAAAACCAAAGGACTGGCATCTCATTCTAAGAGTTATTTTCAAGTGTGCACAATAGTATTGGCTAAATGGACAGAGAAGCATTTTTCCAGGACTTGTATAAAGGTGGCTGGAATGGTCTGCTTTAGGCTGCTGCATTTTTTAGACATTAAACTAAGACAAGAAACTTCCAATTTAATAAAAAGTGATTTGAAAGTTGCTAAGCAACTTATAGAATCTTGCTTTTTAAGAAGTCCATTTATTTGCTTAATTTCAGGAAAAGGTTGTATGTTATTGTCTAAGTTGTATAAATAAAAAGAGAAAAGCAAAAAAGGAAATGTAATAGAAAATTTTCTTTGCTTTCTGTCTTTTGCAATTAAAACCCTTTTAGTTGTTTTGTGGGGTTTCATCAGGTATTCAACAAATGTTATTTATGTATAAAACTTCAACAGTTTATTGACTATGCAAGAAAGGAAAAAAATTAAACAGGTTTGTCATATGGTATGTGTTTATCTTAACCTTTCTTCTTCAAAAATCTTATCTACTAAGTACTTTTATCAGACACTAATTATACTCCCTCTGAAAAGAATTTCTCCAACACCCTTCAGTGCCTACACCCTTTAATCATATCTCATTACATCTACCTAATCCATCTCTTTTTCGCATTGCCAGTGCTCATTAATAGTTTTAAAAGCCAGTCCTGGATATTATCTTTCCTTTCTGTAGAAATATAAATATTACCAATACTGTTTTATTCCTAGATTTCATAGCCATTTGTAATTGGATAAAAACTATTTGAAAATACTGAGTTTTTTTTTCAGAAAATAATTCTAAAGTATGTGACAGAACAGCAGTAAAATCTTATAGGTCCTTTCACAAATTGTTGTTTTTATAAGCTATTTTAATTTTGAAAGGAAGTGATTTTTGGCTAAAATTTAACAGATACTGTGCTTCACAGATATTTTATAGGTGAGACATATATCACCTTGTAAACAAAGTGGGCGACCCAAAGGATTTCTACATGATTGTGAGAGGGAAAAAAAAAAAAAGAAATTATAGGGAAAACAAAAAGCCTTCCATTATTCTTTTGCCCTGTGCATGCCTTTTATCAGTGCAGTTTGAAAAGCTTATATAAAATGTCTCTAGTATAGTGACAGCTAAAGTGAATTGATTGACACAGAATGAATAATTGGTCAAATTTTGTTTTTTTTTCTGTTCTCCAATTGTTTGCAAACAGGCTACAAAATTCTTTACTACTGTTACACTTTAAAATTATTTGTAAATCACTTCAGCGAGTAATCCTCAATCTATAGACCCTCCTGTTTGTTGTGAGTTTTGACAATTTGTAATATACATTTTTTTAATTCATTAAGTAGCCTATGTGAATTTGTGCTCCTATTTTCAGAATAGATAGGTCTACATTATGCCAGCTTGCCTCAGCTGAAAATCTGAGCAGAGTATCGGTTAATTTTCCAAAGTTAATATGTCATGATCATGGCTTTGAGGTAAAACGAGTTGCCAAATTTCAACTTGGAAGATTATTTTCCCCAGATCTGATTAGAAGAACCACTGAGAGGTTATTTTCATCTCCTTTTGTAATGAATAATATTACTATGTTCTATGGATTAACTGGCAGTTTTATTCAATATATTGCAATTATAATTTCAAGAACCTGTGAAATTTTTTCTCATCCTCTGATACACCTTAATTCTAGCTTTTAACTAAATCCCAAATTAAGTTAATACCATGATTGAGAAAGCGATTATTTGTTTTTTTGTTTGTTTTTTAAGAACCATGGACACAGAGTATACATCCACTCACACTTGATTCCTTGGAGGTAGGAAGAGCAAGCACAATTTCCTGAATTTCAGGAATCTTGGGTTGACCAAGGCAATTTTGTATAAGTGTTGCATCTATTTAATGACAAACTGTGGCTATAGGGCAGCCTTATGGATCTTTTCAGTCCCATCTTCTTATCCAGCAATAGAAAATTCAGAATTTACATTTTACTCTGAAGTTAAAATATGTTTGCAGGCAATACAACTGATATGTCATACAAATACATTCAGAATAACTGACATTATTCACAAAGCAAATGAATATAATCTGGAGTGTCATCTGTAAATATGGTACTGGTTTGCTATGTTTGTAATTACTGCTTCTTTTCACTGAAGAGCTGATTTATGTAGGTCATCATAATATATGAAAAAATTGTAGATATAAAAGTTACAGTCAACCGAAACTTGCTTTTAGAACTACAAATGAATTCAAGCTGAAAAATATTTTTGTAAGTATTCCTTATTACAGAACAATTGCAGTGTTTTCAGGAAGCAAACAGAAAATGTCACACCTTGAGTAAACCTAAAGGCAATGTGTTATTTCCCAATCTGTAAAAATATGTATGGTTTGAGATGTCTTTTTGTTTCACACTGAAAATAAAACTCTTTAGAACACTTTTATGTAATAAAATTGCATACAACTATTTTGGAACCAAATATTTTTTTTGTTTGTTTGTGTATTTCTATTTCCAATCCTTTGTTTTACTCTCTCATTAGGAAATTACTAAATTGACAAGCCAGGATATTTAGAACATTCCCATTGTAAACATCATTAAATCTGATACATTTTTATGGAACATTTTGGCTTCATGGAAAGATATATTTAGATGAGAAAAAAAGTCAAATAAAGTATAACCAGTTATAATTCTACTCAAACTGATATTCATATTCAAATTTGAATTAATATTTATATGTTATTTTTTCCAAAGATTCTTCAGACCAAATAATTTGGGTAGATGTGAGTTATGCCAACAACTCTCTACCCAAGTACCTCACTGTAAGATAGGTTTGGACCTCACAGGGAGGTGGGGATGTTTCCAGTGCACCCTGTTATGGTCACCTCAGTGTCTATATCTAAATGCTGTTATTGAAGTTTGCTAGGGTAGAATTCTTTCACAGTTCACATTGATGCTTTTCCTTCATTAGCTATTTATTATGGTTTTTTGGTTTTGCTATAGCTAAGCTTAATGTTAGCACTCTCTTTCAGAAAAAGAATGCATTTTTTTCTTCTAGTCCTGCTTTGGTAATTGTTTGTCAGAGCTCAGAATCTAGCTTGGACTAGATTTTATTATGGCCAGTAGGATTGTTTATTGGCCACAGGATTGCTATGAACATCATTATAGTCAGAAATCAGTGCAACATGTTTACAGTTAGTTTTCCATTTGCTTAGCTGTAAATGTGGGACACAGAAAATGACTAATTCAGGAGTAATAAATTATTTGGAAATCCTGCCTTTCTAAAATAAGCCATTTTTTTGGCAATGAAAGTCTGTTAAGTAAATGGAAATACTGGCCTGTTACAAGGAACCCTAATATATTCCAGTAGAAAGCATCTTACCCTCTTCACATTTAGAAACCAAAGTCAATCTGTACTTTTAGGAGAGCATGCTCTACTAATATGAATGGAATCTTGAATTAAAGAAACATTCCTTATATGCAATTTTTGTAATTTCAGAATGATCAGATTTTGTTTTAGACATCAATATTTCTAAAGGATAGCATAAAACATTAGAACCCAAGCAGAAAAATGATCATTAAGTCCAGGATAAAAGCTGAAGTTATAATGTTATTCCAAAGATCCAATTCCACAGCCATTCAGTATTTAGGAGGGTTAAGAAGGCATTTTACTTTTACACAACAATTTGCCTGCTTGGTCTTCAGACACAGGATGAATCAGCACAGGGATTTGAAAAGTGGAGTTGTCAGATTTATGAGTGCTGCAGATTACCAGATATTATGTCCATCTTCATTATCTACATCTATTTTCATAGAACAAAGTTATTGGATTTTAGAGTACAGGTTGCAACAGATACAGAATTGTCATATTTCTTGGAAATGACATTTGCTGAGATGCAAACTAACATTTAGAATGACATATATTGGGTTATTTGTGTTGAAATAAAGAGGAGAGGTGAAGTAAAGGGATGGATATTATGGCAGTAGAAGTAGAGTCATTAGTTAAAAGTATTGCTTGAATCAGCAGGCATATTCCAGATTTAATGGAAGAAATTTCTAACTAGAAAGACACATTGCAGTGAAATATCACAAGTCTACCATGAAGAGTCTGGCTGTAAGTTTTGTTGTCTTTTCAATTCCCTCCAAGCCAGTTGTTTTCATTTATCTGTTTAATCCTGATTATCTCCTCAGATCTGTATAGAAACACAATAATAAAGTCTGCTTGCCTTTCTCTTCAAAAAACTTCAGAGCAGACATTAGCAGATGTGAATAGTTGCTTTTGATTTCTTTATATCCTTTGTAGAATGATGAATCTTGATATGTCATGGAAGACTCTAAGAAAATCATGTATTATCAGGAAAATGAAAAACTTTGTTAATCCATATACATTTTTCCTCCCAAGTAAATTAACAATTCAAAATCTTGTACTAAACTTCATTAATTTTCTTCATGAATAATTCCATGTACATCTCAGCAATTTCTGTGTGAGAGGGTGAGAAGACTTGTCCTTTTATATTGCACTTGCTTGTATAAATGTAAATAAATCAGAAGTAGCTAATCTACTGCCCACATTTGACAAAGGAACATAATACTCTTGATGTTTATTGAAGTTTTTGGGTTACTTGAACAACGTTACTGTTCAACTTAATTGTGACTGGAAATATTCTTAATGAGCATCCTACAAACTTTTATATAAATGTTTGCTACAGCAGGAATAAAATACAAAGATTTTGTAAAAGAAGATAAATACTCCAGTCTCAGACTGTGACGTTTTTGCACTTCAGCATAAGCTTTATTTTAAGTTAGTAGTTCAGAAAAAGTCACATCGTTAATAATCACAACTTGCCAGTGGACATTACTTAATATTTGGCTTAATCTCCAGTTATTATAATCCATCTCAAATACCAATACAAGTTTAGAAATAGTTATTTGTCAAAACTATATCTGTTAATTTTTGTTCTTTGGTCATGCACCAGCCAAATAAGCAAGTATTTTCTTTAGTGCATGAAGTCATGTCATGGTGTAAATTTAAAGCTAATTAACATTCATTGACAAACCATTTAAGATTGTATGTAGGTTGACATAAAGACGTTTTTTCCAAAAAGTTGTTACATTTTTTCCATGTTGCTTCATTGTGGATTTTGTGCTTAGCATCTGACATGTTTTCTCAACTACTGTTTTTTAATGAAAACATGAAAGCACTCTGGGGAATGTGATAAAAGCAAAAATTCTATGATCTCTTCAAGGTAAATGACAGCATGGAATTTGTCACATCTGGATCAAAAATCTTTCATCTATTTACCTAAATAAGCATATAAAAATATTTAGTCTATTTACCTAAATAAAGCATATCTGGGTAATTAGGATTGTAATTCAATATATAAGTTTCTTTTAATAATTTCTCAATTGTCACTGATAATTTCATTTGGTCGTAAGCATTTAAATGATGTATGTCTTGCTTTTCTCTGTTTCAAACAAATAAAAGATGATTTGAAAAGAAATTACTTTTTGTGTCTCATCCCTTTTCCTATTAACACTTTGTAACTTATTTTTCTCTTTATAAGAAATCATCATAACTTAATTTTTAAATTGTATTTGTGTATGAAATAACAGAAACTATTTTTGAGACAACAGGATAAAACCCAGCAGAAATGTTGATATTACTGAAACTTCAAAACCAATGTTTTTTTGTTCAAGATATGTGAAAATTTGCTCCTTACTCATGCTGGTAAAATCACTTATACTAAATGGACTTCTTATATGAACAAGCCATGTGAGCTTAAGCATTGCTTCTGTGTCTAGCTACAAGATTTAACTTATAAATATACAGCAGATTTGCTATTGTGCATTTGTAGAAACATAGTATTTTAATTCAGAAGTACTAGCAAATATGTTAAACCTGGTTCATTTAAAACACACTTCATCACAGAAATCAGTTGTTCTAGGACTTTAATTTAAATGATTTAAATTTTTTTTAGCCAGCTCTTGATTTGAAAAAAGAGTTTTTATGGAAAAATACTTTTAAAATTGCATTTATTCACTTTGTTTTTCAATGAAACGATTTTTTAATAACTGCAAAGACAGAGAAAAACATTTTGTTTCAGTTCTAGTCACATGTCTTGCTTTGAGATTAAGATAATCATACCTCCTTGTTGAGCTGAAAATGTTTTCTTTAAATTTGGTCATAGGTCCTACTATTCAATTAATATAATCATACCTTCTTCTGCTGCTGAAAATAAAGCAGTTGTTTAATTAAACATGCCAGTTGTTTGTAATATAATGCTACAGAAATACTTGTTTGAAAGAAAGGCTAAAGATTTATATCAAACATTTCAATCTGACAAGTAAATTACATTTCCTCTACCATAAAGAAAGGTAAGGCAGGAAAATAGTTGCAATATAAGAGTAACTACGGTTGTTGCATTGAGGAAAAGCACACTTGTTCTCATTACTTGGGGATATGATAGTCATCAGTCTACAAAGGTGACCTTTTCCACTCTGGGGATTAAAGCTGAACATTTTACCTCCTTCAAATAAGGAAATAGACATTATTTTGAAATGGTAGCTATATTTTAATAGCTAATTAGTTCAGAGATGAGAGAAAAAGTGTGAGATTTTAAATTTAAAAAGTGAACAGAATGCACCTGAAGAGTGTCTGTACCAACATGTACCAAAGCAAGAATTAAGTTTTTTGTAAGAGTTTAAAAAGGTCTGCTTATCTTCACTTGCTTTCCCAATCTCAAATTATGATACTGTGTGTCTAAGACCTAAAAGATACAGGCTGCAAGAGTTGTCTTTCCAGTACTGAAGCTGGCATAAATTGCAGATTATCCACCCGTGCAGGCTGGTTTTCCCATTGGAAGATCTGGTGCTGGAAATGAAGCATTTCATGGTTTCCAGAATTTTATTGAAGGGGTTCAGTAGTTCTTTAAATTGCCCATATGTTATTTTTTTAAAAAATGAAAACACGTTTTTCAAGGGAAAAACATCTTAAGTGATCTCTGCTATCATTATGAGCAGGCAGAGCTTCTTGATGTCTACCTGTGAAATCAGAAAACATCTCTGATAATTAATGGAATATATGAAGAGAAGGAGGCAACAGTATCCACCTGTCATATGAATATTTTTCAAATCCTGAAAGACTACTGCAGTGTGCTTTCATAAGCCAGCCTAGGCAAAATGTGTGGACTTGCTGTTGGTAACTGAAGAAAAAGAAAGCTCAGCTGCTTCCATCAAGTAATTGCTGTGATAGAATAGTAAGAAGTTAGCTGAAATGATGCTTATGCCTAGTCTTCAGTGTTCCATGGGCATGGGGGCTTTTATTTATCCCTCATGGGCTGCAAGAATGAAGATGGGTATGATTTTTGCAAGGGTGAAATAGGTTGTCTGTCAATTGGGTTTAGGCGACAGTCTGTCTGCAGGCCGTAAGATGATCTGCAGAGTGCCAGAGGAAAGCAGGCAGAATTCCTGGCTTGCAAGCACAGATATTGATCTACCTTAGCCACCTAAACAATGCCTCACCTGTTTGCCTTGTCCATACCTTATTTTACGCAGTCTAATGCTTGTTTTGTTTGACTTTTCTTTTATTTCTGTGGATCTGAGCTTTGATACACTTTGGGGAGTACATAAACACGGTGTTGTACTTGAACATCACCATCCTGCAGAGTAATCTAGTGGCTCTGGACCACCCCTCCCTGCATGAGAACAGCAGTGTTATTGAAAATTATGAGTGAGCAACTGAGTAAGTAGGCCACATACACAAGTGTTTGATCTATCGGACTAGTGTCCGATGACATTGAATGTGAGATGCTACTAATTACTGCACTATGTACTCCCAGTTAAAATTTCTTAAATTGGAGCTACTAAAAGGGTCTATTTTTATAATTTTTTTTTCATCTGATGGTTACAAGATAAGCCACCACCGAGTTTAGAATCCTATCTACTTATTTTGAAAACAACTATGTTATTGTGTACCGTCTCAAGCAGGAATGAAATAGAAAACGGCATTCATTTTCCCAGTAAAGTATAACATAAATATTTTACCATCATTTATTATTAGTTTGCCATTTCCTGCTGACAGCAATTCCAACTTTGCCAGCAGGCACTGTGTCTCACAATCATATTGTGTTTGGAACAAATTAAGACAAACACAATTTCTTATAAAATAAATGAACAAAATTTGCAACAAAAACCTCTTCTGAAGCTAAATGAGCATTTCTTTTAAGTGCTGACACTTGGTATTATTTAATTTGCATACAGCACATTTCACTTTTACTGGAAAACAATGAAGTTAACGAAGAACTAAGTCATCTGTACTTTCAGGATAATTGAACATTGCTCAATTTAGAACTGTTTTATATTAATGCTGTGAAGGAGCAGCCTACATCATGGTAAGTTTGTCAGCAGTTTCAAACACAAGCATACTTTTGGCCCAGTGACATATGAAGTAGATGGATCAAAATTGAATATGAAATAGATTGTAATGACACTTAATTTGAGCTGATATAGAAATACTTTAAATACAGGGAGTGACACTGAGCCTTTTTCTTCCTGTGAGACATAATCCTCATTTCATAAGATCAGTTGATGGTTTAAGGTTAATAAAGAGAGAAAATCTTTATTTCTTATAAATTTGCTCTCATCTATGTACTTTCTCCTAGTCACTGAAGTATTTTCCTGGATGAAGTGAGACAAATGAAGAAAGTGATTTATGCTGGGATTGCCTTCCAGTTTTTGGTACAGGTGTGTGAAAGTGCAGTGAACCCATGATTTGTCTTACATCCCAAAGGCTTTGAAGACACACTCTACCTATAGTACCTATGGTACTGATCTTGAGAATGTGATTTTTTTGACCTTTTTAGACTTACAGAGTAGAAATAGACAATACCTTTGGATTTCTGGTGTAGAAAATTACAAATAAAACTAATTGCTTAAAGATAAAAAAACTCTGATGTAGAACTGTAATCAGAGGTAGGAATTGGTCCAACTCATTTATGCCTCACTTGAACTGAGTTTGATATAGAAGTGCAGACTTTGAACTGTACATTCCCTTTTTGATTTTCCATCTTTGTTGAGTTTAGTCTTACTGAAGGCACAAAACTGATAGCATAGATACCAATAATCTTCATATTTCTATGGACTACATGCAGAATTTCTAAAAGAAATTCCCTGTAAAATTCTGTAGATATGCTCCAAACTTTAAATCAAGTAGCCCACCCTTACAGATGAAAGACTGGTTTAACCTCTCCCTGCTGATTCATTCTTTGGCCACTCAGCTGGGAATATAAATTGTGATAGTAATTCTTCTTCTTTAAATAATTTGGAAGGGTGACAAATTATAGATGCCTCAGAAATTTTTCAGTCGGGAAAAAAGTGCAATTTTCAAATACATTCCTTCAAAAAATTTAAATAAGCAATACAATTAGCTAAGCACTTACATTTTATTAGCAATAGCAAGTAAATTAATAAGTAAATTCAATGAAAAAATGATTATGTGTCACAGTATATAGTTTTTACATTGACATTTCACATAATCTGACTTTGCTGAGAGGAGAAATCACTCGTCTGTTAAAATTACTTTTTAAAAGCTGTCAAAATTGGAAAACCTGCTGTCAAAAATATGATGAGAAAAGTTTAAAAATGGTAAAGTATGTTGACTTAGACAAAAAATATTACCTTTAGAGTGGAAAACTTGAATATTGTATCATTATCTTCTACACAGAGGGAAAGCGTTATCTTTTTCCAAGCCATCCTTTTTTTTTAACATTTTAAATTTATGTTTTGCATTTACATTTCAATATGAATGGGACTTCATCCAATTTATGCTGAAGCAGAAGCTGAAAGTAGCAGGTATTTGGATATTTATATTTTAATTGTATGCTGGCGTTTTACAATTTTTAAAAATGACAAGATTCACAGGCCACTAAGGGCGAAGTCCACAGTTCGTCTATGCTCTAGTCCTGCAAAGTTCTGTGTGCCAGGGCCCATGGGATGGAGCTTGGCTGCTGGCTGGAAGGTAGTCTGCTAGTAGAGAGAGATCCATTCTGCTTTCAGGTAGCATTTTGGTATCACCAGCAGTCACAGACCCTCCTTCTCCAGCAAGTCTCCACCATGTTTAAGGACAGTTTCAAAGAAGGTGACAATTCTGTCTCCATGCACATTCAGTCTTTGGCCTCTTTGTTGAGACTGCCAGCAAGGATGCCAATTACAGCCATTCAAAGAAGTCCAGATATGCTGTGGTAATAATGAAATACAGATTGAGAGGGATACAATCCAAAATCATAGTTAAGTGGAAATGAGAAAAAAACAGAATCTGAAATAAGATTTGACTAAGAGCTACAGAATTATATATCTCTAAGTACATCTCATTTTTACTAGTTACTTTTGCAGCCATTGCTGCCTTTAATACTATACAGCCCTTAATAATAATTTTTCTGTAAATTGCTGTCGCTGCATGCATGCAGGTAAGACTGACTACATGTGAAGCAGAGTCACTATGAAGGAAGAGTGCACATGGCAATAGAAGCTGACTGTGATGCCTTAACCACTGTTCTAAACACATACTACTCAGAAGTCATTAAACTGGACCTGAGAGGTGTAAAGTAATCAAAAGATTATTTTATTTTTACTTCACTAGTACTTCACATCTTCTGGCATTATGTCTGTGATGTCCTTTCACTCTCATGTATGCAAAGGGAGTGAAGTTCTTTTGCTCTCTAACACCGTTCCTTGAAGTACAGACTGATTTAATCTTGCTGTTCAGCCTGCATGTAATATATCTTGAAATATACTCATTTTTCCCAGTTTGGAGAATGGCTACTGAAAAATGTTAATGGCAACATGACAAAACATATAGGGAAGCCATTTGTGTAAATGATATTTCTGCTTAGGTCATGAATCAGAGCGCTCCATGGGTTCTATTTTGTTTCCTCCAGATCTGAGCAATTCTTTACCTTTCTACATCTAGGTGCCCTTGAAACCTTCTTCTTCCTAGGTTTTCTACACAAATGATGCTTTCCAGTCTTTCCTTTAGAGCTTTTCTGGCCCACTTGTCTGCTTCTGCTGCTTAGACACGTTGATTCATGTCCTTGTTTTAAAATTAATTTGCACTCTGATGGCTCAGAAAATCTTTTCCAACCTAATCCAGTAAGCAGTATTGTCTGAAGGCTTGAGCATACTTTGCTCTGTCTCACACTGACCACAAAAATGTTTAACAGTCTTTAAATGAATTTGATCAAAAGAAGAAATTTTGTTAACAGAGCAAATGGGAATTTAGAGTCAGATGTGGGAGGCTGCATCTCTTGCATTTTGTAATCAGCCTGACTCACTTCAGGCTGTGTGGGGGCTGCTCTTTCAGCTCATGAATACCACCACATCAACACAAGATTCTTTGAGGTCCATTTGTCTGTCTATCTGAACTCCCACATTGTTTCTTGAGTGCCTCTGGTGCATGTTGTCCATGCTCTTGGCACTTATTTACTGCTTTATGCTGCAGTAAAGGAAGGAGGAATAATTTCACCATAGCCTAGCACACCTAACAAGAACTCTACTTTTGATGCTACTTTGAATTCTAATGGTGATTAAAACAGAGATAGCTGACCTCCAATAGTTACTTTGATGCAACAGAGAATGATATGTCATTGCTCCAGAGAAGACAAGGAGACATAGATTTTAATGAAAATTAGCTGAATCTATTCTGAAGAGAAGTCAAAAGGGAAGTATATATAAGGACATAAGGCGTTTTGGATTGCTAATAAAACTACAGCAAAATCCAACTATACATGGCAAGATAAAATGTTAGATTCTGAAGCTGAGACAGGATAAAAAGGAAATTAATCAAAATCAAGAGAGAAATGAGAAAACATTCTTTGTAAACTGAGGATAATTTGGGTTCTTTGGAGGAGGTTGACCTGTATTTAAAGAACATGTGTATAGCATTCTTTTATTAGAAACCTAATGGACCCTTCCCTTATATCAGAACTGATTAGAGATCAAAAGAACCTCAAGTATCCTTGGGCAAACTAACAATCTTGCTGGTGGTGCTTTGGGAAGGTTGGGCCATGCTGAATATAATTCTAGTGAGCCATGAAGAAAGGTATATACAAGAAGGTACAAGAAGGTACAAGAAGATATTGGAAAATATGACTCAGAGGTATTGGAATAATTTGTTGTGGAGGTGATGAAAATGGAGGATAAAAGGAAAATTCACTTGGGCTTCTGAAGCTCAGCCCTGTCCTTTGTAGCTGGCATTTATGTGGCAATAATACAGATTTTAATACAACTTTACCATAGTAGAAAGACTTAGTGATTAATTTATATAATCTCTTTTGTTAATTTAAGCAGCTGATTGCAGCCATCTTCTATAACTAACTGCTAAGATTTAAATTAAGATTACTTTAGTTAGGGAGCTATTAGAGACAAAAAACCCCATTAGTGTCTCTGAATCTGACAGTTTGGAGAAATAAAGGAATTTATTCTAATATGTCTCTATATTATTGCTATTACTATTATTATTACTACCTTCCATCAGATTTCATCTGCCTGAGAGCTGTATCAGCAGACTGCAGGTTCTGTTTTCTCATCATCCTGATCAGTGGAGTCATGATATACAGGAAGAAAGAGGAATTCATGCTTATAAAGCCAGTCTCTACTCTCAGTAGAGTAGGCCATCAGATTAGCCAGAAAGCACTTTAAAGAGTAGAGAAGCTAATTAAGACACAAGTAAGATCTATAGTACCTCCATGGAAACTCAGACTCATTTATGAGCTGCTGCTGTTTTTATGCTTGTTATGTGTTTTAGGTTAAACAGTGTTTTTAATGGCAGGTTTGTTCATCACGGAGGAAATTGCACAGACTCATCAGCATTAACGCACCAAGGAAGAAAATACAGGCAGAAATGTAGTATGGATGTATTGCCAAAATATGAAAAAAGCATTCTTAGAGACAGAAATAAAACACACGTGTGCAGCTAAACATTTTCATATTGTGAAGAAAGAAGCTGGTCTTTGGCCTGACCATTCTGTGTCAGACGAGGGTATGTAAAGGCTGAGAAATCCCAGTCACCCCTGGATTATGTGGCACCAAGCAAATTGGTGGAGGGCATAGAGCAAATAATTTTCCTTTCTGGCACTTATTCTAAACAGTACTTGTATTTCTCACGTAAATTTCTTTAACTTTAAATGCTTGAGCGGAAGTAATTTTGCAATACAATTAGCATAATTATTGATTTATCATGCATCAGCTGCTTCAGGTTAAATGTTTGAGCCTTGATGCTTACTGTGAAGTTAATTCAAAGTACCTCATGATCTTTGTCATGTATGCTGTGGGATTTCTCAGACAATCTTTGCCACAGAGCAGGGCACATCTGATAACTCATTAGTCTGTAATAATTTTTTGTGTTTCAAAGTCCTTTGGATTCAGAACTATTATGCAAATATTTGAAGTATTCAAGAGCTATGTAGTGGGTGCATAAATCATGAGAATGCCATAAAAATGGAGACATACTTGAACAGACTGAGAAAGAATGGAGATGTAACTAGAGAGAAAGGTAATAATAGAGGCAGGGACAGACATAGAATTAGAGGTAGGTATATTTATGGTTCTTTTTTGCTCACATTGATTCAGGCCTAATTTTCAAGACCTTCACCCAACTATTTTCATAGTACATAGAAGTGAATTAAAAAAAAATATTTAATTAAATTAATAACTTTTGTTCTTGTTTCTAATAAACCATCAAATTATCTTGGCTGTTTGCAACAAAATCACAGCATTCAGCAATTCTGTGGTGTTTTTACACAACTGGTCTTCAGACTTCTCTTGACTCTAAAACTGACTTCATGTTTAGAATGTTTTGAAAAATGGAGGCTATTTTGCACAGATTCTTTGAGAATCAAATCTCCCTTTAAGCAGCATTGCAACAAACCTACTGTTGATGGAAAGAATTATTTTCATCTCACCTTCCCATATGGCGCTCGAAAAGAAATCCAATAATCCAGTCTTAAAAGAGAATTCTCTATATTCAGATATTGAAAATATGAAATGGTTTGGAATAGAGGATGGGGCTTGCTGTTGGAATGATTAGAACACGTATAAATTTTCTTGTAAGAGATATTAAAAAAGGAGGTTGAATTGATCTGAATGTTTTTGAGATAGAAGAGTTTGATAATAATACACTGAAGAAAATTGATACCAGTTGTTTAAAATCAAACTGCAAATGAACTACAGCTACTAAAAAATGTGCTACTTATTCGTTTCTTTAAAATAACATCCTTGCTCCTGTTATATTATCCTGCTATAATAGTATCCAGCTCCTAACTCCTGCTGTATTCTAATAATGACAGAGACCCTGTCTTCTGGGTAAGCTTATGACTCAAATTCACTGATTTCAATAGATTTGTATGTTCATACATTTTTCTGCATGTGTTTCTTTTGCTTTGTCTTTAATTATAATCAGAAATGAGAGCAGGCTGTGGACTGAAACCAGGGAAGTCGGAGTCTTGGAGCTTTCTGCTTTATGGAACCAAGAGAAAAATGTTAAACTACCAAAAAATAGTTATACCCTTCTGCCAGCTTCTCCTGGACATGTTCTGATCATACATCCTGTAGATCTCCACACTAACTTGAAATGCTGGATTTAAAATCTCCAATTTTTCCAAATTCATAGATTCCCTAGATCTTCCCAAATAAGACTGTACTTACATTTAGATGAAATTCTTACAGTACAATTTCTCTCAGCTTTATAGTGACAGTAGCAGTGACATACCAAAGTCATAATCAGTTCATAGCACGATGTATAACCCACTCTTCCAACTTTGCTATCATGAACTTTTGTGTAGGAGGATCAAATGTTGGCTATTAATGGTTTCTGGAAGAGGAAAATGAAAAGAAGAAATAGGACAATTCTCTCTGTATCTCTCTTAAGAGGAAATCATCAAAAGGAGAGCCTTTTGGTCAAAATGAATACTTTGGCACTTTAAAAAGTCATGTGCAAAAAAGCATTTCTGAAATGTCCTCATAGCGAAAGGATTTTAACAAATGAAACAAGAAATTATAATTCCATATCAAAAATTTGAAGAGGGAGGGAATATTTTTGCTGTGTGCAAGCTGAATCAAGTTAATGAGGCATCTAACACTGCAAAAAGAGCGTTCTCTATAAATAAATCCCGTCTGATTGGGATATATTAGTCTTCTGATAACACTCTATAGCATACAGATGCTTTGAATAGAACGCGTATGTGTGCAAATACTCAGATCTATTGGAGTTACTGTTCTCCAAGTCCTTGTCCATGATGCTTATTGCAGTCATTTTCATATTTAAGCACTGAATAAAACCTCAGTCTCACTCCACTGCCCGGTTTGAATAGGTAGGTTTAGCAGCTAGGCTCTGTGAAAGCTCTGGAGATTGTATTTCACACACAACGATGTGGCTAAAGAGCAGCTGTGTAGCCTGTCAGTGGAGGACTCTTCATCTGCTTGCCCCTCTGGTGAGCTCTCCCAACACTTTGCTAGCACTTTGCCAACACTTTGGTAATGCTTGTGCTTTCAAGAGCTTTAAAGGATCAAGGAGTGAGGCCTCGTGTCACAGAATACTTTACTTTCCCCCGTCACTATCCTGGTTCTGTGCTTCTATGTGTCATTGAGACTGTGGTGACTGTGAAGGCAGCATGGGTAAACAGCCAGGAGAAAAGTTTTATAAAGTTACAGTGTCTGGTAGCTTTCTCAGAAGTCAATGTGTGTTGAACTTCAAAATCTCTAAAAAGAGGGTCAATTAGCTGGGGCTTTTTTGGTGATTGTTGTCATTGATTATTTTTTGTGAGGGAAAGGATTTGGAAAGTTTCTTTGAAAAAAGTTTTCTCTTTTTTTTTTTGTTTATTTCTATGATTGTTTTTGTTTTATCTTCCAGGAAATGGAAAGGTATTTCTTTCTGAAGTATCATACCCTTGTTTTTCCTTGAAATTGTGCTATAGTTACCTATGCACTGTGGTTTCACATTTTTCTAATGGATTTTCTTCTTTGGGAATATTATTTATTCTCTCCCCAGTTTGAGAACAAAGAGATGGGGATCCTTGGAGAGGGTGTTTTGTTGTGGTCAGAATGATAACTTTGAGTTTTGGGAATATTGCGGAGGAATTCAGAAGCTTTAGTGTAACTCAGAAGAAAATAAGTAAATACTCAACACTTTAGTTCCAGGAAAGTCTAGGAATCAATAGAGCATAATTAACCTGCAATCCTAAAGAAAAAAATGTATAAAATACCTATTTTCTTATATATTTCCTTAAAATATACTAAGGTGTCTGTGCTTAGTGCACAGTCTTTTTTTTTTTTTTTTTTTTTTTTTGTCCTGAAGACTGGGCAGGAGAGGATTTAATTTTGTTTTCTACATAAGAGTGCTTGGTGGGAAAATTATCTTTTGAATTAAAATGCAAAACTTATTATGAGATATCAGTTAGTTACTAAGACATTGGTTATTCAAGATCACAGGAATTTAGGGCACAGTTTTTTGAAGTCAAGTACCCCCCCATGCCTTTTGAGGATCTAGATCATTGGACTCAGAGTGCTAAGACTAAGAGTGAGTAATGATATATTTAAAAATGTACCAACATGTCTAGTTAGGAAAAACCACATATCCTGTAGCTCAGGATGATTTAGTTTTATTTATAAGAATATTGCATAAAATGAATGCTTAGAGATATACTTCATCTTTACTAGTTTTATTTGTGCTCAATTTTATAGTACACAAACTTGAATCAAAATGCTTTTTAATAAATCAAATCTTAAAACTCTATGATCACTGCCATTATGGTTTTTGGAGAGGAAGACCTCTCTGAAAAGCTGATATCAATCATTCTTGTCTGAGGTCTGAAGCAAATGTAACCTGCAAAGGCTGGTAGCTGGGCTATCTGCCATCATTGCTGGCAGCATAAAGGCTCCGGATACAGTGTTCTAATAGAAGGAATATGGAGAGAAATCTGTCTGGTTTTAATGTGTGTTAAGATTTTGAGATTAATTCATGTTTTTATGTATGGAAATAGTGATCTAGATTTCAGGGTCTATGGATGGCTTTCCACTGCAGTGCCCTCTGGACAGTTTGTTGCCCTGTCTACTATACTAGTTTGCTGCTTTATGTAAGACCATCCTTGTTTTTGAGGAGTGACCTGGGACAATTATTGGTCCAATATCAAATGGGACAGAAGTCTTGGACAGAGATGTTTGCTTTGCTATTTGAATGTACAGTGCCAGTAAAATAAAGCCACAATGAAGACAGTGGTCAAATTAAATGAGGACATGGTTGAAACTGCTTCATTATGGTACAAATAGACAGCTAACAGTCATGCAGAATAGGGAGTGCTGAATACTTAATACTCAGGAGAAAGATAACAACTTCAGAATCTTCCAGGACATTTTTAGATTTCCTTTCTGTAGATGAAGGAATTGTACAAATTGCAAATCACTGGATAAAAAATATTTAAAGGGAATACACCTTTAATGTTGTTTGTGACCTTAACAGGAACCCTCATTTTAAGTGATGATTGGAAGCAAGAAATAAGAGCATGTGAACAAGAATAATTATTTTAACCCAGCTTTTATATATGCATTAAAATGCTAACATTGTGGCACTCTTCAAAATAACCTATAATAGGAAAATATAAAGGTCCTTCTCTTTTTATGCTAATAAGTAGTAGTCCAAAAAACCCCAAACCCAACCTTCAGAAAAAATATACTAAAATGTTTTTCCTCTGAATACATATTTAAAATGAAGACATGATGACAGCTTTCATTTGAGCACTGGACAATTTTTTTTCAGAGTTTGCTGCTGTTCATGCAAAATAAGTTGCTGTGATTGCAACATATGTATTATATGGCACATATGCTACCTCTTAGATAAAAGTGTAACTCTTGTGGTTCCTAGCATTTTTCTAAGGACATACAGTGTTTAACAGTAACAGATCTTTTTATAATACTTTTGCCATGTTTTTGGCAACTAAATATTTTTTCTTTAACCTTTCTCATTCATAAGTTAAATTTGTTGTTAGAGAAAAATGGAGTGTGGAGGTAGAAAGCAACAGTGTGAATAAGAGAGCAAGAGTGTTTTGACTGGCAGTTTTCTCTTTGGCTACCATTTTGTGTTTCTTTGTTGTAATGCAGAAGGGCAATAAATTGCCAGCTGCAAACAAGGGTCTGTTTAGCTGTGTACAGACAATCATATACAATCAATGGCGGGTTAAAATGCTGGTGTGGCACTTTAGAAATTAGGAATAAGAACCACTCCTAAGAAAATGTGGGTTTATTTTCTAATTTCTGACATATACAGTAAAATACGTATATTTTCTATCTATTTGTTTGATTGTGTTTAGTCTTTAAACCCTTCTAAGGGTGTGGGCTTTGAATTATGGCATATTGAAACATATTTTCACACACATGATAATGAATCACAGCAATAAGATAAATAATCAAAACTCCACCCACAGTATCAATGATTAAGTGTTTTTTCTTGAGAATATTCCCATGAAATCAGTGGAACAAACCATATGGAGGATTTTTACTACATGTGAGCAAGGAAGACAGCAAGCTTTAGGGTTGAACATGAAGCAAACTTTCTTGAAAGGATATCATTATTTGTTCTCTACTTAAATCCTCAGTAAATGAAGTGGACCTTCAGTTTTCTCCCTCTTACTCCCAGAAATGATCCCATTATACTGGTAGTTCATAAATATGCAGCGAGGCCCATCTGTTCTATCTTGTGATTTAAGATAGCATCCTGTAATTCTTTGCGACGTCTGGATCTGATCACAGAGGTAGCAGAGGCCGTGCTGAAGCCACCATTGCTCTCAGGTGTGTTGGCTCAGGGCTCCCGAGGAGCTCTGACATGCCCCAGTCTCTCTCAGAAGGGACCTTGTGTCCCTGCCCACGGCTCAGGAGAGCGCCCTGCTCACAGAGCCCTGCCCGGACATGGGGCTGCCGCTGTCCTGCAGGAGGGGCCCCTTGGGAATCCCTCGAGCACTTGCCCAGGGATGCTTTCCCCAGATCAGGCCAGAGCACACCGTTACACTGTCAGGCTCCATCTTCAGATGGAGATGAATTTTTAGGCAATCTGTAGATCTGAGCTTACTGTCAGAATTATGAAAAGCCTTGGAAGGAATTCCATAAATGTTCAAAAATAGCTATTCATAAGCAACAACAGAATAGAAGTAACAGTTTGAGAGATTTTTTAACTCCATTACTTGTACATATTTATACAATATAGTGCCTGTCACAGATAATATACAGCAGATTTATCATGCTTTATTATTTTAAAGAAGAGTTTGTTCTCTGAATGACGTATGAAATAAATTGCAAATAAACAAGATGCTGCTTAATAAAACAATTAGTTCTCTGCAGGCACTGGCAGTGTTTTCTGAATTCTTATCAGCCCTGGTTTACAGCTGTAACTTCAGGATATTATAGGAGATTGAATCGTATACAGGCAACAAAACAGATGATCAAATTCACAAGGGATCATATCAGGCTTTTTCCAGTACCAAAGAAACATATTAATCCTTGTCACTGTTTTTTGAAACGCTGTGACAGAAATAAACCTGTACTGTAACTTGGCCCTTTTAATGAGCTTCTGGAGTGTGGGCCTTCTACTCAGCACCTGAAAAACACAACAAAACACCTTTTACATTAAAGATGTGAGGTTTGCTGCTGGCTAAATTTGTACACAGAAGTCTATAAACCAGTGCTCAGCCAGCTGGGAAGCAAGAAAGCAAATTCAGATTCTGTCATGAACTTCACAGACCAATTATCTACTTGGAATCATGGGAGTTTAACAAACAAATACCAGCCCCTGCTGAGCCTTTTCAGTCCAGCAGCTTATGGGTGATTCAGTTGCATCAGAGGCTTTTAGACTGATCAATTCTTAATCACAAAGCGCAAAAATTATTCTCAGACTCATGTCAGTTTCTTTGGACACCTTTGTTAACAATCTGCTTCAAATCATTTTTTTAAAGAACTGCAGACACTGTTTTTATTGACTTGCCACTTGTAAAATGTTTATAGCTTGTTAATTTATATTTACCCCTTTACTTTTGCCTGCAAATCAACATCACTTAGCACAGTTTGGTTACACTTTGTCCAAAGGAAATTACAGAAGCCTGCTATGGGGGTAAAATGAAGGAAAGCTGAGGAAAATCAATACACTGATGATTAAACAGATCGTAGCAAATTCACGGTTGTAAGCTACAGCATGGAGACATCAGTGTGATGCCTATCTAGTGGTTAATGTCCTTTCAGCCAGTTGAAGAAAATTTTACAATAAGGCAAAATGTAACAGAAAAAAATATAAGCTACTACAGAGCAATCCTTTTTTTTTTTGCTCTGTAGGAACAATCCTGTTATTCAAATTTTATTTTGCTATTTGTCTTCACTGTAGAAAAGTAACTGTAGAAAAGGTTTAGATTTAAGAAAAAGAAAATCTATTTTATGAGAAAATTTGCAGTGGGAGTTTTAAAGAACTCTGACTTGCAGTATCATTCACATCTACTGTAAAAGCTCTGTGTTTACTGTTATTTTAAACCACTCTTTTCTGTCAGTGAAGTTCAAGTGTGAGAATTTCTATTTTAATCTTCCTTTTGCTTTAATTAGAAGACAAAAAGGTATAAGCCTGTTTCTAAACAAGTATCCTAACAAGAATGAAAATATTTAGTGTAAATTGTATATTGTTTAACAAAGTGAGAATCTGTCACTGCTCATTTTAATAGAGAAAATTTAGACTAAAAATAGGCAAATGGGGTTTTTTGCATAGTCAATTCTTGTTTACATTTAAAAGCATGGAAGAAGTATTCAAGAAATTGACAGGGAAGAAGGAGAACAGCCTTGGGAATAATAACCAAACACCAGTACCAGAATAATGGAAGAGTCCTGAGTGGGTCCAGAGACTTCAAATTTGTAGACACTTCTAACTTATGCACAGGACAGGTTTCCTCTCTACTACCCACTGCAGTGCCTCCACAGCACAATATGACCCTGTGTGGTGTGGGTTTACTAACCAGTAGCCATATACAATAGATTTTGTATAATGAACTTGAAGCGCTAGGCTAAAATTATCATTATTGATAGGAACAGGGATGTCAGAGAAGAACTGGTAGCAAACAGAACAAAACAACTCTGGCTTGAGCTTTTGCGTATCAGCATATGCCTATTTCAGGGGGTTTCAAAGGCTGGTGTAAGGAGATGGCCCACAGAGATGGCCTCATTCCCTCCTAAGAAAGGATATTCAGGGAGAAAGGAGATTATTTCTCCCTCTCACACAGCTTAAGGATCCGCAGAAAATGTTCACTCTGGTGAAGGAACGTTGCTGACCTGCTCCTGGACCTCCCCGCCAGCCTGGAGCCCCGGCGGTGCTGGTGCGCTGCCGTGGCGCAGCGTGGGCAGGGGCTGGCAGGGCCGGGAGGGGCAGCGGTGTCCATGCGCTGCCAACTGCTCCGACCACATCCCTCAGCACTCCCCAGAGCTCCACTGAGTCACCACAGCTGCATTCAGCCTCCTCCTGCTCTGCTCTGCTGATCCAGAACTGCGCCTGTTTGCAGGCTCACGCAAAAATCAGCAGAAGAAAACACTTGGGCCTTGCTTCTGAACTCTAACGCAATAGTGCTGCTCCTCACAGATGCATACCACCTTTCTTTTGACAATTTCCAGAAGAACCATGGTTTTATACTTGAAAAATAATCCTGAAATTCTTTATTTTAATTAGGAGAAGCATCATAAGGAGAACATGAAGTGCCAGAAACTTTATCTGTGTGCTAAGCTACATTCTGCTGCTGATTTATTTATATGACGGACGGTCTTTATTTAGCTGATAATTTTATCCTTTATATAGTCTTAAAAAATCTGCTGTTTTTCTAAGAGGTTCTGCACCAAAAGGATTTTTGTTTTGGTTTGAAGCAGGTAAATTCATAATTGCTTTAATAAATAGCATTCAATTAGTCAAAAACCAAATAGTCTACAACTAATTTTTCTGAATGATAGTGTCTTGTGGTGTCATCTGGGGACCTATAAGTTCAGCAGTATTTTAAGATGTTTAAAAATTCCCAGTAAAATATAGACCAAAATATTATCAATAGAAAAAACGTAAGAGTTATAAATAAAAGTTATAAAAAGAATTATAAAAGGAGTTATAAAGCACAAATAGATTTCAAAGAAAAAATAATCTTTTCTGAACTCAACCTGTGCAAAAATCCAGCCACATTTCATATTTTCAAGTTGCAAACTCAGTACAAGGATGAAGAAAATTAAAAGAAAATGCAAACATAACAGATATTAAATATATAATGCAAAAGAAAATTTAGATAAAATACATTATTAACTGAAGATTTGTTGCTCCCACAATTCACATAGCAGTTTAAAGTAAAAGCTCAACTAAAATGTTTTAAACAGTTTTAGTGATGTTTTCTGTCATTGGGATCATAAACATGAATTAGAAACTAACCTTTGAAAAGATTTACTTCTAGTGAGCTGTATAATAGAGTGATAATTTTACTGAAAGATTTAACTTCTCCTGTGTTTTTTTCTAATTCTTTATCTATAGCTGTAATGAATAGGATAAAATAACTGATAGTGAGAGTTGTAGTAAAACATGCCTGCATGATATTGATAGACTAAAAAGTGAAAAAAAAAAAAACTACTGGAAAATGTGGGAAAAGATCCATGCCAGAATCCTCTTGGGTTTGACATTTTAATTGTGCTCTTGGGTATGTAGTTTTCAAGATTTTCTTCAGTTGTGGCATTGAAGGAAAAGTAAAATGAAGTGACAGAACAGATTAGAAGGCGATAATGGAAGGGAAAGTGAATAAACCAAGTGTAAACTTTTGAGAGGAAACACTAGTGTAAAGCCCACTAGTTATGTGCTATTTTGAAAAAAAATTTTGTTACTCCAACACTTTGATGAAGAGGACAAATAAACTTTTTTATTAAGTAGTGATACATATTCAAGAGTAAAATGAACATGTTACCAAAACATCCTTTTTCAAGGGGCAGGTTCTTTGAAGTTACTACTAATCTTTGCTATTTATATTAAAATTTTGCAATAAGTTTATTCTGAAAAAAAATACTCTACTGCTTTTCAGATGCTTACACTAATTCCTATTGAACTATGATATGCTATTTATGAATGGAATTCTTGTTAATTTTGGCATATATAATTTATTTAATTATGGAAAGCATATAATTAAAAAAAGTATATTCATAATAAATATTAAGAGTTTTTTTGATAGCAAAAAAACCAAATGCAAAGTAGTATATTATGATGTTTGATGAAACGCCCTATCAGCAGCAACAAAATTCCTTGAAAAACTCTGAACAAAGCACTTTTTTTAAAACTTTGTCGAGCTTATTAGCTTGCTAAAGATCTGATCATTAAGAGTTTAGATTGTTTCTCTGTTAAATCAGATATGCCTCCTTCAATTTTTACAATACTTCCTTTATAAATTAATTGTTCTTCAGTTAAAGAATCTCCCCCACGTGAAAAAGCAAAATCTCAGTAGATGCGGATTTTACACTGCACTAGATCAATCCCAATACCAGTAAATGGATATTATTAAACAGCATGGGGTAGTGCAAACTGGGAAAGAAAACTTGTAGTGTGCTGCCTTTGAGCAGACCTGGCTTGCATGCTGTGACAGGGCAATTGTCGACATGCTTTTTCATGCCAATCTGCAGCTTTTTCAACTCTAGATGCTATGGCAACCAGGGTTTAACAGACTAAGCAGCTAACAAGCTTCCCTGATGGAATTGTCTGGTTGTATGATTGCCTTGTCTTAGTGAAAATATAAAATAGACCAAAGACACTTGTGGACATTTGTCAAACTGATTATAATCTGGACACTCAGCTCATAATTATCTGTTATATATTGCATAGTATTGACCGTCAGTGTTTTCCATGATGTCTGTAGAGAACCCAAGTGTCTTTCTGTGCACCCTGTTTCCTGTGGAATGAATGGGTTTTGGTTAGGCTGAGTTAGTCAACATAGCAGTTAAAATTACATGGATATAGAAAGTTTAAAGGTTTCTTCCCCCTCTTTCTCTGTTTGTTTCTTTTTTTGTTTTGTTCTGCCTTTTTTTTTTTTTAGTTTGCTATTAAAATAAAAGAAAGGAAATAAATGTGAATTTTAAAGTAACACTATTCTTTACAAACATATAAAATTGGAAAAAAATGATACTTTCAGGAAACGGTTTTAAAAATCTGTATGTTTCTTTATCAGGTAGTTGAGTTCTTTTTGGCCCCAAAGAATGGTTTGTGTTTCTTACTTGCTTGTTTGTTATTTTTTAATTTATTCTCAGAAGAAAAGGACATTCACCATAAAACACGGGCCTAAGACTGCATGTTTCCCAGCACCTTTTACAAGCTGTGGAGCTCATTACTTTGCAAAGACTGCTTGGCCACTTGTAGAACACTGCCTTATTGTTTTGAATCTCTTTCAATTCTATTGAAAGCTAAGCAGAATGTTTTTACTGTAGTATTTTCTTGTTGTTATTGATTGGTTGTTTGATTTGTTTGTTTGCTTTTGTCCTGAGGTGAGAAATTCAGATTTCATATTTTTCTATGTGGATTTTTTTGCAGCATTTTTACTCATACTGCATTTTGGGATGAACCTTAGCAGGCTACAAGAAGACCCATAGGATGCAAATAAAGTTTGAGTTCACAAGTGGGACTTTTGTCTTTGGCAGTTTGACTCTTGAAGTTATATCACTGCAGATGGTCCTGACTAAAGGTATCCTCTCAATGTTCCTATTTTAGGGATGTTGTCTGCTACTGTACCTCTATGAGGCCAGCAAATACCCAGCTAATTAGGCCAGCTAATCAGTTCTTTCCTGTAGGCAGTAGAATTCCTTATCCAGTTGTGCAGGCTGTCCTCAAGGCCTCATGAGTGAATGTTACAAAGGTGCAGTGTTTTTTTCATGAAAGAGAAGGTGAATGTCATGGACAGGCTATTTGCAATCAGGCATTCTTCTTGCAAATATGAGGAGTTCCAATACAATATACGATTCCAAGGTGAAAGAACAGTATATTGTTAAGTGAGCAAGGAAAAACACCTAAGAAAGTTTTATTTACTGAATGTATAGACTTGTTAAATTTTCTGATATTTAAGATTCTGAATTCATGTGTGGTTCATAATTATGCCCACGTGCTCAAGAAGGAGATTGGCATTCTGGCCTGTATCAGCAATAATGGGGCCAGCAGGGCTAGGGCAGTGATTGTCCCCCTGTACTCAGCACTAGTAAAGCCACACCTCGAGAACTGTGTTTGGTTCTGGGCCCCTTACTACATGAGAGACATTGAGACATGATCATGTCCAGAGAAGGGCAATGGAGTTGGGGAATGGTCTAGAGAGTAAGCCACAGAAGGAGTGACTGAGGGAGCTGGGGTTGCTTAGCCTGGAGAAAAGGAGGCGCAGGAGAGACCTTATTGGTCTCTACAACTGCCTGATAGGAGGCTGTAGTGAGGTGGAAGTTGGCCCCTTCCCCCAGGCAGCTAGTGATAAGACAGAGGAAATGGCCTCAAGCAGCTTTAGGGGAGGTTCAGGTTTGATGTTGGGAAGAATTTCTTCACTGAAAGGGTGGGTAAGCATTGAAACAGGCCATCCAGGGAAGTGGTGGAGTCACTGTGTGTGGAAGTGTTCAATAAATGTTTGGGTGAGGCACTGAGTGCTATTGTGGTGTTTGATCAAAAGTTGGGCTCAATCATCTTGAAAGTCTTTTCCAACCAAAATGGTTCTGTGACTTTAGTACTGTTAGTTTCTGTTTCCAGTTTGTATTGATGAAGAGTCATAAATGCATTTTTGACAATAGGATGTTCATAAAGGGCTTAGTCTTTTGCTCTTCCAGATTGGGAAACCTTCAAAGAACAACTTTCTGTATAGCTTTAGAGACATCCAACAAAAGCCAATACCTTCTTTTAAGCAACCCATCTAGATTTCTACCCAGTTGGCAAGAAAGATAAGGCCATAGTCTTTGCTTAACTGTATAAACCCCAAACCAACCTTTGTAAGCTACTCTTCCAAAGAATCACTGTGTTCATCATGTTTTATGTTTTTTTCATATAAATATTTTGTCTTGACATAATATTTTGTGATAAAATTTATTTATATTTTACATCCTCAGTTGCACAGACTTTGAAATGTTTTGCAAAAGGCCTTTTTTGGTTTTTGTTGACTGAATGGGAAAAATATCATGGTGTCAATACTCCAGTGTCCAAATAATTAACTTTGGCTGTGGGAAAGAGTACCTGTGACCTGTGGCGCCTTTGATCACTGTCTCATATATGGGACTTCCAGGTCTCAGCCACCATCTAGCCGTAGTGCAAGTCATTAGCCTCTTTTTGGCCATCTGACTTGGTGCATGTACCATTCATACTGCTTGAAATTCACTGTACCTTAAAACAGAAAATACAAGTTTGCCAGTTACAGGAAATCTTTTTTCATTAGTTCAAATCAAAGATTTCAATTAGAAAGAGATGTCAAAAAATTTTTAAAAAATTACCCCAAACCCTCAATCACTGTAGGTGTGATTTATACCCTTCAGCAAGTGTCCTTGCTAATGGCAGTGGGTTGGAACTAGATGATCTTTGATGGCCCTTCAAACACAAACCATTAAATAATTCTGTGATTGTTTTTTCCTTCCTATTAATGTACACATTGCGATTGCATATAGCTGGCTCTTGTCTTTGAAAATCAGATTGTCAGGAGGCAAAAAAAATCTCAAATAATTTGTTTTTCTATTTATTTTTTCCTGGATATCCTGGTTTAAAACAAAATTAACAGAAAACCATTGGTTTTGGTCCTGTCAGGATGACTAGCGGTCTGGCACATTTTGATCTGTGATGAGACTTCACCTTTCTGTGAATATTTACCTATTTAATCTTAGAAGAATGCAATATTAAATTTTCTAACTATATTTACATATAGAATTTACTCATAGAAAACACAGATTTATCTCGAAGGAAAAGCTGAAAGGGCATCAAAGAAACCTGTAAGGTACTCCTAAAAAGCATCACCCAAAAGCTTTTAGAACACTGGAAAAGTGAGGAACACATCAGCAAGTCATAATCAACATACAAGGGAACATCTCCAATATATTACAATTGAACAGAAACATTTTTTTTTATTAAACACTATGGATTTTCCTGTTAAACTGAGATCATATTGAAGCTGAGGACTGTCTGCTACTAGTTTCCTTTATATAAACATAAAGATAGAAAAAACTTGGCTGAAATCTAAATAAAGTGTAGCATCAGAACATAACTGCCAGTGATCAGAATAAAGCAGTTAATAATGTATATTGCCTTCACTTCTGTCATTAATATAGTGGGACTGGCTAAGATTATCTTCATATAATCCAACTCTGCTCTAGGATCTATTCAATTTTTATGGTATTCAAGTAGTACAACAAAGAAATGTGAAAAGAATTTCCAGTAAATGTCCTTCACTAAAAAGCAACCAGCCCATCCCTATTTGTAGAAAAAGAAGTAGTATATTTTATAAGAAAATTTTAGTCAGGACAAAAATTGAATTTTTGGTATGTGACTTATAATGCCTGAATTGTTAAAACAAAAGGGAAAGCATTTTAAAGAATCTAAAATTTTCAAATTATAAATGAGACTAACATTTTTTTCTTCTATCCAACTGTGTTGAATCTCAAGTTCTGTGCCTTATTCTAAACAGGTTAATGCCTGTTTAGAATATATATAGCTGACTAGAAATTATTATAGATATAATATGTATATAATAAAAATATTAATTTATACATATAGACTTGCAGATAAATGTGCATATAAAAGCTTAAAAAAGTCACCAAACACTAAAGACAAGCTGATCATTTATATATTTCTAATTAGATATTAGAATATTTTATCATTTTAAGTGTATCCATGTATGCATTTATATATTAATACATACTAATTATGCTATTTTTTCATAGTGTACAAATATATTTTTACTTTGTGATCAGATTTCTGATCTTTTCAATAGGGATAAAGGTGCTAACAAATGGATTTCAATTGCTAATTTTGAACTGAAAACACTGCTCCATCCAAGTTACTTAATTTCCCCTGTGATATCCACATAATTCTGATTTCCATCTTTTGCCTTTACCTGCCTGCTTAGTGACTTAATGAATTGCTGTTTCTCCTGCTAGAATTAAAAGAGTTAACTTTTGCAGAGAAGAGATAGTGTTAGCACTTATTTTGCTTGAAATGCTGGCAATATAAAAAAAACAGTAGCAATGGAATATGTCCTGTGCATTGTATAAGAGAGAGTAATGCTTCTTTATTATGAAAGAACATTAAAAGACTTTTCTACAAAGGTTTAGCTTCTATAAAAGAGTCATTTTCAGGAGCTTGAAATGGTTGGCTGAAGCACACATCAATTTGTTTGCTATTTCTAGAATATATTTTATCAACACCTTTTCTCTACAATTTACATTTTTCAAAATGTCACTGTTTCTGTGTGAGATACTAAGTATGGTCCAATTAACTATTGATGCTTTCTGCCAAGAATAAATGTTGCGATATAGCATATATACAGGACAGAATAAATATTCTGTGATGGAAATGCGTAAATTACAGGCTACTGGTGAGTAATGCATCTTAAAAAATTACCTGAAGCCATGAGTCAGATGCTAATTATTAATGTAGAATCTGTTATAGAGATAGTTGAAATTGTGGAGAAAAAAAAAAGAACATAAAGTCATCTAACATTTTAGTTTTTATCATTTCTAGGGGAAAAAAACAACTTACCTAACCTGTTTTGAAAATGTATTCCGCTAGGAAAATTTTTAAATATGGTTTATACAGCCAGAATGGTTTCAGCACAATCAGAGTAAAAGCCTCTTAAAAAATCCCTACACAGAAGGAAGTAAGTGTCTGAAAAAGTTAAATCTTCTCTGAAGCAACACTGAGGCTACTCTATCCAGGTGAGGATGTGATAGAAAATAGAAGGGGGCTTTTAGAAAGTATCTTATAATCAAAAGTATTTATTGTCCTTTCTAAGTGGTCTGGAGAGAAGTCCTCTGGAGCCCTTCAGGAATTTTTTTTTTCTGGTGACTCTAAAGTAGGGACTGAGGAATGCCAGAACATCTCAGGCTGAAAGCAGTTCATAGGTACTTGCTGGTGGTTCCTATGTTTGCTGTTCTTAGACAACTGGCTATTAGTCCAGAAATCATGGGGTTTGGCAGTAACTCCAAATACTAGTAGCTACATATTGGTAGAGAATGGTTGGGCAGAAAGTGATTCTTCTTAAAAAAATTACTTTGGTTAAATTTTAGTTATTGTCACCAGTTTTTGAAACCACCATGTGGTATCACTAGATGATGAGTCAATCTATAGTAATTTAAAAAAGAGTAAATTGTTATGGCAGTTGTATCTGTATGTTATTTCATTTGAAAATGAGGAGATGCTTCTGTAAATACACACCCATTAAAAGTCAAGATTAGAAGTCTTATATAGCCTTAAGGTATCTGCTGGGTCTCAAGAACCTCTGTAGGAAATGGAAAAAGAAAGTGGGAGATTGTAGTTACATATATTTTTTTCCCAGAGCTGAAGTTTCTGAGGTCTTAGTCTCCTGACAATCACAAAGATGAGATGTAGCCATAAGTGCAATCTTGTGCTGCCAGAATTCATGACACGAGCTGGCTGCATCAAAGGAAGAGATTCTTTTAGAGTGAGTGACTATTAAGGAATTTGGGTGATGACATGTAATCTTTCACAAAGATGCTTATTGAAAAACTGTCCCTCATATAGGCACAACCACTTCTGGAGATCCTTGTCTTCGGCCCACTTCAGTAAAATTCAGAACTCCTGCCTGTACTCAGTTGCATATTTTGTCCTATAGGACTATTTGTGGGAGTAAACCACCAAGGCTATGGTCATTCACATAAGTGAGCATGATTTTGAAAGATAAAACCTTGTTTAATGTGGGTAAAGCACATGTTTGCACATGATTGGATTCTCTGAAAAGAGAACTCCACTTTCTCCCGTCACATTTGGACACACTTCTGCAGGCTTTACCCCTATTCAAGAAGTTTTAAATAATGTTTCATTAGGTAAAAAAATCTGAGGATAAATGGGTAGCGACATGTCAGACTATTTACCTCTTGTTTGGAATATCTACTTCAACCATTTCCTTTGGTGAGCCCTAAGTTATATTTTATACTTTGCAGACTTGAATTTCATGGTGTTTGAGTAAAGCAGAACTGCAATATTAATTGAAATATTCACTTTGGATAAATGTTTGAACTAGTCTTCAAGATACTGTGTGTTTTGAAAGTTAAGTGGACAGAATTTTTAAAATAGTTGTGCTGCCATCAGAACTCTTTTCTCCTGTACAGAGACCTTCTATTACTATTGGGTAATGATGTATATAACATAATACATTAATGTTGCTTTAATGTGTTCAATAGTACAGAAGAATGTAGTAATTAGGCACTAAGGCATTCTTTTTGCTATGATTTGATGAGGTGGTCAATTACCTGTGCTGTATGACAGCAAGTGGTACAATTGGTTTAACTTAATAAGTACATTGACAAAAAGGGCCACTGTGATGTACATTAGTTGCACTTAAAAGGTTCCTTTGAGTTATTACCAAAGTAATACCTCAAATATAAATTATTTTAATTTGTTTAGAACAGTTTACACTTTACACATCATTAAATCTTTTTCTATAGCAGATTGTACAATACATTAGGTAAATTATAAATGTCTAACCAAAAAGTGAACATTTGACCATAATGGCTACTTAGAAAGATAAAAGGTAACAGTTTAAGCAGAACTTGCCTTTAACTGAAGCTCTTAAACTAAGATTGATAGAAAACAGTTTTTGAGAAGAAATAATGAATACTGATTTATAAAAAATGCTGTTCACTGTATTTTCCTTTTTGTATTAAACTTAATGAATAGATATACCTTTTTTATTTTGTGGTACCCTACCATTAAATGATACCATCTTTTTTTCCTGCCTAAATAAATTCTAATTCTTGTCACCTACTATCTGTACAGGAAGATTTGAGACATTATTCCTAATTGAGATTTTTACTGAATATCTTTTAAAGATAAATTTGTTTTATTCTTTCACCCACTATTTAAAAGGATTTTTCACATTTTTATCTTCTAAAAGAATTGTCAATGAGAAACTAAAACTGCATAGACTATACATTAAAATCACTTTAGTTTTTAAGCTGTCATGAACTGTTTCAAAAAATGCTAAGTTGCTATTGTTTAATGTCTGTCATTTTATAATGCTTTAGAAGTTATCTATCCTGTAAAATTATTAACTGATGCTAAAATTGCCTTGTAAGTATTAGGACAATAGCAATTTTGTAACAGCTGGGACACTGCCAATGTAAGATAAGTACATTTTGCTCTGTAGATTCATAAAGTGCTTTGAAATGGTTTGTAACTGATGGATGGATGCATTTTCTAAGTGTAGAAAGCAATATTTTGTAGAGGGAAATGGCTTGAAAGCTGACACACATGCATGCAAATGCCATTCTCTTCAGTAAGTAATTTGCTTTTTCTTTCAAAAGCATAAATGGCATAGTTAGACACATTATTTTGTATATTGCACATAACAATACAAGATGCACAAAAACAGCAAGTACAAAACATTTCATATTGATAGAGGAACCCATGGCTGTAGTATATGATTAGCATAAATGTATACACACTGAAGAAATGCCTTCAGGATTAAAAAGTAAGGCTGAAAACAGGAAAAGTTCTTCTAACTTCAAGAAATGAAAATATTTAGAATATACTTTTTAGTCCTAGAGTTGTGCCTTTTAAAAAATTGTTAAGCTGCATAGAGCCTGAACCAGATCATATGCTCAGTATTGCATCTGACCCAATGGCCCTATATCGGGATTTCATTCTGAAGACAAATCATTTAAATTAATCCTCAAAGTGTTTGTATGTCAGTGACAAAACCCAGGAGAATACTACTCTGGAATATATGTAGGCATGGATAGTCTTATAATTTAAGAACCTTTTAATGCCAAAATTGATTTCTGATTTATATAATTGTTTCCTATTTTGGTTTATATAAGTGTATTATTTAGGTCATCTGCATTGTAAAACTCACACTAGCCATGAAAGCTTCTGGTCAGCTTTTGTAATGATCTTTCATGTTAACCTGATGCTTTAGGTCCTTGCTCTTGGAAATTTCCATGCCCACTCAGCTATCCAACACTGATGAATCCCAGCCTCACTGAGCAACTGAGAATAACACACCTAAGCCTATACTGAGTAAGTGAAATCTTAGTCTAGAAAAGGGTCCCCAATGAAATCTTTGGAATATCAACTTCAGCAGGTCTACTCAATATAATTAGTGTCAACATATGGCCTTTTTGTTTAAAGGAAGGAACATTTCCTTCACAGAATCTTGTTAAATCTCTCATTCTACAATTATTGTAATCATGACCTCTATTGTTCATCATTTCCACTAAAATTTTTGCTTCTACATCAGCTTCTTAAGATATATATTCCCATTAGATACAAAACAGCCATTAATCTTAATGGAAGCTATGCTCAGAAATGGAGTGGGAAAGGCACCCAGGAGGTTTTGTCATATCTTTAAATTCAGTAACAAAAAAATTGATTTGAGTGAAATTCTGATAATGAATGCACATTG
The DNA here is from genome assembly GCF_050655825.1 of Lonchura striata. NCBI lineage: Eukaryota > Metazoa > Chordata > Aves > Passeriformes > Estrildidae > Lonchura > Lonchura striata. The sequence goes on from NC_140707.1 coordinate 46,119,203, forward strand.
TTGAAGAATTAAAATCTAAAATATATTTACATACCTTCTGAATTTATATTAAGAAGGATTGAAACAATACTTCTACTGGATTATGTGGCAGAATTCATGCTGATTTCATCCTAAGAAAAGCTGCTCATTTTGTTATACTGTAGGAAAGTGAGTAGGGTGAATAGCTCATAAGAACAGCTTATCTGACAATCTGGGTCTTAATATGCTTGATCCTTGCTTGTGAACAGATGATATTATTTTAAGAAGTATACAGTCTTTTTTACAATATAAACCCATTTTATTTATTGTTTGTCCCACAACTTTATATTTAAAATTCAAACTTGGAACAGAAAAGTTTGTTATTCACCACATGGCTTTCACTCTTTTTCTGAACTTGATATCTGTAAAATGCATGAAAAAAACCCTTGAAAATGATTCTTTTTTCTTGGTAATAAGCTCTTTAAAAGCATCCTGAAGATTGTTTATGTTTTTGAAGTATTTGAAAATCTCTTTTTAGAATTAATTGTCAGGTTTTTTGACTGTAAAATTGTGGTAACATTATAACACAATGACTGATAAGAAGAATAAACCCACAATCAAAATTATTATTGTCCTTCAGAAGACATTGTTATCTCTATGGGTATATTAAAATAGAATACAATTATTAATAATAGGAATATTTTGTTTTTAATGGAAAATCCTGATTGCAGTTCTTTAGAAGATTGTCATAATACCTCTTTGTTTTGAAGGGTCAGTTTGTAGAAGGAAACGTGAGAAAAACATTTAATCAGAAACTGGCAAACAGTCAGTGGACTGGCAAGAATTTGATGGTAAACAATACTTCTCCATAAAATTGCCAGATTGAAAGGATCTGATGACTCCCACTTCTAGGAGCTACTTGGAAGAGTCACAACTATTTTCATATGCATGTGTTTTTAGAAACAAGTTGCCAAAAAGAATCACAAATATCAATTTATGAGAGCAGGTTAGGTGTTTATCTGTATTGTATCTGCCCTAAGGAGAAATTTCAGTACATGGGGTATGTTTGTCACTTGAGATTATGGCTGTAACACACAAAACCTTCTGCTATTTTGAAAGCTGCCGTGACTGGAGTCCATAAGTTGAAACTGAGCCTTGGAAAACCATTTTTAAAAAAATCTATATTATATGCAACCTTTGAAACCACCGGAGATGAGTTGAAAATACAACTGACTCAATAAACTGAAGAAAAGAATTATGTTTGCATTGTATTACAGGTTGACTAACATTATAGTTTTCCTGAAAGCAGTATTTAAATAAAATGATCTATGGTTTTGCTTTGCAAAAAAATAGGTAATTTGTTTGTTTTTGGAAAAAAATTAAAATTATGTGCTTCTGGGGAAAAATACATGAGAAAATTAAAACCAAAGGTATTGTAAATACTACTTTTAGAAGCTGCACTTTAAAGTTTGCTTTTCTTTAAGTGAAAGTATAACTAATTACTAAGAAAATGAGAAAAATATGTTCATTTTTTTTTTCAATTTCTATTATGTTTTCCTTAAATGGTGTCACATAATTTCCCTGCATGTTAAAATCATTTTTTGTAAGAAAACACAGAGACAAAAAACCCCTCCGTAAACCAGGTAAAAAATTAAAGTCTTGATTTCTCCACTTTGTCATTCTTCTAGAAATTATGTGTCTGTGTGTGCACTGCACACAAACTTGTGTCAGTCCTATTGCTAAGCAATGAACATAAAAAAGTTCTTTAGGAACCAACTGTTCTTAATGTTCTTTAAAAATTATGCTAAAGCATTTGTGAATAACATGAAATCAGATTATGTTTTATTTGAAGAAATAAGTAATATGAACAAATATTTTGAGTACTGTGCTTTCCCAGAGTGTGCATATTGACAGTGTTTAGTTACCATATGCAGTACAGTGCAGGAAAAGTACGTCTTTGGTTTTAAGATGATGAAACTACTACTTCATTAAATAATGCTAATTAGAGGCAGAAACTAGACATCACACTGGAGACAAAAGCAATTCTGTTTCCCATCTTTCCAATCAAAACCACTGGAAATTCTTTTGCTTAATCTCATAAGGAGCTTGAAATATCTGTATACTGCAAAAGTCTTCAGACTCCTAAATTGGGATTTTTTTAGAGCAGCCATAATGTTTGGATTAAAACTTCCTTTATATCTTTTGAAAAAAGAAGAAAAAGTATCCTAATGGAAATAGTATAAATAACTGAGACATACTGTGCCTTGGGAAAAAAACTGTTTATGAAGAAAATGCTTAGTGAGAGTTTGGCCATGATTTAGGCAGTACTTTCACTTCTTCAGTTTGGCCTATTGTGAAGCAATGGGATCATTTTCTTCAATACAGTTTCTGCAATTCCATATCACTCTTATTTTAGCTCATAATTAGGTGTCAAGCATTCTGAGCAGGTTATACAGAATATATACACTAGTGATTTGAATAGGTTTTATGTACTCTAGCTATCAAGACCATTAACCTTTAATCATAACAAGGCCTGAAGTCAGAAGAAACTTGGTGAGAGGTTCAAAACCATTGCTTGCCACACTCATAAGTCCATCATTCTCAATTTGCTACTTTCAGGCTGTGACTCAATAGCTAGTATTAGAAGACTGAGATGAAACAGTAAGGTAGTTGTAAATAAATCATTACACCCAAAATGTTTTATTTTCAGAATGCAATGGTCCTGGCAACAAAAAGATTTACTTCCAGTGAATCACTGGCAGGTACTTTCACATTCTAAAATTATAAAATATGTGAGATTCTGGCAGGTTCACTTATCTCCTCAAATTGTCTTTTATACAATTTTACACATCTGTCATACTTTTTATCAATTTTTTTTTTTTTTAAACCATTTTGCATGTATTAAGGAATTGAGTATGAGCATTCTCCAAACAGGTCAATGCCTAATGTCATCATCTCTTTTACAAGACAGAGAAGAAGACAAAAGTTCAGTGCTGGTTATTTATGCACCATCTGTGAAATGGTGAACCCCTTTATCTTCTATTAATTTATATATATGCATTGACATGTATGCATTCATATATGCATTGACCTAAATTAAGATTGAGACGGGTCTTATTAATGATTAAATAAAACATCAGTGATATAGTTCTGGTATAGTCTCTGCTGGTATAGTCTAGACATTTGAGGCAGTAGGAACCACTTACCTTTTGTAGTAAGGCAGAAAGAGCTCAGAGGCTGTTTAGAAGTTTCTCTAACTTAAGATAATAAATAAAATAAAGAGCTTGTACTCTTTTGTTGGCTCAGCCATTATTAGAAGCAATAGACCACCTTGTGATTGCTTTGCAGGAGACTGTGACTTTATGGGATATAAAGACACAAAACAGAAGAAGTTTTTCAAGGCTTTTCTGAACTTGCCAGGAAAAACCAGCTTGTCTGGGTCTTCACATACAAAAATTTCCTTCCTTTCCTTCCTCCCTCCCGCCTGCCCTCCCTTCCAATGCCTGTTTTTTCGCTTGCTACTTTTAAATGTACTTATTTACTATTTCACTCCTTGGTCAGCTATTTTCATTCTGGCCAGTTAAAATAAGTGTGTCTTTTTTGTTGTCCAAAGGATATGTCATTTACATGTTATAGATGATTTATTAATAAGTTCTTGTAGCTTAATTTCAGACCTGTGGCTTACAGCATAATTTTAAAAGTTACTGAAAAGTGGAGGAGATAAAAATATTTTTGGCATAAGATGATGAAATAATCCATATTTACATGAGAGTAAGGGTGATATAAGTATTTGCATAGTGTATTTTTTAACATTACATTTAATTTTCAGTAAAATAGAGAATATTTATTCTTGTAAATAAATAAATAAATAATCACAATTCTGATACTTTTGTAAGAGTGAAAGCTGTCAGATATTTCACTGTACTGTGTATCTGATGCATCTATACTGAACAGTAAAACAACTTTACAGTGCCACCTTTGAGAGTCTGTCATGATCTCAGATGTCCTTATGATGAAAGGGACTGAATAAAAGAAAAGGATTCCATAAATCACATTTCTCCACTGAAACGTTTCATTTGTGTCAGCAGATCATATGGGTCTTCCTGGCCTGGGACTCATCGTATGAGAGGCAGAAGAGTGATCTGAAGGTAAAATGGTGAGGAAATAGAACTACTGTGTTAGGTGGCATCAACAAGAGAAATTGGCTTCAAGTAGAACTCTTCCTGATTGACTGCCAGGCAGAGGAGTCTTAATTTCACTATAGTTAAGAGGGAAATGAAGATCATGTATATTGCAGGCAGTTAAGAAAATCACTCTTAGAATTCAAGAATGCATGGCGGTGTATTTTATTAATGGTTTTCAAAATTGTAGTTTTCAAATGCCTTTCTTTCACTTCCTGCAAATGAAAGGTCTGAGTTGCTGAACCTGACACTATGAAAATGCAAAAAAAAAAAAAAAAAAATCACTAGGAATATTCTTTTTGTTGTTTATCTGACAATTAGACTAGTTCTGATTTCTTTTTCTGGTAAGTTTCAATTTTTTTTCCCAGATAGTCAGTGATATTTTACATATCTATAATCATAAATTGTCTTGCAGTTGGAATGCTACCATTGAAGGGCAACATGAAGACTCCTGTGTGACTAAGGAATTCTTATCTCAGTAGCATTACAGCCCCATGTGTAGAGTAAGTGAAAAAACCCACATGTATAAATCCAAAATTTTCAGTTGTATTGAATGGTTGTTACAGTAACTGGAGTATCCTCTTATCCATCTTATTAAGCCAATAACATTGTAAAAGCCATAAACAGATTAAAAAGTTCTCATTTCCATGCATCTCAGTCAGCATCTTAATAAAGTCTCATGGTCACAGATTCTATCAGTTATATAAATTGAGCTAAATAGTTAATATTTTCTGAATCCTTTCCTAATTCTGCTGCTGGAACAAGTTGTTCCCCCACCACCCATGTATTTCCCTCCTACACGCTACTTCCATTCAATTCCGCTGACAAAGTCTTATCAGATTGCATGTACCCCTGTGTCTGATAACTTTTCTCAAGGTTTTTGCATCTGAAACATATCCAGATTTACAAGAAAGAAGATTTGCTCTGAATCCCTAGAGTAATAAAAACTTCTGGACAGCTGTTCCCATAATGAACAGAAATTGATTCTCAGAAACATGCAGTGATGGTGTCTTCACTTCGCTGACATGCAAATTATATCTTTATATCTTATATATATGATAGTGTATAATATTCATAAATAAGTATACATTTATTATGTATAATATATAATATGTATCACATATATGCTAATGTTTTTAAGTTCACTTAAGGTGCTGAGGAACTTCAGTTGTTTCTGTTTCTGTCAAAGTCAAGCTTATGTTTCTTATGGGTGTAGAGAAGCTAATCTAATGCTTTCTGTCCTGTTCAGAATCAAGGACAACATGTCCTTCAGAACTGCTCAGTTTGCACAACATTCATAAGCTAGACAGCCTTTCAGCTACTCATCCTGCGGTGTACAACTGCTTTTTTATATGTGTTAAGTTCATGTTTGTCTTGATACCTGGGGTTTTCTGCTTTGTTTTATCATTTTCTGTTTTGCGTCCAAAAAGGCACAATAAGAAAGATACATTCAGTCTTATGGCAACTGCCTGCCGAAAGGATTTTTATGCCATCAGACCCATAGCTGGATCTTTATTTTGTAGAGAAAAAGATGGATATAATCCTTTGATCTTGTGAAAAGTTGTGGTAAGGGAGAGCAAGGTAGGAGGAGACTGCTTTATTCATGCATTCTCAAATTTTGAATGGGAAACCACATGAGGATTCCAACCTGAAAGGCAATCCACTATAGTATGTGAACTTTAGAGCAGTTAAAAAGTCAACCTTGGAAAAAGAACTAAGTTCTCAACATTACCTCTAATAGAGATAGTGTTCAACTGTCACAATGCAAGCCAGACTAGGCCACCTAAGTTGGTATAAGAATCCAGAGAAGGAATAAAGTACCAGACATAGTGCAGCGGCAGGTGAGAGACTATTATAAAGCAATTTTCATGATATTTATTATAGACCTCGAAACTAAAAAAATCAGCAAAAGATAGAAAGGAGCTTTACAACAGGTTCTCTATTGTGGGTTATTGTGTTTTCTACTGCAATGAACCTGATAATGAAGTCAGCTGAGCAAGAGCATAAAGGTCTCACACTGACAAGAAAAATCATCCCCAAGAATAAGGCAACAGAAATGCTGTAACATTTACTACAAGTACAGTAACATAGAATAGATTGTTACTAGTGACACTGAAAAAAATAATCAAGTAAGCAAATATAATGTTTAAGCTCCAAATAAAGGTTCCTGGTATCTCTGAAAGGGCAAATAAAGAGATAATGTAAGTTTAGGAGTCTGAAAGAGTAATAGGGATTATCAGAAAGCAAATTCTTTGCTGACTTACAGCCTGCAGACACAAAATCTAACAGAGACAAACACTCTTTTATCTGGTTCAAAACTGCATTAGCAGTGATGGGGAGAAAAGGGAACAGCCTGGTTGTTAACACAGGGAGACTAGACTGGAAAATTTTGTTGTCTTCAGCCATTATTAAAAGCACAGTTTTCACACAGAAAAAGTCAACATTTCATAAAAGTAAAAGTATTCCAGCTTGTAGCATGTGTCTGTGACTTGCTTTGGAATCAGCGGCTCGGATGAGACTTGAGGACAAGGGCCTTTGTGCCCAGCTGGGACTCTGAACTGCATGAATTTAAAGCTGAACTTCAGCAGTGAATCTGAAAAATACTTAGTTAGGGCTTTTGAAGCCCTGAAAATATTTTTTTTCTTTAATTTAAAATACTTGTTACCTTGCGGCTTTCTGTCTACAGGGGAGCAATACAACAGATTTAAAAACAATATAGTACACTTCCAACTCTTCTAGAATTTGTTGTAGCACCAAAACTAATCTTTATGACATGGCACTCCCATGCCCAAAAGGATCTAATTTAGATTAAAAACATAATCTTTTTTCTCCTGCATTCCACCAATTATGGGACTGGCATGTTATGTGTTGCATATACATATATTATTGGACATAATAGTCCAGTCATTATGAGCTTCTTTATTAGGTTGGTAACACCTCTTTATCAGGGACATAATCCATTCTTATGGCACCATGAAGCTTCTGATGGGAATTAATTGACCTCTGTAGCAGCCGAAGAATCATTTACTTCGTTCAGTTGCCATCACTCCTCTTTGCTGCATATAATAAAGCTGTAGGGCTTCTTAATTATCAGCAGAAGCACCTTTACCTGCCCTCAGCTATCCTTAGCAGAGTGATGCTCATGATCCTTTCAGGGTGGATACAACACACTAGAGCACAACTGCCACATGTAGCAGGCGTGCTCTGAGCTCACCTCATGTTAAAGGAATGGTTTGGCATGGAGTGAAATGCCATCGTAGTTTTCCCAAAACACAGTGACTGGCACTGCTAAGGGTGTTTTGCAGTAGTTTCATGGTTAAAGCTCTTACTCAGAAATGATCTGATAGAATCAACCTGTCCCACCCTCCAGACATGTATAAAGTGGTGCTAGGAAAATGATCCCCTTATGTCTTTATTTATGAGCCTAGGCCACTGGAGTGGGATAAATTGTGCCACTGTAAGGAAAAGGAAAAATCACAATGCTGGAAAAAACATGTAAGGAGGAAAGAATGTGGTTGAATGGCAAATTGTGTTTCAATTCCTGAAGCTGAGTTTCTTATCTTTTTATGAATGATATAATTAAAATGCAGGTGGTAGGTGAGAGTTATCAGACTGTGAGATTTGCCTGTCTAGGAAAATACCTATTGACTGAGTCATAAAACTGTGTTATTTATGACCTCATTCCTTTTTCTATAGATGAACCTCTGGTACCAAGAGATTGCCATGCACCAGAAGAAGAAAGGTAATTGAGCAAGGTCTCCTGTTTATACGTGGTACTGCTCTAGTTATTAGGCATTCACACAAACACAGGCTGGGATCTGGCCTATTTGAAATGGCAAAGCACTGCACATATCCCAGTCCCGTGAATGGCCAGGATGATACACATATGAGTGAAAAGCATCCCTGTCATGTACTGAATTAGGTATCTAAGCCTTGGAGAGGGTTAGAAGTTCAAGACAACCTCATGTTGAAAGTTTTGTGTTTGTTAGCCTTTTGTAATTCTCTCTGAAGTGTGCAGGCTTTAAGCTCACTCTTCTGAAAGACCTATTTTTTGGTTAAAATGGAATTTAGAGATTAGACATTATAAATTGAATGCTGCAATGTGCATATTTTTAAAATAAAATTTAGAATTTGTCTGTCTCAAACAATATTTTTAACATTTTAATTACTTATTTTATGTCATGTTAGAAATAATTACTTTCCTCAGTTTTAATTTACTTATCCTAACAGGTCTTTGAAACAGGAGATAGCAGGCTATCTCTGAATTCTACCCTAGGACTGAATGTAGAATTCAGGCAGGATAACCACTTTTAATAAAATGAAAAGTTGCTAAAACAAAGTAATGCTTCAAGTCTCATGTGCAAAACAGAGAATCTATGTAATTTCAATTTTCAAGCTGCTATTTGTCTCTGGGAATCCCAAATAAATAAAAATAAAAAGCAAATTTTGCAATCAGGCAACTAGAGCCCATCTAAACCTGATCACTAGAAAATTCTTTGGATATGATGAAAATGTTTATTTTTACCTTACTTCTGTGTTGGACATGGGTCACAATTTTATACTATTTCAGAAGATCTTTTATAGCTTTCAAAAAAAAAAAATTCTTAAGGAATGATGGATAATTAACAAAATCTACTTGTGTTGGACCATTCTACTAAGAAGTTCTTCCCTAAGGTTTTTTAAACTTTTAGTTATTAAATTCCCTCCACGTCTAAAAAGAAAAAAAAAAATTTTTGTTAATATTAGAAGTTTCATAGATATTTTTGATTTATAAAAAAATCCTTAAGGGATTTGACTTCAGTGCTGAGAAAATGCAGCAAAACTACTTCATAATTGGATATCTTTGAGTAGGAGTTTGAAGTAGTAATTATTTTTTTATTTTAATTTTGTAAAACTTTTGCTTCTCAGGCTAAACAAGAATCATATCTATGAATCCCACACACTACTTTCACCAACCAAAAGGATGGATTTTTTCTGTTTAACAGTCCATGGTACCACATTCAAAAACATGTGAACAATTTAAGCATATGCAAGCTTGAGAGCCTGCAAAGGAATATAGCAGTATGATGTAATAATATAATAATCTTAAGTGGACTTTTTAGCAAGACAGTCCACACTTAGTCTTTGCTAGTAATTCATTATTATTCACCAGAGAAGCATCTTGTCCTAAGGCAAAAGCCTGACTTATTTGAAGTCAGTAAGAAAACTCCCACCTACTTCAGTGAGATAGAGATAACATCTCTGGATCCGTGTTCATTAAATTATTTTTTAAAAGAATAATAAAAAATAATCATAGCTTGTTTTTTTTTTTTTTCCGGTGAAATTTACCCCCAGAAGGCAGTTAATTGCTTTACTGACTAGAGGAATTTTAAGTTTCAAGGCTGTATATCATAAAAAAAGCTTGAAACTTCAATGTGAAATAAGTGATTACATAGTTTGGCATAATTGCAATATGTCACAAAAAGACAAGCTGTTAAAAACTGCATTAGAGCTGGCAAAGTGAACACCTCTGAAGTACAACCAACATGGTGTCATGCTTGGAACAGCAACACATATGTTCCAGAACATAGATTGCATCAGAATAGAAGAGGAGCTTCTTTGTCAAAGAAAGATATATCATCTGATATTCTACCTACACAACAACAATTGTCTTTATTTATTATTGGTTATGGTATTTGTGTTAAGTACTTTCAGCACAGGAGAGTTCATGGTGACATAGATCTCACAAAAATAAAAGGAAGCAAATAATAGGAAGCGGTAATGTTTGACCTGGGACTGATTTCAGACAACAACTGCTGTTACCACTGCTGTGTGCTTTGTGTAGCTGGTCAGTGCACTGTACATCCCTCTTATAAAAACATTTTTTCTTTGGTACATCAGCCTGTAAGCAATACGGGAGTGCTGAGTGCCATTGGGAAATGCTGCTTCCACTGGTGTCTCTTGAGCTTCTTTTGCACTATTACCTATAATTATATAAAATTCCTTTGACTAAACAAGTTAGCTTTAAAATTAACTGATCTTCCCTGCAGTTATGACTTCACCAGAAACTCCTCCTATTCTCATTCTTTCAAGTCTTTTGTGATCAGTTCTTAAACAAAAACCATGCTTGAGTGGTCTATTCCACTATTGTGGCTAAGGATATTCTGAAAATATAAGGTTGTTTCAGATGATTTGATGACTGGTCAAACAAGGGCCACAGACTGTGAACCATCACCCTACATGATTTTATTTATATAAATGTAATTTCTGTTCAAATGCCTCACGATTGGTGCTTATCAACTGACTCTCAGTGGTCATACTCAACCTATGCTTTTTCAGACAATATATGTATGGCAATTTCATGTCCTGTTCAGATTTAGGCTTCCAGAAGTATCCTAGGTGACCTTGCTGCCTTTCACATTTGTCTGTGGATAATATCCAGATGTATCTACAGAAAGGCATACCTAGAATAATGCAAAATCGACTACTTCTCACTTCCTTGTTAACCTTCTCCATCTATATTCTCCCGAGTGTCTAGAAGCAACCTACTATGCACACTGAAGAAACCTGGTTATTAGCCAGCATTTTCAGACATAAATGTGCCAATTCTGGTTACTGTAAATAACACATAATTACTATAGCATTTCAGATAGCACACCATATTGGCTGACTTCTAAAACTGACTGGGAAACAGCACGACAGGAAGCAGTTGCAACATGCCTCATACACCACAGCTCATCTGAAACAGACTTTGAGGATTTGCAAGGCTGGGCATTCAAAGGATCTTAAGGCTTTTCATTCATCTGACCAGACCCTAAAGGAAAGCACTCTCTTAGGAGTTTTTCCAAAACAAGCAGTTCCCTTAAGATTGAGTTTGCAGAATTTAGACACTCAGTATAAAATCACCCATCCTTTTAGGGTTATTATCTTGCTTTTTCTGTCCAAAACACTTGAGGAACAACATTGATCGGTAAAGGTGATGTCTAGGCCTGCAGAATCTTTCTTGGTTTCCTTTGTGTCTTTCTTCCTAAATTGATTTTATTCTGTTTTTCTGTGTATTTAGCCATTTTCTGGTGGATTTGCTTTTGTAAATTTGTGTCTGCTGGTCTTAAAACCCTAATTTATTTTTCTCCTTAAAGATATGTGATAACAAATCTTAGAACAGCTTGCTCTCTCATTACTCAGTCCATTACTGCAGCTGACACCATAAAGAGCATGATAGGTTTGAACACACACACAGAAGCCCACAGATCCTAAAAGATGGGTGCATGTTCCTTTTAAATTTAAGAATATAGGCAGTTAATCTACATTGAACAGAAAGTACATTTATATAAATAAAATAATGTAGGGTGATTGTTCACAGTCTCTGGTCCTTGTATGACTAGTCATCAAAGAAGTAAATGCTCTGAAACAACCTCATATATTCAGAATATCCTTAGCCACAAACCTGATAATTTGCTGTGTAATGGGCCACAAAAAACATAAACCTTGGATTGTTGTTCCAAAAGGTTCACTAATTTCTGCTGTATAGAATATTTACCATTCTTTAAGTAAAAGAGATATTTAAAAATATTTATACTGTATATTTTACTTTTTCCTTAATGAAGTCACATTCAAATCTTAAACTGAATTAGTGTTAATTTAGCAATTAAGTGGGATGAAAATTCAATTGAACAGTGTTTTTATGCAAAAACTGTTTACATCAGGACAGTTTTGAAGCTAAGACAGGAACATAGGAAACTTTTAGGAACATAGATCTTCATAGAAGTTTTACTTAAGATGAGAAATGAAACTTTGAATAAAAGTTATGGCTTTCACATTCATTGAATCATCTGTCATTTCCACTATACATATGAGAATAACTTTCCCTAGCTTTATGATGCTACAGGAAGACTGTAGCTGTAGAATAAAATTACATGTAAGTTAAGTTGCAACTTTCCAGTATTTCTGATATTATGCTTCTGAATTCAACAGCCAACTCATCTTCATCTTTCTCAGAGCACCTTATTTGCACATAAATAAATGTCTGTTCATTTAGAAGCGGCTTAATAGAGTGGTTCTATGACATCATAGCAATGTGTCCTCTGTTTGCAGGATAAAACCAGTACATATTTTACTAGCAGTTTCTTGGTTGTAAAATCTTAGGAAGTTGATATTCAGCATGGTGACCAAATGGGCACATAAAAATAAGCAGAATACTGTTATGCATGATATGCTGGCTGAAAAGTACATTATTAGAATTTCTTGTCACAGTATATACCTCAAACAATGAGTTAAGAACTGTATTGAGAAACCTCATAGTTTCACTAGTGGCAAGAAGGAAACATGCTGGCAGACCACACAAAAGCTGATGAAACCAATGTCCTGTGTAAGCCAAGGGGAGGCTATTGATGAAGTTTTCTTGCTCAAGCTACAGGAATCATTGCACTCTCAAGCTTTCATTCTGCAACAACAACAGATGAGGAGCAGGCTGAGGTACTCAAAAGGTTTTTTTGCCTCAGACTTCACTGGTAACCTCTCTTCCCAAATCTCTCAAGTGGATGGATAGCAGGATGAGGACTAGGGGAGCAAAGTTCCTCTGACTGTAAAGAGCAGGTACATGGGTACCTGGGGAACCTCAAAGCACTGTGGGACCTGATGGGATGCATCCCAAAGTCCTGAAAGAATTGGCTGATATAGTTGCCAAGACATTCTCTTTGATATTAGAAAAGATATCATGACAGTCAAAGGAAATCTCAGATGACTGGGAAAAGGGAAATATTGTACCTATCTTTAAAAAGTATTAAAAAGAGGATCTTGGGAGCTAGAAACCTGTTAGCCTCACCCCTGTGCCTGGGAAGATCATAGAACAGATCCTCCTAGAAGCTGTGCTAAGGCACACAGAGGACAGGGAGGTGGTTTGGGACAGCCAGCATGGCTCCACCCAGGGCAAGCCCTGCCTGGCCAAGTGGACTTCTGTGGCAGAGTGACTCTTATCAGTGGACAGGGGAAGGTCTACAGATGTCATTTACCTCAACTTCTCTAAAGCCTTTGACAGGGTCCCTCCCAACCCTCTCCTCTCCAAATTGGGAAGAGAAGGATTTGATGGGACTATTAGATGGATTAGGAATTGGTTTCAGGGTAGTGGTCAATAGCTCAGAGTCCTGACGGACATCAGTGACAAGTGATCTGTATTGGGACCAGTGTTATTTAATATCTTCATTAATGGCTTAGACGAAGTGATTGACTGCACCTCAGCAAATTTGCAGATTACACCAAGCTGAGTGGTGTGATTGACACACCTGAGGGATGGGAGGCCCTTCAGAGGGACCTGGACAAAATCAAGAAATGCTCCCATGAGGTTTAACAAGACCAAGTACAAAGTGCTGAGGAAAACCCTGGTATCAGGGCAGGCTGGGGGATGAAGCAGCCCTGTTGAGAAACAGTTGTGGGTATTGGTGGATGAGGGGCTAAACATGGGTTGGCAATGTGCACTTGAAGCCCAGAAAGCCAAAGGCCACTGTCCTGGGCTGCATCCAAAGCAGCGTGGCCAGCAGGGTGAGGAATGGGATTCTGTCCCTCTGTTTTGCTTTTATGACACCCCAACTACAATGGATGGTGCATCCAGCTGTGGGGTGCCCAGCACAAGGAAGACACAGACCTGTTGGGGTGAATCTAGAGGAGGAACACTAAGGTGATTAGATAGATGATGCATCTCTCTTACAATGGAAGACTGAGACAACTAGGACTGTTCAGCCTGGAAAAGAGAAGCCTTTGACATGACCTAAGCACAGACTTCCAGTGCTCTGTTTACAAGGGCATGTAGTGACAGGACAATGGGGAATGGCTTCAAACTGAAAGAGAACAGGTTTACATTAGATATTAGAAAAAAATTCTTTACTGTGAGGGTGATGAGGCACTGAAACAGGTTGACCAGAGAATCTGTGACTGTCCCATCCATGGAAGTGTTTAAGGTCAGACTGGATGCAACTCAACAACCTAACCTAGTTGAAGCTAACCTGTCCAAAGCAGGAGGGTCAGAATTAGATGATTTTTAAGGTCTGTTCAAATCTAGGCCATTCTACGATTCTGTAAATAAGAATACTTTTCATGCTCAATGGAGGTATTTCCAACTTGAAGATATCAGGTATACAGTTCCTACATATTGGCGTCTTATCACATTCAGTATTTTAAAAATGACAAACAGCTACCACATTCATGTCTGTATCAATTAACAACATAGAACAATGGCCCTATACTTTAGATATTTGAAATTATAAATTGCTTATACAGGTAACAGAGTATAATTGGAACATTCCTTGGTGTGAAATGGTGATGTCTTCCTTTTTAGTCCCTTGTACCTGTAAATCATTCCACATAACACATCTTAAAACTGAAGTGACAGGACTGACGAACAAATTCACACAGACTTTGTGTAACACTTCACACTATATCCCATTGAGTGTTGCAATATATGTCAATTAATATTGCTTCTTTACCTTATAATAGTTTGAACACATTTTGTTCCTTCCAAATTATCTTGAGAATTCTTTTATTTAATAGAAATAAAAGTCTGAGACTATCAATTGTCTTTTACATCTCTAGTATAAGGTAATAACTTATCCAGGTGTCAATTCTGTGATTTTCCAAAATAGTTTTTCTAAAATAAGTAGGATTTAAAGGACAGGTTGGTTCATTACAGTTTTTAAAGAAGACTATTGTAGCACTTAAAAGAACTTGCTTTTCTTTTCTCTTAGTATATATTTAAGTATTTTATATAACACTATTTTTTTAAACCTCAAACCAATATTCACTAACTGCTGTAAAAGCATTGATAGACCATGATTTGCAAATTTGAACACTCCATAATTTGCATATAAAATTCTCAGCAAAGACTTACTAGAAGAGACTTGTCATGAAGTTTCTTCTAATATGGATCTTCTTTCCTTAAAATCATAAGAATCACTAATATAAAAAGAAGTGTTGTAAAAGTGTAACTCATATTATTAAATAATAGCTAATTAGCAAAATTAAATACATTAAAATTAGTTATTTACTTACTAATTTGCAATGCTGTAGATTTTCTCCTCAAAAGAATGGACCCATGGAAGAACGGCAAAATATTTAAATTCTATCTAAGATCTTAAAATAGCACTGAAGGAGAACAGTATCTTTATTATCTTCAGGAGTTATGAGAACTAGTAATAGTCTATTTCAATAGAACAGCTCACTGTTCTTAAGATCATCTCAGGGTTTTTCTCTGTAAAAACTGGTTTTATAATCCCACAAATATTTGCTGGCCAAAATCACACTATGTAATGCATAATTATTATAAGAGATATCTAAGGACAGATAGCTGAATGATAGGACATTTAAGAAGTGGATACAATAACAACAGGTACAGCAATATCTGAGGATAAATAATCTTTTTCAGGCTACAGTAGCAAAGAGAAAATATCAGGAGCAAAGGTGTGCACCCTCTCCAAAAGAAATCATCAGAGCTCTACCTCAGCATCTGGGCATAATCTTTAAACCATAGCATGTAGTATCACTCACTGGAGCATATAGCCTGCAGGTGAACTCTCATCCTATGTGCACAGGATAGCATACAGGAAATTGAGTGTATTATTAATAACTTAATAAGTGAATGTCAAAAAAAGCACTGAGAAGATTACCTCATTAGTTAACTTGAAAATATTTTTAACATGCAATGCATAAACAAAGTATATTTTCCCCTATTTTTTAATTTTTAATATTTAAAATACTAATTATTTTAAATGAGGATGAATACTTTTAACCTTTTTTTTTTTTATAACTGATTGACAATAAATTCTATCATGAAATGGTTAATTCCAATTTTAATACTTTTAAACACTGTTTGATTAACATTGCTTCTATGTTTGCATAAAAACAACATTTCTTTGCACAAATACTTCTATTGATTCTATTGACTTACCATTTTTGCAACTGTCATTGACAGTGACTTGGTCTACATCTTTCATTTTTCAGTGTCTCATGGTTCTAATAATAACCAGAGGGACTAATTTGAGCAACTGTTTTAAAGTAGTGGAAACATTCCATGCTAAGTAAGCAATTAATTGAAATATTCTCCTCCTATAATACATAGTATTAACCATTCTACAAATCTTCAACATGTATAAACAACAAAGGCAAAAGTATTTTGATAGATTTAAAAGTGCTTTAAAATGTACTTCTCTGAAGTTATTGCACAAATAGTAATAGGTTGAATAAATATTAAGATACTATAATAATTAAAGTTATAATATTGAATATACATATAATGTTAAATGTTAAATTACAGTTCAAACAGTAGTACATGCTGCATAACCCAAAATTTCATACTCGTCTGATCTCCATCCCTCATATATTAACTTTAACATGACTATATTTGTCATATTTTGAACACAAACACTGAAAAATAAGGAAATAAAACAAGGAAATGAAAAGTTAAATACTTATTTGGTTTTTGTTTTTGTTTGCCTTCATTAGAAGGTGTACGTATTCTGTCCAAATTTCCTCCCTGCTCAGGAGAAGATGACTGTTAATATATTATAGTAGGTATCTGTGCACAGAAGGAAAGATGAATAGTCAGTGGAAAGATGCAATCCACTGAGTAGCACAAGGGTGCAAAAAGTTCCAGAATAACTTTTAACTCTGATGATGGATGACTCCTTAACCTGTCAAGACCATACAACATTGGCAATGTGAGCTAATATCTATTTCTGGTATGCCACTAACCACAGAACTCTTGGTAAGACAGAACATTATATTTACAGTGATAGCTCTTTAACTCCTGAGAACAGCTCAATATTTGGTCTTGAGAGTGCTGCCAATCAAATATAAAAAAGGCTGCCTTCAAGACAGCTGGGTACCATTTCTAAAGAGGCTAAAAGAAAACATTGTAAATACTGTTATCAAAATAGATGAGTATGCTCTACACTCTGTGAGAAAAAAATATGAAGGAATAATCTTTGCTACAGCCCTTGGCTGAAATTCAAGGAAGAATGATTTGGTGTGTCTATGTTTGGGTCCATGAAATTTAATGTTTAGCAGGAAGCAGATATCACCTTTTCTCAAAATTGCAGGTCTTTGGCCATTGCTCCTCCGATCTGTGAAGAAAGTCTGGCTGCTCCTCAGGAGCACCTTACAGAGACCCTCTCTGAGAACAAGCAGTCTTTTCATGCCTTTCTACACTGAATCCACTGCATTTTTTCAGACTTCTCTCTTCTGGGAAGGAGTGCACAAAGGAGGAAAAAACTAGTGGACAGTGCACTAGCCATCTTGAATGTGTAGTGCAAAATACCCTGTTTCTCATAACAAACAAAGAATGCAAGCTGCTATTAATCTGAATATAAGCAAATGTTTCTGAGATAGGTGTTATTAGAGACTTTAATGGTTTGTATGTTTCCTGGTGTGCTGGAGCCAGACAAAAATTCTATATACGCATTTAAAAGCTCTCTATGTACCTTGTTTGTATAAAATGAAGAGATGTCTTGTTAATTGGCATTACTTTCTTTTTAAGTATTTGAAATGGGAGCATATACTTCCTTAATTATTACAAATGAAGCTTCTGTTCATTAAGCATAATATTAATATTTTCCTTTTCTTTTCACTCATTACTTCCTCTCAAATATTTGCCACCTTGAAATTTTGTTCAAGTTATACACTTTAAAATTACAAGCAATTTTTCGTGTACTTAATGTTCCATATTAAGCAAGTGGAATTTAAATTCTCGTTTCCTTGATGTTCTGTTTTATGTTAAACAAATTGAAGATTATGCATTGATGGTATAAATATACATATAATCACTTCTTTAATTATGCATGTGATTGCTGCCTAACTTCGTAATATGTTCCTACAGTCACTGCAGAACTAAAATATTTTAATTTTCAAACTGTTTTTCAAAATGTTAATTTGCTTTCATTTCAGGGCTTTCTATTAAATGTATTTGAGAAAAGATCTACAATGGCCTTGTTATTCACTTATCTGCAAATTAATTGATTTTTTTTTCTGTTTTCTTTAACTTTTTTTAAATGACAATTTTTAACCTCTTCAAAGGATGGAAATGTAATCTAAAAAGAGTATTTAATATATCTTCTGTTCTGTAAATACTGGAAGAGGGGACGGGGACTTGCAGTGTCATAATGAGTATTTCTCTGTACCACAGTTAAAAGATTAAATATTTAATATTATTCAGATTTTCAAACCTGACAAAGGAGATCACTCAATAGTACTTGTTCCCTGTCCCATTTGTTTGCCAGTTCTGAACTGAATGAGGTGTTTTTCAACCAGGAAAACTCAAGGCAGCCAACAAATTGTGGCAATGCATGTTTGATGTTTCTGTGCAGAAGGGACCATGCCTTCTGCATGAGAAGGACCACGCCTTCAGAGAGCAGCCCCACAGCCCCTCGTCGGAGGCATCCGGAGCTGGGGGCAGGTGCAGCTGGACAGGGAAGTGGAACACAGAGCAGGAGGTGTTAGAGGGAGGGCAGGCCACCCTGGGAGTGCCAGCTCCTTCGGCTCTCAGCAGTGGAGGGCTTCTGACCCTCCTGCTACAAGGGGCTGAACGCTACAGAGAGTAAGTAGGTCTTGCAGCAGAAGGCTCCGTGATGGAGCTTGAGCTCTGGTGTCTCAGTGGATACGGTGAAACTTAATTGATTGTATCTCAGTTGAGGAGCACTGGACAATAAATTGTAGCCTGTTAAGACTAGCAGGCGCTAAGCTCAAGGGTACTGTTAGTCCCAAAAGAAAGAGCTGTCAGCTGGTAGGTAGAACCACATCCTTCTTGGCTTGTTTTCCCTCTGAAAGCTGGCCAGCTGCCAGCTAGGTGGCTGGGAGTGCAGTGGGATGAGATGGCTGAGCTGACTTGCCTGCTTGCTGTTGCTGAAAGGCCAGCACTGTGTACCCACTTCTCTGGGCTGTGCATTTCCCCTGCTTCTTTGTTGCTTGCTGCTTCTCTGACCTCTCTCTGAGCCAATTCAGTTCATTAAACCATGGGTAAACTAACGCAACCAATAGAGGAAATAGTTTCTGGTCAAAATAATGAGTCTGTTTGCTGAGGGGTCAGATACATGCCAGAGATGGAATGCAAAGCAGAGGAGAATGGGACTGCTCCTTTTGGCATCAGAAAGCTGTTAAGCCTGCTCAGTTGTTTCTGGAGCACACACCTCCAACCACAGCCTGACAATGCAGATAGAGCCAATGAAAAGGCTAACCCCTGCTGAAAGGGATGTTCCCACTTCCTTCCTCTCCAGCCTGGCTTTGTGCTTCTCCTGGCACTAATGCTTATTTAATCCTACCACCAGCTAGACTGGGGAGGAGATTACTTCATTCTTTTGTTTGTTGGGGTGGCTTTCTAACCTACTTGCTGAGGGGTCAGATGGTGGTAGGAGTGAGGTGGGAGTGCATGGCTGGACTTCCTCTTAGCGTGCCAGTTGGCCTTTGAACCGCTTTAACTGCTTTGTTAGGCTGTGATTTGCAGTTCTGTTGGCTAATTATTGAGAGTAGCTAAACCCCAGAGTAAGATGAATGCGAAGTGTGCAGGCCTGTAGGCTCAGAGAACTGTTTGTCTGTAGGTTGCTGACAACCATTGATGACTTGGATGGTCCTCCAGCCAGGTTGCGGAGTTTCAAATAAAAAAAATCTGTAAGCTGAGTGACTGAAAACTGGTAGAAGGAGGTCATGCAGCTGAAATGACAGCTGCTGTAATGGATGAGTGGCTTCATTCCCAGCAGCTGTTATGTGGTAGCAATAACTCACTCAAGTATGATCGATTTGTGAAGCTGGCATTACTACAAGTTTATGTGTGTACACATGTGATATGTGCTTACAAGAAGCCCAGTGACCGGAGTCCCAAACTGAGTCTCAGCAGTAATGAAAATTGCAAACATTGGGTGATCAATGAACTGAGTCTCATCTGAGTGGAGCTACCTTTCTAAGAGTTGTTTATAGACATCTCTGTGGTCAAAATGTCTGTTTAAATTATTTGACTATAAATGAAGAAAACCTTGTGCTTGCATTCAAAGATCACAGTGAGGCTAGGAACAGTGCTGAGTTCATGCAAACTCTGATTGAGAACTATGCTGTAGGCATATATCCACAAAACTTTAGAAATTTTTTTCCAAGATACTCCTGTTTTCAGAGCACCTCACTTTTTTTCCCCAGTGATTTTTTTTCTCTGATCATGTACTGCATAATCCACAACATTTTCTTTGTTTGTCAGATAGGGTGGACTTAATTTCAGCTACTCAATTTGCTCATGTAATAACTGGCCAAGTTAATGAATCAGGTGTATAGCATATGGAATAAAAATGATCTTGAGTTTCTTTTTATCTCTCACAATTAGTTATAAAACAACGTTTATAAATAATGGTGGGTGAGATTTCAGATTATTTGTAGTAAGGCTATAGATTACAATAAGCAGTTCCTTCCCTAGATAAGTTACAGTAGGATAGAGTAGTTCTCCACACTTAATCTGTGATGACTGGCATATAAAAGGAGAAGCTCAACCTGGTGAGCAGCAGCTCTGTAAAAAAAATGCTGACAGCACAAGGCCCACTTGTGCTCTTGCAGGCTCACAGCTCACTGCAGAATGGATAGCGATACTGAACTGTTGACCTCAAGCAACTGGCAAGTGTTTTTTCAGACCTGTGAGAATGCTGACCCTAGAAAAAAAGAAGTACTGCATGCTAACTTTGGATTAATTATTTCCTTAGGATTCTGGAAAGGTAAAACTCCTAATAGCTGTGCTGAAGGACAGACTTACCACTCTGACTAGTGAAGACAGACTTGATAACAAGCACTGAAGTAAGTAAGCAGGCCAAGCACACCCCAAGAGGGTGTTAGAAGAGTCTTGTGGCAATGTTCTTGTTAATTTTTGAGACAGATGTATTGGGGGTGGGTGTTCTGGGGATAGGTTAATTTATGTTGGGGTCAGGTAAAGACCCTTAATGAGGATAGATACG
The DNA here is from genome assembly GCF_050655825.1 of Lonchura striata. Taxonomy (NCBI): domain Eukaryota; kingdom Metazoa; phylum Chordata; class Aves; order Passeriformes; family Estrildidae; genus Lonchura; species Lonchura striata. The sequence goes on from NC_140707.1 coordinate 46,140,285, forward strand.
TAGAAAATAAAAGCAGACCTAAAGTGGTTAGTTGCCACTCTGGCATGCACAATCTGCACAGATTTAAATAATTAACACATTTAAAGTCCCCGTATCCAGTACATTTGCAGAGATCAACAAATTGATGGTATTTGCAGTGAATTGATTTGAATTTCCTTGGTTCTTCTATGAAGAAAGTTGGTTTAGGTTGATGTAGTGGTTCTGAGCCATAAGTGCCTTTTGGGCAGTATCACAGTGAAAATTGAATTAATGTATGACATACACAGCCATATATAGAAAGTGCTTTTCATGCTTTTCAGACTTACTGAGACTGAGCATTATAGCAGAATAAAAATTAAAAGAGAAAAATCAAGGTCTGTGCTTTAGCTACCTGTCAATATAACACAACTAGTTAAAATTGGAAACTAGGAAAGTAATTTTAGCCTCTACAGAATAAGACTTTGTTTGAAAGCTACTTTGCATGCTTCATGTATGATCTATCACCTTTTATTCTGAAATTTCATTGATGTGTTTGGAAAAGTTAAACAATAAATACAGGCTAACAATTAGAAATATTACCAGTCCCAGTAACAGAAGTTCTTGCTCTATTTGCATAAAGGATGTACTTATTTCATTATACAGGTAGCAGCTACTGAAACCTGCAAAGATAGTTTATGTCTTTCATTGGTGGGCAAAGGAAATACTGGATGAACTCTTAACAATGCAGCTTACATTAGACCTGGAAAGATTCTAGAAATACAAATTGTAGAAATTTAATCTTCTCCAAACTTCTGTGACATACAGACTGGGAAATCGGTTGCTGGAGAGCATAGGACTTTCACGTTTCACCAAAGACTTGATAGTGAAAATGTATTAAATGGCTTAAAAGCAAATATATGTGAAAACTGTTAGAACTCTTTCTTGTTCTGAGATAAAATAAATTCATATTTTTTGATAGGCAAGATATTTGGTATTTATTTCAGCACCCTTTGGTTTGCCTTTTATATTGTTCCCACAAGACCAACATACTTGCCACATAAAAATAATAAAACAGATTTATTAAAAGAAAAGGAAGAAATGACATCACTATTTTCATGGTTACAAAGTGTTTGCATATATTATCTGTGAATGACCAGGGAAATCTGAGGTAAAATCGCATGTTGGAATTTAGAAAAGAATACTGAGAAAAGGAAAGCAAAAAATAGGGCCATAAGAATGCAAAGTATGTGGCAAATAAAAATAATGGATGAAAAACAAATGTAACTTGGTAGATGCATATATGGAGTTTCTAAAATTCATACTAAAACATTTGAATAATTGATTTCAGGTTATCAGTCAAATTCAGAACGAAGTACATTTTATTCAATGCTGATGTCATTAACATTTGCTTTTACATAGAAAAAAAATGTTTTTAAAAGGACTGTGTTTATTAAGATTTCCAGAATGTATGTTGCGGTGCTTTTGGAGTACTACCAAAATGAAAGACTTAATCCACAGCAGGAAAAGATGCTTTCTCTTTTGCTTTGTAGTTCAGTAATGCTACCGCTTCTGAAGTGATAAACATCTGATAAAATTCCTCTAAGTGGGTACTAACTGTAACTATTGAAAGTGATGGATTCTTATTTCAGGTCCAGCAAATACCTGCCTACATGACTTCCTAAAGAACAGATTGAGAAGTATTCAGGACACTTCTGTAGTCTGATGACCTGGGTAGCGTGCCCCATGGGGCCTGTTTTGTTTCACACTTGCTGCTCTGAATAGAGTGGACTACTTAGTTGTGTTTCCCATTTTACAGGGAAGACTTTGTTGTGAAGGGGGAAGGTTTGGAGAGAGGATTATGAATGCAAGGAAATTCTTCTGTCTCTTCTGATGAAGCTGTAACCTTTTTCTAAAGCACACATTGAAGCTGAATCTAGAAGCAGATTACCTGTTTCTAATAAATGATTCATGACCTCAGGCATCCTACAATCTGTTTCTTAACAATTTATACAACAGTAAGGGAAAAAAAAAACTATGTCTGTTGATTTTCAGTCTAGGTCTTAATTTCCTTATCTTATGCACTGGAGGCAAAATAGCAAATTAGACCACATCAATGTCTTTTATCACTATTATTCTGATTGAAGCTATCAAGGATCCCCTCAGAGTTTTGCCTCACTACTGTGAAACAGGGCAATGCTGCAGTGTAAGTGATGCTCTGACTTCAGCATCACGGCAGTGAGGCACAGCATGAAATTAGAAAAAGCACATGTTCCCTCTACAGTCTGTGCAGCTGAGTTTTGGTGGGTGCTATGATGTAATGGGTCTGCAGATGTAATGGGTGCCCTTCAGAGACTGGTGCCCTTCAGAGACTAAGTCCAATGAGTTTCAGGTGTTCCCATGGGGAGAGTAGCTGGAGCCTGAAAGCTCAGACAGCAACCACTGCAGAGAGCCTCCTTTGCCTAATTGCAAGTTGCTTGGAAGTATATTTGGGCTGTGGTTTTGAATAGAAGGTCATTCTAAACATTATGTTATTTTTCATGCATTTGTAAAAAACACCTGTAAATGAAGAATTTCTTTGGTCTGTCAACTTGAAAACTTAAAAAAATATTTCTGTTTTGAAATAAAATAAAATAACTGTGACTTATCATTTTCAGAATACCTTGTCCAGATGTTATCTTAAGACTAGATAATTTTAAAAAATCATATTAAAATGAACAATTTTTTTCAGAAAGCATTTTGATACTTTGGGGAGGGAAGTGACTGTGGCAAGCAAATATTTTTCAAGATGTGTAATGAACAATTATTGGAAACATACATTTCAATGATCATTATTTTTCAGAAAATAAATTTCTGGAAAAAAACCCCAACACAGTAATTCCTGGCATCATTATCTACAAAAAAAGCCAGATCTGGAGAATTCATTCGGTTCATATGTAGATTTTGTTTTATGGTTCTATTTTTATTCTAATGTATCATATTCAGGAAAAATATTTGGTTAATTAAGAGCATGTTGTATGGTAACTTTATGGACACTTTATCTATTATTATTTATAGTATATGAGGCTTTTGTTGTTCTAAAGCCAGGTAGATATCAGCATATATCTTACACCTATTTCTTTTTGAAAGGGAGGGTGATTGCATTTGTTGGAGGCATCATAAATGGTTTATATGCAAAAACTCTTGTAAATACTTCCGCTTTTTTAGAATTTTTTCTCTTGTTCTAGAAATTTCAGCAACTTATCATTTGCTTGCAAAAACCATGCTGAAGTTCACTTGCATTTAAATTTTCTGTTATAATTCTGTAAAATAATGGGGGAGCAGTTTATATTTGCACTCTCAATTCCATTTTTATTTGTTTATTTGAAGGACAAATGACAATGACTTGTTGATGAAAAGATTTGCTACAAGTAGTCACTTACATGTGTACTTAGAAACCAGCAAAGAATCCAAGTCTTCATACTTAGTGATAGTAGTAAAATTGTTTTGCATTAAAGTAGTCCCTTAAAATGAAATAAAAATCTGTATGGAGGTGTCAGTTCAGTTAAACAATCATTTTCTTAAACTCCAGCAAGGATTAGTATTTTTTTTCTGTTCAGAAATCATGAGATTACTGGATAAATATAATATTTAAAGTTAGCCATGTTCTCAATAGTCTACAAGGAGAAACACATCAGAAATGTAGTTATTTGCATGGTGAGTTGGTCTGTGTGAAGACTGTTATGGATGGATAATAACTTTTTAAATGTTTTGGAAACACAAGTCATGAAATTATGAATTAATATCATGTCAAAACAAGCTTGAATAATGGAATGATGACATGGGGAGCAAATGTTAGATTGATGATCTTGTAAAGCGTCCCAATGAACAGGCTTAAAAGAGCTGAATTACTTCCATGCCACACCACATGCATCCCTAAAACTTGCAGACAACAGCTCAGTTCTTCAGTTTACACATGAAGACAGGTTGCTGTGGTGCTTTCCCAAGCCAATGGGTAATGTCTTCCCATTCCCTTTGGTTGCATGTGCCTGCTGTTCTCCCAGTGCCAGCTTCAGCGCTGCCGGGAGACGTGGGAGGATGCAGGGCGGGCCTCCTTCAGCGAGCAGAAAGAACTGAACCCAAAACAACCAACGTAAACCAGCTAACAAAAGCACCAGAAAATAACTAAACCCAGGTTTTTAGCATCTGGGGAAACAACGTCCAGCTGAGTTCTTCAGGTTTAAGGCTTTATGCTTTGTGGTGCTCCATCTCCAAATGACAGAGCCTGAAGATGTGTTTTAAGCAAGAAATTCCTGCTTTTCTGGAAAAGTTTTGAAATATTAAGGCTGGCATTTTAAAATGAGGCAATGAGAATTGTGGGGCTGTCTCTGGAGAGTTAAGGAGCTAAGAAAGCAAATTTCTCCTCTTTTACAGAAACACTAATCACAAACATTTTAATTTCTCTCAAATAACAGCTTTAATGCAAAATGTTTGCCTTCTGAATTGTAATGAAGAAAAGTTTTGAATCTCTCAGTAACAGTGATCCTAGGTTTGGTTGTTTTCTGTAGTTAATTTCAAATTTAAATCTGGAGAAGATATAGGCTTGAAACTTCATTTCTGAGCTTCATTCTTTTTTGCCTCCATAGTCTAGTTTGCAAGTAAGGAAACATTGATGCCAGCGAACCAGATCTGAGATCAATCTGGCTCACTATTTACTGATAAGGAAAGAAGAGGCTTGACAGGACAAATCTGAATATGGCATTGTATCAGAATAATGTTTTGATTAAATGCTTCTTAGCTTGATGTTTAAGAAAGTTTTCATAGCAGGGCTGTAAGATACCAGAATTTAAACACACCTGAAGTTCAAAAGTCTCAAACATCTGAGAATTGCTCTTCCATTTCAAGCAGAAAAAAATTGTGTTGAGTGATGTTTCTCCTCCTATGACACACTTAGTAAGAGTGGTACACTGAATATAATGCTTGACTAAGCTCCATTTTTTTATGCTATTTTTGATGGTTTAATGTTTTAATAGCAAAAAAGTTTATTACTGTTGCAACTTTAGTTGCATTTTTAAGCTAGAATTCTAAATTTTAAATGAACAATCAGTTTTTTGAGTTCCTAATTTAAAAAATTGTAAGCAGTCCATTTTGACATCTGCCCCCTCTCAACTGGTCTTTCTCAGCACATAAAACCTAGGGGCTAGGTTATTATAAAGACATCCCCTCAAGACGTGGTTACTTCTAGAGAAGGCTCTTAGCTGATGCATGCAACAATACAATTGTGTGTGCAATACTTAGGCTTGGTTTTGTGTTGTGGGTTCTCTTGCTCTTGGCTCTCTGTGGCAAGAAGTTGCACAAGCAAATCTGCCATTTCTGTCTGTTGCTTCGGTGCTGTTTAGAAGATTCGATTCAATTTGGTACACCTTTGAGTGCATTTCTGTGAACAGAAAATACTTGGTGCCAGTAGCTGGTGCTCCAGAGTACACAGCTGGCATCCCAGGCTTTTGTAAAGCTGGTTTAACTTCTGCAATGCCCAGAAAATGCTGCTTGTTGTGGGGCGCTTTCTGAAATGTCCACAGATTCAATGCATTTCCTTGAAAATTTATTTCTATGCAAATTTCTACTTTTGCAGGGGTTTGCCAAATGCTTCTATTTTAATTGGCTTACAAGTCCTTTTTGTTTACTACATTCCATGCCTGAAATGGAGCCCTATCCTTGTAGGGGTGGCAAAAATACTAATACCAAGGTGTCTGAGTCTGGTTAAGCACTTCATGTTTATTGAAATGAATTTTCCATTTGTAAAAGCAGTACTTGGATATCTTAATTGCAGATGGTTTAGTTTCTTACCTTGCCTTGAGGCCTTGAGTTGTGGTCAGAGGTACCTAATATAACAACTTACTATGCTTGGAAGTGTATTTATGCAAAGGTAGGAAAAAACATAACCTGAAAAAAGCTAAACAAGATTAGTCCTAATGATCTGTTAATGGGCTAAAAATGAGAGCTAGGGCTCAATGAACTAACTGGGAAATAAGAGATATAGATGTTTGATAGATACTCTTCTCCACAGTAAATTTAAAGAAATATGAATGAAACATTAAGAAAACTATAATGTTTTCCTGAAAATAGCATTTTAAAACATGAAAACTGATTCAGCTGGGGTATTCTAAATATTAGCTAGTTTTAGCTAAGTCTTTCTATGTTCTTCTTGATAGGATTAATACACAAACACAATAATTCCAATTGCAGTCAGGCTCTTGCATGAGGGGTGTACAGAGAGATTGTAGCCATGTAATTCCCACTAACTTCAGTGATGGTATTTGCTATGTAACATTATTAAGGGACCAAGAATTTAATGAGACATATTGGCTGATGTGATCTATGCTATGAATGAGATGAAAATTAAACTGAATCATGTTCATTTGACAGCCATAATTTTAGGCTCTAAATGTATGCTTACATATGTTGTATTGTCATGTTGCAGTATACTAAAGGCTCTAAACTATTCTTAATTGCATGTGAAGAACAGGGGATAGCTGCTATCCTAGAATAGGCACTGTTCCCATAGCCTACTGATGTTTTTAAGAATGGATATGCTAAAAGAATTTGTTTTTCCAGAGGCATTCAATTACTTTCCTGGATGTGCAAAACCAGAATTTTAAACGCATGCCAAGAGCTTTACATTCTCCGATTTCTGGGGAGAATGGGGGAGCAACTACTTTCTGAATTCTTTATTGCTCTCCATAATTATTATTCAGCTTTTAGAATAATTTGAGAGCATCAGAGATTTTTTTTTGTTAATAGTTTTTTCGTGATAATTTAGAACACGTATAACACAAAGGATCCTGTTGCTTTTTTTGGTGGAAAAAAGAGTGCAAAAGTAAGTGTTTGTATGTAGTCTTATTTTTAGGGTTGCAAAGAAAAATCAAAAAATGTAATTTGGCTTCAGTATTTTTCAAAATACTCTAACTCAAATTTGTACTAGTCTGCCACAATAAAATGTAAACAATGCAGACAAGTGCTAGTGATACCATGCAAGGAAGTTTTCCCGTGCTCTTAGTCCATTTGGTGAAGACATGGCAGGGTAGATGATTAAGTATTCAGGTTTGCTAACATAGCGGACACTCTGGATCTTTTATTAAGTTTGTGAAAATGACTCATATTTTTGACTGCAGTGAAGCTAGATCAGTGGCACAGAGCCAATCCTCTCTCCCTATATATATCTTACATTGCTTACTAGTTATATTAAAATTCTAGGGAGTGTTTTCAGAAATGGTAGTGGTGTTCTCAGTCTAGATACATATTACTGTGTTGTAGGTATTCATTTAGAACAATAACACAAAACTAAGAATTCTTCATTCTGCAACTTGGGAGTCAGTGGATACAATTTTTAAAATTTATGACCAACATTAAAACTCTATGTTTCTTTATGTTTAACACCTTGTTTGAATCGGTTCCCTGTTTCTAATTTTTGCCAATAATAATTTTCATTAAGATGCAGAAAGGTTAGAGGGTTTTTTGTTTGAAGCGATAACAATTTACATACTTCTGCCACAGTAGTGAGAGAAAGAAGGATCTGTCCTTCAGTCTGCTCATGGTATAGTTACAAAAAAAGAGAAAAGTATAAACACTGAATTCCTGAGCTTGCTGTGAGATGGAAGGTCATTAACAGGGCACTTGAGCAGATTGGTATTACAGTCAATTGAGACGCTGAAACATCCTAAATGGCCTAATGCAGCAACTAAGTGCTTCTTAAATTCCAGAACTTTTACTTGAGCAGAGTATTCATGTCTAAAGTGAATTTCCATTTCCTTTAGTAAATGCTGTTTTTATATAGTCATAGTTGAAGAGGCAACATAGTGTAAACACAGCAGTTTGATTCTATCTCCACAGCAGCACTAAACTAATTTGTCAAGTTATAAACATGAAATCTGAGTCTCTGCTAAAAATATATTTTCCACATTGAATTAATAGAAGTGGCAGGAGTTTGTGTGTTAATATATACATGCACTGTCAATATAGCCCTGTCAGACTAATCAGCATGCAAATAGGAATGGTTTCATCCTTTGGGAAGTCTTACCATTATCCAATCAATTCAGCATTATAGAAAGGGCAAATTATATTTCACTTAACTTTATGTAAATTTGTCAGGAAAGAGGAAAATACACGGTATTTTATTTTGTTTATAGCTTGTGTAGTAATAAATTTTCTTTAGATCTAGCTGTAATTTAAGTAAACTTAAAGCTATTGTTTGTAGTTCTTTCTGTGTCATTCAGAAGCTGCTAGAACTTTATTTGAGGGACAATAGAGAAATTTTCCCTCAAATGTGTAAATTCCTATATGAAAGATGATGTCTTCATGATTCTTCATAGTAAATAAGAGGACCTCATGTAGTTTTAGTTGTGAAGACTACAGGTGCAAGAAAAGGGCATTTAATCTAGGAAAAAAAATCAGCAAGCCTTTTTAGCCAGTTTCTGTGGACAGATCAGACCAAATGCAGCAGCTGTTGAGTGATAACAATAGCAAAGCCTGAAGTTTTCAGAATGCTAGCACTCTATTTGGCAATACTGGATATACTGGCATGCTTGCATAGGAATCATATTTCCATCAATTAAAAATATGCTATTTTAAAAGTTTAAACAGTCTGTGAACAAATATGAAAAAATATCCTTAGGTAGGCCTGGGATGTTTAGCAAATGGCATTTGTTGAGTCTTTCCGTATTTTTCTATTCCTAGCTCATTCCTTTAGCCAAAGTAATAGTATTTGTAACAGAAGACAAAAGAGAATACATGGCAGCCCCAGGCTGTCCCAATTTACTTAATTTAAACACCTTTTGGGACTGGGTTCGAACTAAGGCTGTGATTTGAAGTTGCTGAGAGCAGCATCCCTTTTGCTGACTATGATAGAAGGCCATCTCAGAGGAGGGGTAGCTATCAAACATCCTGGAGAGAGCAGAAAAGTAGGTGTACCTTAGTGTCAGTTCTTTGCCTACTTGTGTGAGTCAGAGAGCTCATTCAGTGTTTCACAAATTACCACTTATATGTGTAAAAGATTCCCACCCTGTATTTTGTGTAACAATGCGGTCCTCACTGAATGAGTGCAACTGTGATATGTTCCTCTCCTCCAAGTGAGTCTTTAGCAAGTTTTTCCTTATTTCAACAAGCAGGTTCTAAACTAGGTGGGCTTCCCTTTTGGGTGCTTACCCTTCCAAAGTTTGTTGCTGTTACAGACTTCACAAGGATGTCCTGAACAATTTGAAAAATGAAAGGCTCTCATGCTTTAGGGACCAAAGCACAAATCCAGTGATGCACTCAGGTGTATTAAGGTCACTCACAGGCAAAGCTAGAGGTAGTGCTGTTAGTCAGACCCTGCTCAGATGCATTGCTCTTATCTGAGGCCATATGTTGCACTAATTCTATGTGAAGGCCAAGACCAGGGCAGAGTCAGCTGTTGTTAATAGCTTTCCCTTTTTGCCTTTCTTTGCAATACTGCTGCTTCACTTGGGAAAGGCAGAGAAAAGGTGCAAGGAGGAATATCTGTCAATACAGTAAATCAATGGAATGAAAATAAAAACATTTTGAAACAGTGAGATTTTTAAAAAGTGTTTCAAAGGAAGGATAAACAGTAAATGTACTCTAAAACTCTGTCTTATAACTTTTGAATACTTGAAGCTCCTTCATATTTTGAAATAGAAAAATAAGTTCAATTGCTTTACTGCACATTTTAAATGTGAAATCAATTAATTTAATAGAAGGGTCTTACTTTAATTCTAAATTTTACTGTATCTGGATAGGTACTTTTGACTACTTAATTATCTGAATGTGAGCACATTTTCCAAATGGTAAGACCAAAATCAAGTTTCAGGTAACTTTGACTTTTCTTTAATAGCTTGGGATTCTGAGGTACTGAATTCCAAAGATTCTTTTCAAGCTTCCAGTTCTGCACTCTTATTGGTATGTTTGTGTACTACATATTAGCCAACATTTTTCCTTTCCAGAGCAGTGTTTCCCTTTTCTGGGAAGCCAGAGACAACCTATGGTTATATGCATAGCAAGGCTGATGTGCACTGGATTTATGTCACAAAAATGGATGTCCAATGTCTCCAGAGGCTATACATCATCAGAGGTATATCAGATATACCGTGTCTTCAAAACTGGATAAAGTAGTCCCTTACTCTGCTGTTTGAACACCTTAAAATTTGACCAGACATGCTTGTACCCATGGCAGGAAGTGTAATGCTGGAATTACTAAAGCAAAATACAAAAAAACATGTGTGTGGTAAATGACATCTGAAAGCCAGATGTTCAGACTCAAACTCAGAGTCAGGGCTTGTTTGGGTGTTTTGTTGTATTTTGTTTTCCTGGGTTTTCTTGTGGTTTTGTTTCGTTTGGGTTGGTTTTTTTTTTGTTTGTTTGTTTGTTTTTTTTGGCATTTAGACTCCTGTATGGGATTGATTTAATAGATGAAAATAAAATCCTACCTAAAGTGTTTGTGGTTGTATCTGTGTAAGACTGGTGGCCACTCTTAAAAAAAGCTATGATTTAAAAAATTTATATATTTTTAGCTGTTCACTAAAAGCTGGGGTAGAAAAGACAGATATCCAGAGTAAGCAATGTTCTATGTCACAACAGTAAATACTCTTTATTATATTTATTTGTCTCAGTGGGAAGAAGTCTGTGGAGGAAGAGGAGTTTTTTGTAAGGGAGCTCTCAAATCAGCTGCCATGTCTGAGGATGGTACTGTCATTTGCTCTTTACCAGCATTTTTCAATTTGTACATCTTGAGTCTAAACTGATATTAGTCTTAAATCACATTGGTCTGCTGGCATATTATGGTGCAAAATTAATTTCTCAGAGGATATAATTTGAGTTATCATGTAACATTCTGCTTATCTACTGATTTTTTTACTTTTGGGTCTCTGCACTTCTTGCCCTACCATGGTTTTGTTGCCACCTATTACATCTGTAATAACACAGTTTACTGCTAATAGTTTGTTATCTTCAGTAACAGATGATATACCTTGAGGAAACATCATGTTCTTCCAGCAGTTTCTCTTATGTCTTTTAATCTATATCTCCTCCATCTTTTACTATACATATTTTTAATACCAGTAGATAAGCTACGTGACTTTACTTGAAATTTGATTTGGATAAGCACTTCAGGAGTTTAAAAAATGCTTAATAAATAGATTTAAAAAATGGAAATAATTATTAAAATCTTGAATATGTCTTCATGTCAGTAGATGTATTCCCATTATCCTTAAAATATGGTTTCTGAACGACTAATAAGCTGTCATATGACAAGAAAATAGATAGAAAAAAAGCTGGTGCAAAAACTGGTGAATAAAAATTCAAGATGAATTATAAGAAAAAATTTTTAAAGATTATTAAATGTCTTAACTATTGCCTCCTTACAGTTTTTAAAAAAAATCATGTAATTTCTGGATTTCTAGTTCAGGGGGTGGGGGTGGTGAAGAGCAGGCTTTAGTTCATCTGACAACAGCAGTATTTTCAAACCCTAACAGGAAAATAAAAAAACTTCTCAAATTACATAAGTCCTATCCCTTGGATGTCCTTTTATGAAGCATGGTCTAAAAAGGCACAAAATACAAAGAACAGCCTGCTTTTGGCCAGGTCTGAGAAGCTGAAAATGTTTACTACTTATTACCAATTGTAAAAAAATAAAAGGGAAAAGTTTTCTCAGTATAATTTAAAAGCAATGTATTTTCTTCAAACCTAACTAGTTAATTTTCAATAACTTGCTTGTATTGCCTTTATGCAACACAGATGACTCAAAAGTGTGTTTAATTTATATCTGATGAACGTTTTACTACAGTGTCTTTTTATAAGGAGAGATCAGAAGCAGCTGTGAATGGGTAGTCTACCTTTTCAGATAGAACCTAGGGACAGTATTACCAGGAAGTAAGTCGTTGTAAAATCTTTTAGGGCTACTCTAGTTTATTTTTTGAAGAAAACTTTGCTTCTGTTTTGCAGAGGGAAAGAGATAAAAAATTTGAGGACTCTCCTGTAACCACATCATTGCTACAAAGTAAATGGAGTTTTTTTCTGCTGGATGGTAAACTTATATTGAGAACAGTCATGGCCAGCAAGAAAAGTCTTGAGATCAACTCTCATATCTCATCTCATCATCTCATCTCATCATCTCATCTCATCTCATCTCATTGCATCTCATCGCATTGCATCGCATTGCATTGCTTCTCATCTCATCATCTCTTTCTTTGCAGAGTGAGATTAGCACATTGTAACCAGTTTTCATTATGGTATAGGTAATGTGTATTAGGTTCATTTTTCTTCTCTAAGTGACCTTCTAATCATTAAAGATCAGCAGAACAAATGTATGGCTGCCAACCAACAGGACTAGGTTAACCAAACCTGCCGAAGTTCAGGAAGTGTGGACAACTCTCTGAGACATGGGGTATCATTCTTGGGACTCTTCTGTGCAGGGCCAGGAGCTGGACTTTGATCGTCCTTATGGGTCCCTTCCAACTCAGGATATTCTATGAGATTAATCTAGGATTTGATACATAGTATGTATCTCCTTTTATACAGCCCACAGTGCAGGATGCAGTGATTACACTTCCAGTTTCACAACACATGAAAACAAGACTATAATGTTACTTCTCACATGATATTAGATAATACAACCACTTAAAAAAATGCCTTAGTGGTTTAATAGAACCAAAAGACTTGTGAAAACACCAGTAAGACAAAACATATGAGCAGTTGGTTTAAATTAAGCACCAATCATATAATAATTTTATTGTTAGAAGAGCGAGTATGTTAGAAATTAACTATTCCTGATTAATTTTTGTATTATAAAATTTTACACTGATCTGAAGTACTACTAATGTTCCTATTTAATAAAATCTAGCATTAAAAATATCTTATGAGGGATTGTATAATCGGTCTCAGTCATTCATTGTCTGATACAATTATCAAAATTCAAGGTAAGTTTCAGAATTTGAAAAACAACAGAAAAATAACATTAGTAAATTTTTACCAGGGATGAGGAATTCATAGCCATTAAGTTTATCTCTTTAAGTCAGACACACACACACAAAATAAGAACTGAGAAAGAATTTTGTTTCCTTGTGGATTAAATATTATTCATAAAAAATTATGAGACACACAATTTGTATAAAAATTATTTGACTAAGACAGGAATGAACAATTTAAAACAAATCAGTTGGAATAAATAGCTTTTATAAAATCTCAAAATGGTGTAGGTTGGGAGGGCCACTGGAGGTCATCTAGGACAAGGCAGTTCCAGAAGGCCACCTAGAACTGGTTGCCCAGGACCACATCCCCATGGTCTTTGAATATCCCCAAGGAGGAAGAGCCCACAACTTCCTTGAGCAACAGCAGTCATCCTCAGAGTTAAAAAGCATTTACTGATTGGAGGGACTCTCCCTCTGTTTGTGCTCATTGCCTCTTGTTCTGTCACAGGGCACCACTGAAAAATGCCTGTCTCTGTATGCTTTGCACTTCGCAGGCAGGTATTTATAGACATTGATAAGATCCCAAAAGAAATTAAAAAATTACATGGGAAAAATAATATAGTACTTAAAAAGATAAGCATATATCAATTTCTTGCTCCATTGAAGATAAATTTATGGACTAATTTTATGTTTTTTTCAATTTTGTTCTGAAAACTTCCTAGAATATTGTATTGCTTCTAACAATCTTAAATATCCTTCTCCCATACTTATAAAATGTGGCTTACAGTAACAAATCTAGCATCAACAAAGCAGGTTTTGTGTTATATTTCCCAATAGAGCATCAAGAAAAGACACACTGCAATTGATGAAGTAGAATGGTCATGTATCATAAAACCAGTTCATCTGTAATCCTTCCTATCTTAGCACCCCTGGAATGAGACTGGAGTCATTATACTCAGGCTTTTGTGTGCTGGTGAGTACATAGCCTTTCTGAAATCAAGGGTGTCACTTCTGTATTCATTTAGCTCTTTTGTTGGACCTTTAAAAAGTGATTTTAATGGCTCTTTGAAGACTAAAAAGGAGTAAAACTGGTAAAAAATGTACATTTTAAAACATTTAAATGGGTCATACACTGAGCAAACTGTTCCTAAGTGAATTATGAATTTAGCAAATTTTCCTTTCTCCCAAGCCCACGTAGATTCTGTCAGGAATATCCATGAATAGACTTTAAGTAGTTCATTATTTTTAATTTAATTTCAATACTTGCAAGGGTGTCATGCACATATATCATCAGACTGCTGCAAATTTACAGGCTGCTTGGAATGTAGAATACCATCTCTGAGAGATGAAGACATTTTTTGTTCTTCGAAACTAGTCTGCCTTGGGCACTGGAAAATCATCATTTTAGAGGCCCATGTGGAAGGAAAGCTCATCTAGAAGTCAAGAGCATTAGTTTGTCTACTTTGACTATTTAAAGCCTATCTTAAATATCTATGGGTTATCCTGATGCACTTTAAAAAACTCTAACTTATTGTCTTGGGCTTTTGCTGAAGAACCCTTCCTGATTAGGCTCTCTCCCCCATTTTTGTTCCCCTCTATCCATGTCTTTGAGTCACTTCAAGGCCTGTGAAGAATTAATTGGGACCTTTTTTTGTCACAGTGGCACAGATTGTAGCCAAAATCAGGTTTTTGTCCTCCTTTAATGGCTCCCAGCTTCTTACAAAACAGATATGAGATTCTAATCTTATCCCTTTATCTATCTGCAATTCTGATCAGTAGTTATTTGTTTCTTTCCTAAGGTATCATTTATCCTGTTAGCATTCCTAAAACATGAATGAAAGAAGAAAAAAGGTTAAAGAGCTTTCAGGATGGCTGCAAAAGGCAAGCTCTTGCCCACATATAGCTATGCATCAGATTATTAAAGAACTTGCTCTCCATTGGTATTTGTACTCAGATACAAAACCCTTCCTGATTTTTTACTGAGAGCAGCAAATGCCATTAATGTAAGACTGTGGCTTTCAACTGCAGAACTCACCTAAGTCAGCTGGTGGTCAAAGTAAGGTGGTGAGATCGAAAAAGGGCCTACAGGGATTTTACGGGGATTCTCAAGAAAAAATTCCCTTTCATGTTATTATTTCTCATAATGATTGTGTATTCTCAAAATGTAACAGCTTCTTGAAAGGTAATGTTCTCCCCTTTAGCACCTTTCTTTAAAAACAAAACAAAGAAATGATGGGGAGCAGGAGAAAAAGCCAGCGAGAAGTTGTGAAATCTGTTTTGTGGTGAAGTACATTGTTGGATAAACCCCTGTGCATGTGGTATTGTTATAGTGCCTATTATTTGTTCTGTAGAAACTAGCAGCTCTGTATTTACAAAATATATAGTTATGGACTTTGGAACATTTATTTACTTGGATGTCCATAATGGATCTGAATAAACTGCTGTGTAAGCATGCATTCAAGCGTTTTAAAAAAATGCATATTATTTACTTCATTGACCATACACAAAACCATGATGGAAGCACTATTGTTTAGCCAATACTGTTTTGAGGCCATGCCAGAGTAATAAGTGAATAGGCATTCATAAGTGTTTCTAAAACATATATCATTTACCTGGTATTAGGAGTGTAGCTTTTCAGAAGTGCTCTAAAGTGTACATTACTAATGTATTTTCCCAATAGTGATTATAGTTAAACACTTGGGATTTTTTTTTTTATCTTTAAGAAAAAGTACCTCTGAAAGTGCCTTGAAAATTTTTATAGCTTTACAGTGAATACAAAAATAGGAACTGCTGTATCCAATAGGATTAATGTTGTTGTTATTACTATTAAGCGCAATAGTACAGTGGTGTTTAGAGGCTGCAGGTGATATTAGGGTCCACTCTGGTATTCACTGTGCAAATATGCAGTTGCAATACTTGCAGTTTCTGAGCTGATTTTTAAAAATGCCATTTAGTTAACCGACTTGCCTAGCATAAAAAGGTTTAGTCTAGCTATCTGCTTATATTCACAACAGAAAAGATAATAATTCTTAAACATTTTAAAGAATTTGTTTAACACATGCTAGCTTAATCTCTGATTTAGGTTTTCATTATTCATTTTTCAGTAATATATGTAAAGAAGAGCATAATTTCTTCTCAAGAAATTAGTCTTACCCTGAAGAAGAAAAATAATTGTAGTATATTCATATTCTGACATACTAAAATAGCTTCATATTTACTGAAATTAATTAAGTGTTGATCAGATGGTGGCATTTTCTCATGTTTTCTTATCACTAGAACCTTCAATCTAAATGTTTTTTTTTTTTTTACTCTGGTCCAATGTAAGCATAGTGGAATATTGTTGTTTGGACTTAAAACTGTCTTCAATAAGTAGTTCTTCAATAAGTGACTCTAGGAACCCCATCAAAAATCTTTTCTTTTTATCTAATCACAATTTTTTCTGTTGCACTTCAGCCTTTGCTTTTATTAGTCACATCAGAAAATCTGTTTTCTTTGGCATTGCACTTCAGAATATAAGAAAAATGATCTATGCTCTTGCAGCTACACCTAAACCATATAATTTAGAATTTCCTTTCAAAATCTCCAACTGGCCATTTTGTTTGGAGAATACTTCATAACATTCATCCAACATTTTCACAAGAAAATCTTTCGCATTTACTATTGCTCTGCTTCTTTGATTCTATAATTGCCTTCTACAAATGTTACCATTTTTACCTAAAGACAGTTGAAAGTATACCAAAGTCAAATACATTTCACTTGGTAAGGATATGTGTGCAGTTTATATCAGTTCTATTAGAGATATGCAGCCACAGGTTATCCATTTTAAATAGACAGAGGTTTCTTTTAAGAAACCTCATTTACTTTAAGAATATATACCTTTCAGTGTTTGACCCTTCTGTTGCAATAGCAATAGCAAAACAGCACAAAAACAATGTCAATGGATTCATAGCTTACTAAACAGAAAACTTATTTTTCTTTAGCCATGTTTTCTAAAGGTAGAGCTGTAGATGTAGGTAGAACTTATCTATGCAGTTCCAAATTAGTATTTTATGTTTCTTCAGGCTCTTGATTCTTGATAGGGAGTGTCTTGAGCCAATGTTCCATATTCAAGCAGAGGTGATTATGCATAAGTGCTGCCATTTGTTGCAATTGCTTTTCTGAGTATATAGACAGTGCTTTCCTTTTGGGCTAGTGCTCTGTCAGTATTTGAGCTATTACACAGGTAAAGGTGTGATCACCTTCATGCCACCTCTAATGAGTGCTGCACACTTTAAAATTTCCCTTCTGTTCTTACATATCATCCTGGAGATTAAGGAGACTAGGACCTTCGAAAGCACTTACCTTCTGACTACTGTCTGCATTTCATATGACTTGTCATTTTTTTGTTTTCTAATAGTTTAGCAGAGGAATCCATTGCAATCGTATACAATGCATGGAAGACAGTAAAGAATATATAGAATATATACAGTGCTGTTATTGCTTAAAATTTGTGGATCTTTATTTGAATGTTTTGTTTATTAGTCAACACAGATTGCTGCATAAACCATAAACTATACAAACAGGCACAGGTATATCAAGTAAGTAATTATAATTCTTACTGTTAAATGACTGCTTAATCATGCCAAATGGTTTGGTTACTTTGTGCAATACCAGAAACAAATATCAGTTACCCTACATCAACTTACTGTGGATTTCTGCATCAGGTTAGAAAATATTTAGTTTACAAATATATAAACACATATTACTTTGTTTTATACTGACAGTATTTGTATAAGACAGTTACTGATTTATGTCTTTACTTTTCCAATAATAAGAACTTCTAAAGGTGAAAAATTGTAACCATAAACTTACTTGATTGGGCAAATATTTTTTTTCTTAAAGGTTGTTGGTCTAGAAGTAAATTTGTTAATTATCTTTGGGAATGGTGAACTTGCCTTATGGGAGGCTTGAGTGATGGCAGAGAGCTTATTGGGGGTGTCTTGAGAGCCACTTCCTTGACTTCTCCTGTCTCTCTCCAAAGACATCTTGGCAGTGATGAAATACTGGCAGTTTGTGATGATAGTCTTATGAAATGAAGTTATAGTACACACAGTATGGTTCCTTAGTGTTTTGTTGCTAAGTAGTGCTTGTGCATGTTTAATCCCTTCCTTGAAATTTCCAAAATAGAAAATAGACACCTGGAGGGAAGGAAAACTATTCATCTCCGACCTGAAATATGTTTTCTTACATTGCTAAATAAAGGACTACACAAATTCCCTTATTTACACACCCACATTATGCCAACGTACATGTTAACCTTTACAGTTGGCAGAAATTGGGAGACTGGCTGCCAGTTTCTGTTTTGTATAGATTGATGTAATCAAGCATGGCATTGCAGTATGAAATATGTAACAAATGATGTTAGAGTATATCGCACCAACCTGCAGTGAGCATGAAAGGAGCGTTTCAGAAAGACAGCAAAGGGCTTATCTTGAACCTTGCTTTGTCTAATGTACTGGGGAAGAATGTGAACAAACAAATTTGTTTCTGTAATGGTATGAGAGTCTGCAAATGAGATCTGCAAATAAATAGAAAGAGGAAGAGGAAGAAACCCTAAAAGGGGCAGAATAAATTATTTTGATGTCACATATGTAGATGTGTATTATACCAGTAGAACTAAAGCAGGGATGATATTCTGCCCCTGCTGGAACCAGTGGGTCAAAATACCACTCAAATGTCTTTAATGGAATGCAGTCCTAAAGACAAATTTCCTCAAGACACTTTATATCCATTCTAGTATTCTTGCTGCCAGCAAAACAGCTTTACTCCATAGTGCAGATAACTTTTCAGATCTGTCCTTAACACAAGATATTTGAGACAGTCTCAGTTGCTAACCTGCTGTAGTGGTGCTAAATTCCAGAGGAAAAGACTCAGCAATCAGTTTAACAAGGTGCTGGCATAAGCACAGTTTCCAGTGCAAAGTAGAAGGAAAGAGAACAGATAATCTTTGAAAGAACAAAGCTGTAGAAAATGGCTTGGAAAGATGGCTTTGCACTACTTAATTTCCTTTTGCCAATGAAAAGTTTTTTTTTTGGGATAGGAGAAGAGCTGAGACAAAAAATTTGGAAAATATGTGCATTTCTAAACAACTGAAAGGAGAAAAAAAGCAAAGATTGATACTTGGAGAAAAAAATTGATTCTCTTTACAGTGACATAATGGCTGTATGAGAAGCTTTGGAGACTATTAACTCTCAGCTCTGGTAGTCTGTAGTTGTACCATCCAAAATGTTTTCTCAGGAACCAGATTTTCAAATCTGAGACATTTAGGAAAGTGAGGAAGCTGAGATTTAAGAGCATTTGTATTTAAAAATGGTCCAAGTTGAAAAATTAGTCTACTTATTCTTTTTCATATTTTACTGTTTTTTAACAGTACAAGAGGAATTTTAAGAATGCGTTTTACACAGCAAAGTTGTGTTTCCAGAAAATATTGTTCATTGTATGATAATTTATAAGGATGTAAAAGTGAACTTTAAATTTAAAGGTCAGTTTTCCTCTCACTGTGGTTCAAAATGCCCATCGTGTAAATAGTAAGACTTAAATCTGAGTTGTCATTGAGTTGTTATTTCCATTCAGCTTGTGGCACCATTGCTCTCAGAGGTTTAGGTTTTAAATTTTTGGCATTTCTAAAATAGCCATGTTCTGTGACTTGTTCTTGTTTCAGGAAAAGACTGATGCTGTTCTCTGCCTAAGCTGTTTAGTGCAGCATGAGCTTGGAGGAGCAAGCAGAAGACAACAAGCTTTTGCAATCCATTTTAGAGAGTAGTTGAAATATATTCCCTGAAATTGGCAGCTATGTGCCGGCCCCTTCCATCTGCAGGCACTGGTACAGTTGGCAGTTTCCACCCTGCAAAATCAATCATGCCCCTTCCAGATTAAAGACCTAAATAATGTTCATGCATTTTAAGAGCATTTTTTAATTTCCTGATATTTATAACAACACTTGGGGAAACTTGACACCGAAATCTGTTTCCCAACTGCATTTGTTTTTCCCTCATGTGTGCACACTGATTCGCTGTTGCAAGATTGCTCATCAATGCTGGGCTTTTTTTGTTTTGGGGTTTTGCTTAGTTTTAAGATGAAGGATTAAAGCACTCATTGTGAAAACAAATATATATATATATATATATATTTATATATTTATATATTTATATATAAGATTAGTTTAGGAAGCACTGAATCAGTGCTAATGATTTCTTTCAGCTTTTCAATACTATGTTTTCAAAAGTGCCTTAAAATGCTAACTCTAGCTCTTCTTTTGTTACACACAGCAAGTGAAAAATGAAACTGAAGATGGAAGTTTTTGTGCTGACCTTAGACCAGACATCTGCCAGAGGAGTCACCTAGTACAAGCTCCAGCCCCATGCTCATAGCTGAAAGTGCTTTGGAAAGAAAAGTGCTAAATTGGTGCTGGGCCACTGGATGATTTTCCTCATTCTTATGGTCTGCTAGGCATACTTTGCATCAGCAGTATCGTACAGGATGTTGGAATCTGGTCAGCCTCTTAAAGAGAGGAAAAGCCTGTATACCTGAAAAAGCTTGACCTATGTAACCAATTTCAACTAATGGAGAAATTTTAGGATTTAGATCTTCATTCGAAGTTCTTCTTGAATCATTGATATTCAGAAAATAGGTAACAAATATCTGAGTTAATAGCCTGATTGATGCAATTTCTACAGAAATATCAGTTGCAAGATTACTTACTATCTGCTATCTTACTGCTTGAGAATAATGTTTATGTTCACTTTGGTCAGATTCTTTCCACTCTGGAGAAAACATGTGGTAAGTTCCAGATTGATTATTAATTAAACAGGAATTAAAGAGGATTTCTTGCATTTATAATTTGCCTTCTCATGTTGATTCTTGCATATTTTCAGCCCAAGTTTAATCCCTAGGCTACTTTTGGTACTTGGCAGCAGTGCCTTATCACCTATGCACTGCATATTTAGTCCCATTCCATGTGGAATAAATTCTCATGTTGCCTTCAATGCCAAGTTCTGTTAAGTGATGGCACATTTGGTTGCTCAAAATAAGCAATTTATTTCTAGTTGGACATGTGGTTCAGGTAAGAAGTAGAAGTGAATCTGGATGATCTTTCATCCATGTAGCCAACTTCGTTAGCTTAATTTAAAGAAAATAGTTTGATTTCCTTTATGAGTATTACTTCATATTGATGAAACAGTTACATGTTGAGGAATTCAGGATGAGATTCCCTTTTACCTATGCCTTTTGAGCAGTCCTGGGATTGTTGTAGAGTAAGCTGCAAAAATGTTTCTGAAGCCCTAATTATTCAGGAATATCTGAGGTGTTAATTTGCCTACTCTAAAATAGGTGTATGCAAATACAGGGAGGATTATATATGTTCCAGATGCACTATACCAACTGTGCATGCACTAGGTTATGTACTTGCCAAACAGAATAATTTTCCTGTAAAGTTGAGAACTGTTCTACAACATGATTCATGCCTTTTGGAAGCCTAAGGGTCGGCAGCTCATGTTTGGACCTGTTTGGTGAGCTGTAATTCTGAAAAATAATGTTGAGTATAAATCTTAGAGGTTTTGAATTGTGTATTCATAAAACCTGCATGTGTGATAGCTCTATTACATGATTGTTTAAGAAGCAGTAGATGATGCGCTCCAAGATTGGCTAGGTGAGATTATATTGTCAGGTCATTAAATGGTACAAAGGAACTTTGTTTCCTAGTACACCTTAGGTAAAACTTGAATAATGTTATAGGTGAAAGCACAGATTGTTTTAGTCTGAATTTTTTCTGATTTTTCAATTAATTTTTAGATTGTTATGATTTATTTCCTGTTCTAGAGTTTGAGTGCATGTCCTTACATGGTTGAATGGTGTCTACTTTGATCAAGAGAATACAATTTTGAAAATCCCACAACAAAGAATAGGAGAAAATAGTGAAGGATAATTGACACTAGTTGATAATTAGCTTCTCTTTGCTCCATATTTGCTTACACTTTCACCCTTATGACTGTAGAATACTTACTGTGAAGTCTGTGTGTACAGACTTCATAAAAATCCTCCATAAATTCAAATTCCACTGAATTTGGTGGACTGGGGAAAGGTGAGATTGTTTTCCACTTGTCACAGCTTCCAAAGTAGTTGGTATTAGAGGCATGAGCTATCAAATTTAATAAATTATTTCTAATTTCCACAAATTTAGTTATAAAACAGAGTCTTCACTGAGAAGAGACCTGAGCTTTTATCTAACAATTCTCATCCCCCTGGAGGGCAACATAATTTATACTGGAGCAACACTAAAATTGATTTCTCAAGACAAGCATCATAAGTCAAATATTGAAATTTTAAATTTTAGGTCTAATAATAAATACAAAAATAATCAAATAATCAAAATGTTGGTGAAATCAAATAGAAGTGCTGCATAAATTGCCTTTTTTTTTTTTTTTTTTTTTTTTGTATACTTGGGAATATATGACAGGCTTAATTAATCTTTAAGATCTTTGGTAGCATCTTCAGATTTATTTACCTAGTCCTGCTGCTGATCCTAAGTGATTGCATCTGGTCAGACCAAAAAATTTTCTGTACAAAGAAAATTTGTTAAAGGAACATGCTGTTTTTTAATTTTTATGGTCATTAGTAAGATTTTGTTTTGCCCTTTTGTCCAGTTATCTACCTGCATGCACATTTATAGGAAATGTAATTATTTTATTACCTTTTTTTTTTTTGAAGAGTTTTGCACATTTCATTCCTTTCTGCAGTTAAGGACTCCACTTCTATTTATATGTGTCTCAAAGATTACCTTGCAGTGTTGCTGATAAAGATCTTTCTGAGCTTTTAAAGCATTCATATAATATCCCCAGTTACATGACCTACCTGGGTTTTTTTGCTATTTGTTCTTGGGCCTTTTACTTCTCAAGAAAAACAAGTTGTCACCTATGGACAAAAAAAAAAAAAAAAAAAAAAGAAAAAAAAAAAGGGCAGTATTATTTTTTCTTTTTAATTATTTAAATTATTTTGTGTTTTAAGATATTTTCAGCTTTCATTTAAAGCACTCTAATAGACTGGAATTTTCTACCTAGTACTTATTTCTTAGGCTTTAACACAAGAAAATGAAATACAGGAAGCAAATAGGGCAGGGGTTAGAGAGAACTGGGGCACCAATTTGTAAACGGTCTTATTTCTGACAGAAATGTTGACAGGATTTTTTCCAGCCTTGAGAGCCAGTTGTTGTGGTGGCTCCAGTTCTCTTGCCTGTGCACTTATGAGTGTCTGTCAGTCACTAAGATGATACATTTCTTTATCGTGTGTGTGATTATAAACCATTATTTTGTGAGAGAGGCTCCCTATGCTTTTCCTAGTGTCTCAGCTGCTCTTTATAAAAGTTCTTCTGTCAAGGAATTCTTCAGACTTGTACAATAATGTATCAAGGTGGTAAACTCTGACAGCTTCAAAAGCTAGGTTTCATTTCATAAGGGCTTTTAAGCTGTCTTGGATATGTACCTGGTGGACATTTCAGTCACTGTCTCTCTACTGTTTTCCTCTTGTTTCCTTCTCACATGCCATGAAAATATTTTCTTTTAAGTATTTACATGGTAACAGTCTTCCATGTGATTTTTTTTTTTTTTTTGTTAGAAACAGCATTTTAATGGGTAATTGAGAAGGAACACTTCCTTTCTCATTAGACACTGAATAATTTGATCTCTGGCTAATGTATTTGAAAAATAATGTTTCAGTGTGTCATGCTAATAATAAAGTATATTTTTTCTTCCACAGGGTTACAGTTGTTTACACATTTTACTATCTCTTGAGTAGTATGATACAAAATCTTTTTATTGCAGTTTTGTTTGAGAAGAGTTGAGTATGTGAAGGAGCTGTCAATCAGCATTTAGTCATACAGTATCTATTTCTGTTCCTGTTCCTCCTAACACAGAGGGCTATTATTGTCTACATTACGGCATAGGTACTTTGGATACAGATATCCTTGAGGGGCAGGATTTATTATGAAAGCAGAGAATCAACACAGCATGAGACATAGTTTAAATAGCTAAATTTATTTACAAGTTCGGAAAGCTAAGTTAAGCAGAGGCTGCTTTTACACATTGAATTTTTCTGTCTACCAAGACATTTCTTCTGTTTTATACCTGGATTTCCAAGCAAGGCACTTCAAATGAGACTGTCAATAACTTTTATAATTGAAAGTATTTAAGGAAATCTTGATGCTGTGTATTTCCAAGGCTGAGTCTTTGCCTAGCTAGGCTTTGCCTTTCAGCTTAATTAACATACTCCATCTGGCACAAAGCACTTTAGTATTTGTGATGTGGTGGGTACTTTGTGTACTCCAATGATATCTACAACGACTGGGAACCTATTCCTGAGACAACTTCTCCCCTTCCATCCTTGTAATTACAAATGCACTCTTCTGCACTCTTCTGCAAAAAAATTAAACTGAATAAAAACTAAACTTATATCTCTATTGTTTTACTTGTGTCTTAGTCAGGAAACAAAAAGGAATTAAATGTTTAAAAATGGAATATATTAGTATATATATTCATAACATATTAGTATGACATTTGTAGCCTCATATAGACATAAATTCTTACATATGGAGTTTTGTATAGGTTTATATTGGTTAAACAGAGTAGATGCACTCTCTCAGTGTGAGTTTGGCACATGACTTTTAAATTCTCAACAAAATACTAAAATAACATAACACCAGCAACAACAAAAACAATACTCTCACAAGTTGCGGATTTGCCTACCAGTAATGAATCAGAGGAAGTAGAAAAAAAAGTGTGTATGGAGGTATTACTTACTAACTTCCTCAAAAATATATGAGTTTGAAGAAAATTTATTTGAATTTTGAAGTGTCTATAAATGCTGTCTTCTGTTTAAGTAGTACATGACCTTAATCTGTTGCTTAACCTATTAGAAATGGAATTACTTTAGCAGAAGTAGGTAAGTTTATTATTGACCACAAAATTTAAGCACCATGCATTCTGCTATATATATGCACTATTAGTTATGTTGCGTCACAGCAGTTGGAAAGGCAACATTTTTCAGATTCTCTTTTGGAAGGTAAAGATATTCAATTAGAAAGGCAAAATATTTCTCATAGGTGACGAGGTCTATCCAAGAAGAAATAGCCCTTGTAAAATCTATCCCTGACTTCAGATTTACAGCCACCATTTTCTGAAACACTGATATAGTTTTTTCCTTTCTGTTTCTATGCATCACTGTATATTCTCTTTAGAAATATTCTGTTTAGAAATATTCTCTTTAGAACTGTAAATGCAACTGTAATACAAAATTTCTAACTGTAATAATGATGTGTGCCAACTTTAAAAAATTTTTTTAGTCTGGCTATGTTAGCAGTAATGTGCCTATAGAATATTGTAAAGTCAAATTTAATATTTTTTCTTTTAAATCTATCTCTTGATTATCTCAGACTGCCCAGAAGCAGAGTGCTATGATAAACTGCAGTCAGGTACTTGGATTTACTATTCTAAAAAGCAACCTATGTCTCCCAGAAATTATAATTTCCCTTGCTTCAGAAGATGCTGTATAGGGAAACAACTTTTTATTACACAGGACTTTTATTGCACTCCTCTGCCAAGCTACTGGTAGCAAGGATCCCTTCTGAGATTTGAGGCAAGGGCAGTTCATGTGCCACAGAGCTGCTGAGTTGTTCAGATTATTAGTTTTGCTCCAGCGATGTCATCCATTTGCTTCTCCAGTGAATGTGGGACTGAGGCAAGTATTTTCATGAAAGCCTGTATTTTCCTGCCATTACTGTAGAGACCCACATGTACCACCAAATATTTGTTCAGCCCATATACAGTGAGGATTTGACTGCCTTGTGGTTTGCTAGGGTTTAATTAGTGGCTTCTGATCTTTATGCTGCTCTTTGAGTTCCTCTCCAAAGCAAGAAAACTGTTCTGAAAGTCACACCTTTTTCCTTGTTACAGCAGATCATTCACTGCAGTGTGCTGAGGAATGGAGAGAGGGACAAAACTGGTGAAACATCTAAACAATTCCAATGGCTTTTGCTGTGTGGAACAGAGGGAAGTTTTCCTCTTCTCTTAAACATCTCCCCCTCTTGTCTTTAATATCTAAGGCAATGGATGACTGTGTTTATTATACCAAGTGAAACTAATCATCAGATATTGGGAAACATAACAAGTGCTACTAAAATGCTATAGGATAAGACTCACAGGGCTCTCTGAGAGCTGTTTCAGAATTGTGACATGACCTTGCTTTTTCTACGTAGTATGATGTAGAATATATGTTTTAGTATTTACTATAATTAGTATTATTATTAGTGTTGTTTTTTAAAGTTATATATATATTTCTATGTATATAAAACTAAAAAATTATCTCAAGATGCACTATGAAACCTTAATCTATAAAGTTTAGAGTTAAATTGAAAATGTTAAAGGTCAAAATCTCTTTAAAGGCTTTGCTCACTTATGTTTATTTTACAAAAAGAATTACAGTATATTCATGTCAGCTAATTCTCAGTTAGCATAGCAGCTTATGGAAAAAAGAATGGGGGATAGTAATACTATATTTCTGTAGTATATACTGAAAATAACAGAAAAGTTTTTTGGGAGTTGTGTTTTTTACTAAATGGCTCTAACACAATACTAAATATCTGCATGAATACTAAATATCTGTATGAATAGACCAATGATTTAATAAAAAATAACTTCTAATAAAGGTGTGTTGCTAGTGTGATTATTCCCACTTAAAAATATTTTCCATTCAGCTCTCTATACCCATTTCACAGATGAAAAGATCTCCCTCAGGATAAACAGTTTGTAGGATACAATTTGAAGTGTTTAAACTTTTGTTTGTGGCAATAAGAGCTCTATCATTCTTAAGGTATATTTCAGTGTTTTAGTCTGAGGAAAATCAGTTATGGATATTTTATATTTTTGACAGTGAGTAAAGGAATACCACACAAACAGTATCTAATACATCATCTGGAGTCAATTTTCAAAAAAGAATGGCTTTGAGTTGAAAATAAAGGCTTTCATCAAATTCTGTTATTGCTTACAACATTTCAGCCACACTTTCTCTCTTCAGGAAGGGAACATACCACAAAACCAATGAAACTTCAACACTTCTTCAAACTGAGAAATGGTTATTTCTCAGTAGTCCTTTGGTCAGCTCAGAGACAACCTTAGTGTTTAAATGACTGGGACGAGTCTGAAGAAATGGCCTGGCTTTCCCTGTAAGTTGCAGACATATATGTGAGTAATTTCCAAATTGTGGGTTTCTAAAGTTGGCCAGGATGGTAGCCATTGTTTCCATAAATGTTTGTGATATCTGTCTGTCATTTATTTGGCATTTGTTATTGCTGATGATGCCAGTGACCCCAAAGATAGTAGAAGTCAACTTCATGCTGGATTTGCATTGATTTGGTAAGGTCTGGACTGGGTCATGGCACTTCTAAGTTTACATTTTTTTCCTGTAAGATTATGTTTAACTTTCTTTTCTGTATTAATACTGAAAAATTGCCTTTGTTTTACAGATGTGGCTTTATATCCAAAATCAAAATTCTCCTGTCACTTTCACAATTCCTCTAACAATGCTGCAAGCCTAGAGAAGCTAGCACAGAGCCCTTAATTACTCCTGTCTCACACTTCTTTTTGATAACTGGGAAACATTTGCTGTCCTGCCTGTCACTGAAGCCTGTAACCACATTCAATTTGATTCTCCCTTAAACACCATTAATTTTTTATGTGACAATATCAGTTGATGCAGTCATTGATTCTAATCTCTTTTGTTAACCTAA
Source organism: Lonchura striata (assembly GCF_050655825.1). Classification (NCBI taxonomy): domain Eukaryota; kingdom Metazoa; phylum Chordata; class Aves; order Passeriformes; family Estrildidae; genus Lonchura; species Lonchura striata. The sequence goes on from NC_140707.1 coordinate 46,167,987, forward strand.
CTTTTTGAACATGCATGTTTCTTCTCCTGTCTTTGCACTACATTTACAAAACCCTCTTTCCTCCTTTGAAGTTTCATTGCCATGCACCATTTATTTGTTATACTGCATAGCAAAATACTAAAAATACTTTTGATACTTTTGTAGTTACTACTCTTTTAAGCTATCTATCCATCTACAACCACTTTATTTTTCATTTTCATGAAACGTTTGGATATTGCCAGCTCCACATGGCAGTGGAAAAGCCACTAGTTAAGTTACAATGACTGCTGATTGGAAGATCTACTGCAGGTTAATGCTCTTGCCTTGGGGTTTGCATTTATGCCTTGGGGTGATTCCTGCTTTAGTTCCTGAATTTTTTCTCAGCATTTTTTTCTTCTTTCAGTTATGCCTAATTGATGCATTTGTCTGACTGGTGTTGCACTTGTTTGGACTGGCCTTTGATCTTAAATCTTGGGACTCAGGATTGCCAAACAACCATGCATCATCTTATCAAGGATTTTGGGGCTGGTGTTTTTCCTATTAGAGGAGGGTATTCAACAAGGACATGACTCCTATATGTTACTGAAACTTACATAATTTATTTTAATGCCCCCTCCAGTACAATAACTTAATGTAAGTTTTTTTTGGTCTTCTGATTGTTCCTCCTGAACAGAAAGGTCCACTTACACATTTCACTTATAAACAAATAACATAGTACCTGTATCGTATAGTGAAGCCATGCACTAACAAGTAAGAGGCTGCCAGGTATGAACTTATTTCTTTCTCTCTTCTTCTGTTCCCTGGTTTAGTCTAAGCTTAGGAAGACAGCTGGTAGACATTTACATGTCATTTACACGTGCACTTCATAAAAGTGAAATAACTATGAAAGGTTATTGAAGGTCTACTTAAACAACCGAGAACATTGTTACAAACCAGTTCTTTGACCCACCTCTTGTGAGTGAAGAGGGTTTGCACAATAAAATAATGAAATTGTTTCCTGTCACCTTTGATCAGTGTATTGTTTAGTATATTACGTAAAAATGGTGTCAAATTTACTGCTGCTGTGGATTTCACCTTTATGGATATTTTCTTCACTGTTGGAAAAAAATAATGGATTTGATAACGTGTCTGCATATTGAATGACTAGAAATGTCTTACTGTTTGTCCAAACAGCGAAAATGCAGTAGATGACTGAAACTGAAGCTCTTCTCATTGAATTGCTGCATATTTGATTGACTTGCTGGACAACTGTTTGATAGAAGAGGATATAATATATCATCACTCTTACAAGTGGGTCTGAAATTTTGCAAGAATGACAGGTGCTGGCAAAATGGCTTTACTAATCAAACCTGCACAATAAGAGCAACTAAAATGCACTATGCTTTTCAGTTTCAATAGAACAGACTTTTTTCTGAACAAATGTTTGTGGGAATTAATTCACGTCTGGAGTTTTTGTGAAAGACAGAGACCTTGCTGCAATCTCTGAAAAAGCAGTAAGCCAAAAAGAAGTGAATGTAAGGTCTGTAAGGGATGTAATGATTCTCAGTGAAAGCAATACTTATGTAGCTTATGGAAATGTGGGCTTAAATAAGCTATGATCAAGAATAGTATGACTCTTCGAACCAGATTGCCAGAAGGCAAAACTGAGAGGCAACTGAGATCCATAGAACCGCATCTATACATTTCCTTATTTTGGATGTTTTGCTCTTTTTTCCTCATTTGACTGCTTTCCCACTCCTACAAACCAAAATAAAAAACCCACATGATTAAAAAAAGTATTTGCCTCAATGCTTGAATTTTTTTTTAAGAAATGGTACATTGTTGTTTTTTTTTTTTGGGGGGGGAGGGGGGAAAGATGAAGATGGGAACAAATATTTGAAGATAAACTAGAATTTTAGTTGCCCATCCTCTCTTCTGACCATAATTTTTAAAGGAAGGAAACAGGAATAAGGGTCTGTAGAGCAATTGCAAAGGAGTTTTTTTTTAAATTTTCAAAATAGAAAATTTGATATTTCTCATAATTATATTAGGAAATAAAAATAATATTTTAATTTTGAGATGTGAAGCTTCTCATAAGCTCTTTAAGAAGCCCTTTTGCTTTGAGTAGATATGACCAGGATGTCTAGATAAAATATGGATTTGTTGCAAAGAGCTAAATGCTAAAGACTGTAACATATTACTTGAGTCAGCACATTCCTCCTTGAAATCCAGTGCTCAGAACTTTCATAATTTAATAATGTACATGTTCGTATTCCATCCTAACTCCTCATTAAGTAAGGCCTGTGCACTGACTCAAGTTTTCTCATGCTTTCCAGTATCAGTATTCCCTCCAGTTTCTTTCTGGCCTAAACCACACATTTAGCATTTAGGCACAGGACAGTGCACCTGGAAGTCTTGCCTGGTTCCATAATGACAAATTATTGCAGTCTTTTGCTTTCAAAGTTTACCTTTTCTCAAGAATGTTGGCACTGATAGAAGGAGGATGTTATACTGCAAAAAAGCCCAAACCATTACCTATTGTGAAATATTTTAACAAACTTCCTTTAATCACCAGCACCTGAGAGGAGGGTGTAATATTTTGACTTCATTTTGTTTTCAACTGATTACAGACGGACATAACTTTCCCCTGCAGGAACTGACCTTGTACCAGTGACATCAATGGAAACATTGCCATTGACATTATTGGGAATTGGATCAGATGCACAGTTTGCACCAGTCATGTGATAGCTGTAGATAATGATATTTTTCTTATCACATTTAGTACTTTTAAGACTAAAGTAGATGTTAAGATTTCAGTTGTTTCTTACAATGGATGTGGTGAGCCAGTATTGAAATATGATGATCAATAATTTTGTTCCTTTGAGGAAGTCTAGTCAGTGATTTTTTCTGAACTTAATTGGACTAGAAGAAAGCAATCTAGCAGAGCTGATAGCAATCAATGCAGTTAAAAATGAAACTGCATAAAAATGGCTGAATACATTTATGTAAATAGCTGTTTTTTTCACAGTCACAGTCTTCAAATGGCATGATTCTAGACTTAATAGCTATGTACTTTGACAAAACAGTTCAAGCAGCAAACCAAGAAATGCCTTTTTTTGACATGTGAGCTTTGAACAAATCATTGAAATGGTTTCTGAACTAAAGCAAGACCTATTTCTGGCATCAAGTTTCAGAACAACATCTGGAATACAGTTCAACATGAACTGCCTAATGCCTGCAGGTACTGAAAAAAAGTTATGCCAGACTTCAGTGCTGGAACCCAAGTGCTCTCCCATAAATTTTAAGAATATTTCAGTCTGATGCAGTGATATTATTAATTTAAGTTTCTTTGAGGATCTTGTTTTTTCAGCCAAGCACTTCTTTGTCAGTACCAAGGTACTAAATCCTTTCATTTTTACATCACCACATGCCCATTCATCCTTTTGCCTCTGGGTAATTATATTGCAATTCTCACTTTTCCACAAGACTATACTGGTATGTAAATATGAAATATTCTCTGTTAGTAATAAAAAAATGCATTCAAATTCAGCTCAGTTTTCTGTCCTGTTTTTTACCTTGTTATATTTGCATTGATAAGACTAACTGAATGAGTGATCCAATTGCCCACACAACTTGGCCACTTTTTTGAGTTGCACACTAGAAAGTTCTAAGATGGTATTTTTTCAGGTGAGTGCAACTATAGTTTTGTTGCTTCCCAGGAAAGATTTGGAAATAAAAAAATAAAATTAATCACTAAGTTATGCTGAAATAACTTTTTTAAGAAATAATTTTTATCACTTTATAAACATAAAAGGCTAATTTCTCCTTTCATCTTAAAATCTCTTCACTGCAATGGGAAGGTTCTGTACTTTGGATAACAATGACAACCCATTATTTTATGGAGGGGAAGTTGAAAACATTAAGACTTTCAAAAATTTTATTTATTTGCTGCCATTCTGTTTTCTCTCATTGTCTACTTGAAAATAATAAATTTTGCGAGAGGGGGAAGAATCGCATTTCCGTCCTTGCCTGAGAAAACTTTTGTAGACCACTGTTCTTCAAGCATCAGAAAAGCCTTGATATGAAAAAGATATTTAATTTTTACTGTCCAAAAAGCACTTATTAGTATTTTTTAGCCACTCTTCTGGTTTTGGTGCTGATTGGTGCAAGGTGCAGGTATGCTCAGGTATTTGTGCTCATTTTAAGAATGGTTTCACAGTGGCAAAAAGGAGCTACATTAATAGCATTTCTGTTGGGAAGATTGAGAACATTTAGAGAAAATACAGATTAAACTCTGCTCTTAAAACTGAATGAACAAATTCTCCCCACTGGAAGGTGAAAAATGAGTTTTGCTATTATTTTCATAGGTGATATATATCTTACTATTTTTCTGAAGCAAATTTTTCTTAATTCATCATTTATGAGTCTGCATACCTCTGCACACTTTTTAAAAATAAATTATTTTACATTTTAGATTTAAGATGTTGTAACTGTATTTTAATGACATTTTGCATTACTTTGACTATACTACTTTTGCCAAATACACTGTTGAACATTTACAAGCATAATATGAAGTAGCATCCTAACAAAATTATACTTCTCAAAGAAATTAATAAAGTACATTTTAAGATACATTACTTTGTTTTTAATTGCATTTGCTCACTATGTACTGCATAAAATCAGAAAATATAGAAATATATGATGGAACTTCCAGCCAGTGTGAATTACTACATTTTTACTGTACACATTTTATGAGATTTTTCTATTATTGTTGTTTTTTGAAACTTAGATATTAAAGGCTTTGGTAATAACAGGGAAAATATGTTAATATCTAGATTTCCTTTAGAATACAATTTAGCTTATTTTCTGGTCATGGACAAAGTGCCATGTTCCTTATCTTGTCATATCTTAAAACTCATCAATTCAAGAGTTTGATCTTGATCAACTTAATATTATGGGTATATAATGTTTAAGTGCAATAATGGATATATGTTGTCATAAGTAATAAAAGAAGAGTTTGAAAGATACTGTTTGTTGGAAGGCAAGATCTAGTCTGTAAGACCATTCTTTTATGTTCCTAATTCTATGATCTTAATTTTTTACACATTAACATTAAACACCTGTGATTATAAAATAAAATGCTAGAAACTATTCAGCAGAAAGCCTGAGTGAACATGTCTCTAATTCCAACAAATTGGTTTTCTGATTTTAAGTATGATTCCTATGAGCATGAATGAATTTCTCAGAATACTGGGAGCAAATATGCTAAAAAAATGTGACAAGCTGATGAATATTCTTGTTCAAGGAATATGGTTGGTTTTGGATATTTTTTTTTGTTCTTTTTTTTTTTTTTTTATAATGGCAAGAAGATAAGTGGTTACTTGTAGATGTGATAACAGAATGTTTACCAGTTTTTGAGACTCTGCCATTTGATAGCAACTTCTCCATCAGAACTGTATGTAAATGAAATAACTAATTCATTAAAAGTTAATATTGAAAATGTAAGCAAGTGATTAAAATTCATAGAGTTAAACTATCACCAATGCAAAATTATTCAGTTGGAACTACACAGTCCCAGTATAAAAGACTGGAAGTATCCCGAATGGGACACTAACCAAAGCAAAATGCCTTCTCTGGATGTGCAGATTCAGAGTTCTTAACCAGCTTTTGGCCCATGGTCCTTTCTCTTCCTAAACAGAATTTTTGTTTAAAAACTTTGAATTTTCAAGTTAGGAACTCAGTGAAGCCCATTTGCCTTGTGTGTGTAAAAGTTCCCTTGTGCAGGGCAGAGCATAAAATAGGTAGTTTAGTATCTATGAAATGACATATTGCTCTGTGCAATGTAAACAACAGATGATTGTAAGAAGATAATTGTGATCCATAGTGATGCTGTTCTTACTAGCCAGAGACAAGCATATTCATTAACCTTGAAAAAGCACTGCTAAATGACATCTTGAATTTGTCTGCCAATATGGTCTACAATTATCAAATCAATTGGCTTTACAGAAAATCAGTTCCTATTCTTCTACATGTCTCTTTTCTGTTGGCACTACCTGTGCAATTTTGGTCTTGCCAAATCCTTCTTTGATGGGGGAGCTCCCTATATTTTATAAAGCCAGTATTTTCAAAAAATGGCCTGAAAACAAGGATCTCAAAATAAAGAAAACAATATTAAAAAATAAAAACTTAGTTCAATATTCAGATGCGCAATTCCTAGCATCAGTTGCTATTTTGCATAGTTAATTCCTGTATATGGAGAATGAAAACTTCATTAATGACCTGGAAAATAATGAGGTTGAATAGAAAGGATTTGCCCCTCCTAAACAGAATTGTAAACAATTGCAACTGTTTCTTAGAATGATAATTTTATACTTTCATGACAGGATGTACAGCTAATTAAACCTGTTACTATACATATGCATATATTTATTGCAAATTAAACTCTGCATATATTTTACATATAAACTAATTAATAGACAATGAAAGTGAATACTATTCATTGTCTCATAGCAATGGATACCATTGCTGTTATTCAAGGAAATTAGTTATAATATCAGATAGTCATTACTGAAGTTGTGTGCTGCTATAAACATTCATCCATGAATGAACTCTTAAATGGTTGTAATATATTTACTTACTCTCTCGTTTAAAATCCTATTTGATGTACAATATTGAGAAGAAAATCATGAAACATATCCTTGTTATTTTAGTCATTGTCTTTGGAGAAAGTTCAGCTGGGGTAATAGAATTCTTTTATTTTGTTCTGTAAATGCCAATCTCAGATCAAAGAGTTTATTTGAGAACTTTTGATGGAGTATGATTTTTTTCTTCCTGATTAATCTTTGAATATCTTTTGAAAAGGCATTTAACACTCATATTGAAATTTTTTGACTTCCCTTGACTGCTATCAGAAACCTGACTGCCCTCCATGGTGCTCAGTCAGCATTTTCAGATTCAGCACTTTCTGTCATTGATTGATAGAAGACACTTCTTCCCCAGTTACTGAGTCAGACACATCAGGGAGAGACAGACAGGCTGCAGGAGAAAATTTAATCAAGTAGAGGTAATTTGCAAAAGATTTTAGTATTGAAATCTACTTATGAAAAATATAAAACTTTAAAATACTGTGTAGTTGATAGCAGGTATTTAGCACATAAATTTAAATGAGACTACACCTTTTTAAGAATGATCACACAGTCTACAAAACAAAACAGGAAACCACAGGGACTGGATTTGTTGTCATTATATTAAAAATTAATTTTGGTTTTACCATATTGTAACTAAGGATGCCAACAGTGAATTTAGTACACAGTACCCATTCTTCTCCTTGTGCATGGCTTTTAATAAATGAGTTAATGAACTTCATCCAGGTTCTAGCAGAAGCATGTTTCATCAACCCAGTGGTACAACACAAAAATGTAGGTAAGAACCTGTGATAGAACTCCTGTCTCAATGTAAAGGATGCATTTCATAGAAAAGGTGATTTCAGGGTTTGCACCTATCTCCCTGGGGAAAGGGAGAGGGAAAGAAAAGAGCCAATGATGACCGCAGCTAAATTATTAGTGCCAAGCTACTACGGTTCTGCAAACACCAACCCTTAACAGATCATTGAAAAAAAGTTCTTTGAGGGAAACTCTAAATTAAATTGCATTCTAAAACTTAAAAAGATTTGCATTTATCCACTATATTGGTTAGAAAATAGTATTATACTTTCTCAAACATATGCTTGGCAGAGGAAACTTCCCAGTCCTGTCTAATATGCACTATTAAATGGTATAGTCTTCTCATTTCATAGGCCAAAATATTTTCTTAGGTGAAACTAAAGTGGGTGACATTTTTACAGTTATTGACATTTTTACATGACTTATCAAGGAAAGCATTGAGAGAATCAAGAATTAAAACCAATTAATTTTTCTGTGAGAATGTGGGAAATACTGAGGTTTTTTTTAATTTAGTAATGTAAAATTCTTGAAAACTATTTCTGTTGTTCCATTTTCTCCATATCCAAGATCAATATGGAATTCAGAACTGCTTTAATTTTATTAATATTTCTGTTATAATACCTTGAGACCACAAGACAAGCAGTGAGTTTTTGGCAAAAAAATTGAAGTCTTGGTTGATGCTTAATTCTTTGTGGATACAGGCTTGTTGGCTGTGTTTAGATTGACAAATGGCTTTAAGGTAATACTTCCACTTTTCAAATAGCTCTCAGAAGATATATGCATGTAGATCTGCCAAAAAAAATCTATATTTGTCTTGTTTTATGTTGGCAATATGACTCCCAATTATTTTTAAAATGTCCATTATAGCATGTTTCCAAAGGACTTTGAAATATGTTATCTATCTTCAAGGCAGTGCCTTCATAGACATGTTCAAGTTAATATTTTGGAAACTGCACAGAGAAAAGGGAAATTAACTCTTTGTGTTCTTCTAAAAATCCATATAGGACACTTACTAAGAGGGTAGATGCTTGAAGTAAACCAGCAGAGAAGAGTTTGGCATAATTTTACATGACAGACAAAAATAGGTTAGGCTAAATTGCCAGATTCTTTGTCTTTCAAAGACCTAAGTCTGCCAGATTCAGCATGAATGCAGAGATTTGTCATCACTAAGAACTTTTCAGGAACAGGATTTAAGATTACAGAGGGTCAGATTCTGTTGATTCTCTCTGATTATTGTCAGCACTTTCCTGAATCTATGTGAAATGCTTACTATCCATGCACATTAATGTTAATGTTCCTAGAACCTGTTCTGACTTACATTTTCATAATCCTTCTGTACCTGTAGATTATTTAGATGCAGTGAAGTATGTTCATCAGCAAGTACAGTCTTGTCACTTAGCCAAGTGTGCTACGAGGTCCTTTGGCAGCATGGTAGATTTCAGATGAAAGTTGTTGAGAAAAAAAGGCAAGACAGAAAAACCCACACGGTAATACAAATATACTTCTTATAAACACATTTGCATTAAAATGCACAATAAACTCAAACCACAATAGGCATAAAATGCAGCAAAATACTCAACAACAAAATCAATAAAAACAAACAAGCTAAGCAACAAAACGAGTAAACAACAATTACAGCATTTAACAAGCAGGGATAGATAGTCTGCATTCCTAAGCTTTATATTAGGCAATGATAATTTGAGTTTTTGTATTCATTCATCTTCCTGCCCCTTCCAATTTTGGGGCAGAATTGCACATTACATTAAAATTTATCTTGTGAGATAGCACGTACTACGTGGATTTTTAAAAAGAAAATAATGGATAACCTTATTTTATCTCTTTGAGTTTTTATCTTTCCAAGTAAAATCATGGACCAAAATGGACCAAAATCATGACCATATGCTTCATATAAATGCTTTCAGATGATGATTGCTCCGAGTCTCTTCAAATCAGCTCATTAACTGTACTGTATCTCCCCCTCCATATCGAATGTAACACCATTTTTTAATCTTTAATATTTGAAACACAGTAAAGTGTAAGGGATTGTATTTTCCAAATGTATGGAATCAGGATATACTGGTTATTTAGATTAAATCTGGTGATGTAAGCTTGGTCTTTCTGAGGTGCCTTGGTACTGAAAACATTCTCATCAATATTACTCACTGGTCTTGTGTCACAGCATCCTGTCTCTCCACTTCATAAAGCTGTAGGGTCCTGCCAGTTTCTTGACACTGTCTGCGAACAAAGCAGGAGGAAAAGGATAGATCCAAGTGCAAGAATCATGGAGATAAATATCACACAGATATGCTTCAAGTGGCATAACAAGTTTCATATATTATTTTATCTTCATGTTTGTCATCAAATGACTTTGACATACATAAAGTAAAGCTGGCATGAGTAATTTAGATTTATTATTTTTCACCTTTAGTGTCTAATTATACAAACTTTATTCGGCAGACTGGATGGGAAAATGTAGATTTATCTTTCAGCTAAAAAAAATGTGATAAACTGATAAAAAAGTGCAGTGGTTGGTACCAGAAATTGCAGTGGATACTGAATGTTGTTTTCTATCTTCTGTATCTTAAAAGTTTTGTTCAAAATTCAACTAAATTTATTCAATTCAAATCTACATGTTGACTTATTTTCCTGGTATTGCATTAAAATAATAGTTGGAAATTTTCAAATTGCATCACTTTACCTACAAGGTCTTAAGAAATTACCCATATAAGGCCATTATCTGTGGCCTGATTATTGATCCCATTGACATGAAAATAAAACTTAGCTAAGGGGTCATTTATCAATGTGATGAGTGACACTGGTTTCCTATGACATCATGTTGTGAATGTTTCTTGTAGAAAAAACATAAACTGACATGAAAGATTTGCTTAGATACCTTTATAATAACTTTTCACTTTATTTTGCACTTTTATTTTCAGTGAAAAATACTTCCTGTTATTTTCATGGTGCTTTGTCACAATATTAATCAATAGTTTTCCATTCTTGTATTTTTTCCATTTATATCTTAGTTGTTTTTCTTCCTCAAGTAGGGATAATGATGATATAGAAGTTATTACATTTTTTTTATTTTTCTTTGCAGTTCATTATGATCCCTTTGAATTCTAAATTTGACCTTCAGAATTGTTCCAATTCTCTCCAGCTTGCTATTAGAAATAAACATTGTGTTCTCTTTCTTTGTCAAGTTTAGTAAATAATGGCTGAATAAAAACAGCTTGACAATCAGTAGGAATATGGGTTGTGTGTTAACTACATTAATAGGTTATTTGGTATGTATCTGGTATTGTATATCAAGGATGTTTCTGATTTCATATTGCTTTATGTGATAGAATCATAGACTGGTTTGTGTTGGAACTTAAATGTCTTCCAGTTCCAATCCCCTGCCCTGGGCAGGGCCATCTTCTGCTAGAGCAGATTGCTCAGAGCCCTGTCCAACCTGACCTTGAACACTCCCAGGGATGGGGCAGCCACAGCTTCCCTAGGAAATCTTCCTTTCTCACCTTAAAGCCATTCCCCCATGTCCTATCACAACGAGCCCCAATAAAAAGTCCCTCTCCAGCTTTAAGTACTGGATAGCTGCCATAAGGTGCATCTGGGTCCCTCTCTGTGTCTTCCCTGTGATCATTTCAGGGCCCTTCTCTTGACTTTCTCCATCAGGTGCATGTCTTTAGTATGCTGGGGGCCGCACAGCTATAAGGAAATATTCAAGATGTGCTATTGTGTCAGTATCAAGATGCGTTTATGACTGCAAACACTGAGGCAATGAAACAAAATATTTTCAGGAGTTCAGTGGGAACTTATAAATTAACTATGTATCATATCTTTGATTTATGCAGGATTTTAAATGTTTGAATAACAAAACAATGCTACAGTTAGCCTTAAATTATTTTTAAAAGCCTTTTTATTGCTACTTATATGCTTCTTTAAAGTAGTGAGCTGTCAAAAAGCTCAGCAGTTTGTGTCTTGTCACAGATTTGATATGATTTAGGTAAAAGTTGTCATTTTGAGAGTTAAGAATGCTTTTATTCTCCATGTGTTTCAAACTTTACCTCTAGAACTGCAGATTTGGATTTAAAATTATTTTTATGGAGCTGACATTGTAGTTTACAGAATTTTTGTACATATTTTTCTTGTCACGTAGAAGATATCCATGTTCAGCAGCAACTAGGATCATGAGCATATAAAATAAAGTAAGATCTACCCAATAAAATCTGTGGAATGTATTAACACTGCTGCTGAGTTTAAGATTTTGGGTCTAACTTTCCCTAGGCAGATGTGTTTTGAAGAAGAATTTAAAAATAACATCTCTATCTGAACAAAAAGGAGGATTTACTAAGGGTTATCATAATTTCTTAATATCATAAACAATAATCAGACAACACGTATTTTTTAAAAGGAAAACAAGTAATTTTAAAAGGTCATATTTCCTCTGAAAATAGAGTGTCTCACTCTTAAAATTGTCTGTTAAGGAAAGACTGACTTGAGATATAAGTAATGTGGGGCATTTACCTGTCATTCTCCCTAAATTACATGGGCAGGCTCAGTAAATAGCAACTCTTTCCTGATATATAATACAGTTCAACCAGTTACTACTTGAAACTTGCTTTTTCTTAGAGGAACTTCTAGGTTTTCTTCTAGTTAGGTCAGAAGACAGTAGATTATATTTATAAAGAGATAAAAGGACATGTCCTCTGACTTGCTGTCTCTTTGTTTATCGTTTTAGTAAGACTACAGCAATATTTAGTGAATCCAATATGAACCCATGCTTAAGCAGATGAAACATTAAGGTGCAATGTGAGAAAGTTCGCTTTAAAAAAGTTTAACTTTTATGTGCGTTCAGCATGGTTATACTGAACTATATGATAATAACATATGCATATTCATTTAACATATACATATTCAGTATATGGTAGCTCAGTAGGTAAAGATGCCTCTAAAGTATGGGTTCAGAAATATTTTAGGAGAAGTTAAAAAACAGTCCTTTGGCTTGAGATAGTTTATCAGAACTTGAGCTAAAGGGTAGTTTTATTCTCAAAGTTGTCAGATTGTCATAATCAGATCCATTGTTTAAATATCTAAACAAAACAAACAAAACATCCATCAAAAATCTTTTGACTAGTGTCATTGTAGTGTCTCCAAAAGAAATGCTTTATCTTCATGTATTTTGTCAAAAGGGAATTGCAAATATTATAGAAGGATGATTAATTAAATAATGACTGTTCAATAGTTAATATTCATTATTGATTCCAAGTTATAAAGCAAAGGTTGGTAGTAATACAGTTACTAATTATATTCTAATTAATAATTTCAACCTTGTAACATTTTAAAAATAACTAGGCAAATCATCAGTAACCAATCTACATTTTAGTTATGATTCCAGGCTTCATTATATTCAGTAATAATTCCTGTGTGGCCATAAGCCTCTGCAAATTTGACCTGAGATTTCAGCTGAAATTTTTTCAGCTTTATGCATATTTAAATATTTCATTTTAAGAATAAATTATCCTTGCATTGGATAAAATTGTAATTATCCATAATCTTTTGAAGTTAATCTAAAATCCTTAAAATAGAACTACTTTAGGTCCAATTTAAAGTAAAGCATAGATTAATAATCTGCATTTCAAGGAAAAAAACCTAAAGTACAGCACTGTGTCTACCTCTTGTTTCAGTATATATATTTTTGGAGTGATTAATTGAGGATATATTCTTGGAAGATATGATATTTCATATGCAGTATTGTATTTTAAACATTTCAAGTATGGTAGAAGTATGAAAGCTTAATATCACTGTGGAGCTTCCCTTTGCCATTGTAAGCTTGCCATCAGGTACCAGAGTCATCTTTTCAATTCAAAAGGAACTTTTTCTAGAGAAACACATAATCAGAAAATGATTGGCATTGGGAGGGACCTCTGAAGATGATCTAGTCCGAAAAAGTCAGGTTCAGCAGGTTGCACAGGGCCATGTCTAGGCAGGTTTTGAATATCTCCAGAGAAAATGACAGAACCTCACTGGACAGTCTGCTCCAGTGTTCTGTCAGCTGCAAAATGAAGAATTTTTCCTCATATCCAGATTCCTATGTCTCAGTTTGTGCTGTTGCCTTTTGTCTGTCACTGACATGAGTCTGGCCTGGTCTTCTTGACACCTACCCTTCAGTTACTTGTACATTGATAAGCTATTCTCCTTTATCCATTTCAAAAGTTTTTAAAAATTTGGGGCATTTTTGAGTATGTATAAATAGTGAAAAGAAACCCTACTTGCAGCATTATTCTGCTGATGTCTATTTTATAACTTCTTCCATTACAAAATCTCCATTTTTTCCCTTTCAGTGATCACACTTCTAAAAAACCCCAGATTTATGTTTATTTTTGTCATAAGAATATATGTTCTGTTGTTAGGATTAGAGTAAGGACACTCATTACACCTTAGTTTCAGCTACAAAAAACCCACTGTAATTATCATTGTGTGCAGTTCTCTCTGGTCCTCCAAGGGTTTTTCTATAATGTGGTTGAAGTACATTGCATTTAATGAATACCCTAGTCTTTCAGAGTGTCATCTAAGATGGATTTAATGCAAGTTGTAGGCTTTCATTTCGTTATTCAAATAGCTTTTTATGTTGTACTGACATACTGCATTGAAAAGTAGAATGAGACTCCTATAAAAATGGGATTATTCTGTTGCATTGCTTATGCTAGTTATCACAGTCAAAACCTGGTAAATAAGTTTAGTATATTTGCTATTTTATAACATTATTTAAAATCCCTGTGCTCTTTGGCATGTTTAAGCTTTGGAAACTCAGTGCAATCATTTTATTTCATGGAATATTAGATACTATTGTGGAAATATACAGCACAGAATACAGTACCTTCTGTGTAGTGTATTCTTATGTGTGCATCCTAGAAAGTTCTAACTTATCAAGTGTGCTTGCTCTAAATATTATATTTCTATAAAGAAAAAAAAAAGAGTCCAAATGTAATATTGCCTAAGGACACTGGAGTCATTAAGAATATTTTTTAAACTGTGGAAGTTGTACAACAGATTAAAAGGAAAAACAAAAAAGAAAAAAGGAAAACAAATGCACCTAGGTCTAAAGCTTTGATTTGGAGTCCTCTTTAGAGAGTGCCTAACTCATACCTTAATTAATTTGTCTTATTTTAAATTAATTTGTTCTCTCCATTTATAAGTAAATATGCCTCTGAAGACTTTGTGTAGAATTTTTCTAAATTCTTGATAAATGCTGATGGGAAAAAATAACGTAGCATTTCTCTGATAAGTCTTCTTTTCTGTGCTTAAATAAATCAAGAGGCTTAAATTAAAATAACACAAATTACAAAAGCCCATATACTTGTTTTTGTTTTATATGGTCTGTATTTCTCATTGTTAAGCAGTCATTGACAAAGAACAACTCTGCTTTTTGACAGTATATTGGGAGCTGGAAAGTCTTGTGGTCAACAAAGAGATAAAGACAAGAAATTATAATGAAACTTTCAAGGTCTACAATTTTTTGGTGTGGTTCTGAATAATTTTCTATAGATGTGGTTCTTGGTGTGGAGAATAGAGTGCCAGCTAGAAGAATTGATACCAGTCTTTGAACTACTATGGGTAAGTTAGCTGCAGACATCTGTCTAGTCCCCTGCTCTGCCTACCTATTCCAAACCTGCTTAGATTTACAGAGGGAAGATAATGTCATATGGAACTATAATAACTGCTGTTCACTACATCCAATGATCAGTATAGCTGTCATCACTATGAAAAAAATAATTGGTGATGTACATAATAGTGAACTTCTGGCCTGAAAAATTGCAGATCCAATTTGATCTGATGGCTGGAGTCAAGTATGGAAGTATTCAAATGAAATCATTAAAACATTCTAAAAAGAATTTGCAAAAAAATCCCCTGAGAAATTGAGTGGCTGTGGAAGAATTCTTAATGGAAAAATGTTTTAGTGCCTGAAAAATTATAGCTATTTTTCTATAGAATAGAGCTATTTTTGTTGAAAAAATGATCTATCAACTTTCTTATCTGAACTTTCTTTAAATAATTGCCATAAGAATTCTACTTAGAATTTTTCTTTGCCTTTAATTATCAAGAAAGGTTGGCAATACTTGAAGAAGAACATTTAGGTGTGAGAAAGACCCAAGTAAGTGAAAATATACTTACTCGTGTGATATAATGAATATAATGGGTAATTGTGCATGTACACAGATGGTTGAGTTGCATGCACAAAGGCATTGGAAAGAGATAGTCAGACATTCATGTACATCTCATATACTTGCAGATCTCTCTCCACTTCCAAAATGGATAAGTTTCAGTTCAGTTGTTATAAGATATAAGCAAATAATTGAATACTTTTTATTATCAAAATATTGGATCAGTTTGGTGAGACTGTTTTTGCATTGTAACTGTGTTCACAAAGAAAGAGATAAGGAATTTAATAATTTGTCTAGCAGAACAGCATTTTGTTATCGGGTATATTTTGTCTTTTGAAATTACCTAGTTCTCTCTCTATTAAAGCATTGCAAAGAATACTTATTTTTTCTTTCTTCTGCAAGAAGTTTTTCACATCCTTCAGAAAATGGTCAGTTTGTGTCAAGAAATATGCACAACTGACTAGCAGTTCTATGAGTCAGTCTGCTTTCAAAATACTTTAATTCAAATAATCAAATGCACTCTCTTCTGCCTCTTTTTGAAAGAGACTATGAAAAAATATACAGAGTTTAATTCTAGCTTTTCCTGTGCTTCGTTTTATTTTTTAAATAATGGTCTATTGAGGAGTGCTGAAGGAATGCAGTTTAAATTTACTAATGCCTACCTCATTGTTGGGAAGAAAGGGAAGCCCATGAGGATTTTTCTGCTTTATATTTATAATTTTTTTTTTATTAGGTTCTCCCAATAATGCTATGCTATACCCAAGCAGTTGTGATGCAAACACATGCGAAAAAAAAAAGAAAAAAAAAAAGAAAAAAAGAAAATGTGAGTAGTCCTAAGTGAATGAAAGAAAAAGTTTCCTTATTTTGCACGAATCTGTGGAAAAAGAACTGAGCAAATTAATTTCCTGCAATTCTTATTTATTCTTTGGTGTAAGAGACCATGTCTTCACTGTGTGGTTTGCTAAGTCCATGAGGTGTTAACACACAACTCTGAAAGCACTTGAAGTGATTGGTTTGGCTGTCACAAAAAGAAAAATTTTAGATAAAACTGAACAGAGAACAATACACTTTCTCTGAATATTTGTGTTACTGAGGAAGGAAGCAATGTTCTGTACACATCACTCAGTGGAAGGCTTCAAGTACTGAAAAAAGATTTAACTGTATCGCAAAGATATCTCTGCAATGAAGGCAGAATGAGAGGTTTTCTTAAATCTGTCAGTATATTGATTTATTACACACACTCTGTAAAGAGCATAAGAATAGATCCTCAGCTATAGTGATTTATCAAAGCTCATTGTCATGGGATATCAATCTTCAGAAGCAGCGTAGGAATTCTGGTTTCAATTATTGTTTTCTGAAATTTTTATGCTAATCTCTGACAACTTTTATCTCACTTCTCTCAAATTTGAAGTGAGATCTAAGTCTTCAAATTGGACATTTAGACTTAGCAATGCAGTTCCTCTGAAAATGGAAAAGGTAAGATTCTGGATCATATGTCACAACCCAGCTTTCCCTGTAAAGGTCAATCAGACCCTTAAGGTGTGTTCTGTGCCACAGGATAAGCCAAGCTGCCTCCCTGAGAGCCTCTGTCAGGTGGAACCCGCTGCATTCTACTGTGTTAGGCAACATTGCCTTTGAGGAAACTCGTTTTATGAATTACATATGACTAAATACTTTAGAATTACAGGAGCAAAACTCCCTGTGTTTCCGTCTGCACAATGAAGGAAATATCTGTCCTGAGCTTCCTGAATGCTTGACAATCCCTCATGCCCAAGATAAATCCCACTGATGGTCCAATTTAGCAATACCTCAATAATACTCAGCTTTCTGTGTTAGGAGTAGGTTCCACATCAGATGTACTACCTGGTGCAAAAATAGCCAAACTGCAGTGGTGAGGTCCTATATTTCATGCACTTGGAGTTACAGTAAAATGTTTTCGTCACTGCTCTTGGTGGTTTTCTCATGTTACAGTTTTGTGAGCCTTGTTAATATTTATCTAGTCTCTGCATAATGACCTCTTAGGAAAACATCCAGGCAAACCTGACTTATAAAGTGACTAAGTGATGGAAAAGAACAGTGTTTATGATATATCCTTGTTCTTAGAAATTTATTATTAATTTCTTGTAGACATATCATTGATATATGTCTGGTAGACATATAATGTTCATTACATAACCTGATTCTTAGAAATTCCATATTAGTTTCCTGATCAGCCTAGTTGATTCTTTTGAACTTTGGTTTAGTGCCATAAAACCTTCAGGGTCCCTCAGCATTTAATTCAGGATTTTACATAAGTCAAAATTTCTAAAACTATTTCCCATACAATAATTAGCAATTATTTTGTTGTGATCAGCTGGAGGTGAATGTACCACCCTGATGTACCAGGGGGTATGCTACAGACATTTAAAAATATATTTCCATATATAAATTGTGAAAATAGACTACTAAAAATCATTACATTATGAATTTGTATGGTACCACTCATTACAAAAGATGCACCAAAATGCTTAAGCACATATGTATCTTTTAAGTTTGTCACAATTATAATAAAGAATATAATTTAACTCTTCTGTAGCTTTGCTTTGGAGTTTGCATAAACTTATAATTAAGCAAGAGCTTAAGCACTTTGCTGGATCTTGGCCTAAGAGCTTAATGATTATTTTACAATATAATGACATGTCCAGTATGAAGGGAAACAAAACCTCTGTATATAGGACTCATTTGCCATAAAAAAGTCTGTCGGTATGTTGCATGATAATCAGTTCAGTTCAATGTACAGTAAATTGGATCATTATTATTAATTTTCTCATCTCCCAAGCGATTCATGAACCATTTTTAGAATTTCAACAGTTCATGAATCAGACAAAAATGAATTAAATAAGAACCCAGCCCACAATGGGACGATGAGTCAGAGTTCTTTTCTGTATCAGTGTTAACCAAAGCAAATCTGAAATCTAATGAGGATTGGCACTGTGGCAGAAAAGGCCATAATGAACATGAAACAATATGTTGAATTTACATGTTAAGACTTTTTGTTGATTTTGGCAATTTCACTGAAGATTATGTGAAAAATCCATAAACATCTGGATGAGCAGAGTGGGGGGTATCACTTTATATTAAAATGATGGAGTTTATATTGGGATACAATACTATAAATGGAAGAGGAAAGTAGTTTCTTACACAGCTGTTTCCAATTTTGCTAATCTATATTTCAGGCCAAATTCACGACGGAATTAAACCACAAATTTACATTGATGTGTATGTGTCTGAATTAAAGATACAGGGGAAAAACTTTTGAAGATCACTAAATCTCAGTAATACTCTGGAGGTATTTAGTCAGCTTTATTTTCGGAAGACAAAATTAGCACATACAGCTGCTATTTGTGGGACTGTAGCTTTTGAATGTGAAGGACTAAGTTTACAAAAGGACATATGCACATTTTTCGGCCCTGAAACATGGGTGGAAAAAAACGCTGTTTAGAATCAAAGCTTATGTTTCAGTCTGAGATCAAAAAGTTTTGCTCTAAAGGTTCTGTGTAAACATTTCAACTTGAAGATCCTGAGTATCTACAAATTTTAATAGTAGTTTTTAACAACAGTTTATTTTATTTATATATGTATATATATAAACCATAGGATTTCACAAAGGCTCTAAACACATGAGAGTATGTGTGTCTGCATCTTTTTGTAATACACTAACCAATGAATAGCCTATTTTCAGGTTTTCTCTGTCTTTAGGAAACAAATTGAACTCATAACCAAAATCAGTATGTGCTCTGCTTAGAGACCAGAGGCAGAGAATAGTGTTTGACAAAAGGTCATTATGAAACTCCTAAAACAGGAGCTCAGCACCCAGGTTTGTAGCTACATGTATGGTTTTCTGTGCCTCTTCTGTCTTTCTCTCTTCTTGTCTTAATCCTCTTTTCATGGAACTTTTTGGGGAATTAATGTTTTAAATATTTCTAGGTTGAATTGGGTAAATGTAGGACAAGTTAATATTAAGTAAATGTTGTGTAATGTTATAATAAGGATTTTGTATTGAAGTCGGTATTGTATTTCTTGATTTTTTGATTTCAAAGTTTCTTGATTTTTAAATGCTTTTCCCAGTAAACTTCTGTGTGAATTTCACCTCTTGAGAGTATCTAGTGTGGATTTCTTCTTTGTACCAGAATAATGGAACCCCCTAAATTTAAGGATCTGGGGTGTAACAGACAGTAAAGACTGTTTAGGCGTTTGTTTAGGCCAAATAGCAAATTTGACAGCGTGGTGGTTTAACATCAGTCAGAAACTTAACTGTTGATAACTCCAAAAATTGAACATTTCTTGGTGCAAGAAATAAAAGTATCATTTTTAATTATAAAGGAAATTTGGAGGGAAGTTACCACAATTTTACTGCAGCTAATAAATTTTGGATATAGTGTACAGCTATTTACTATTTAAAAAAAAAAAGAAGAAATTGTTACTATAGAAACTACTAAATCATATAATTTACATGCTATGTGGAAGAGATAGTCTTTCTTAACAGAGATACTATCCGATATGTCATTGGAATTGTGAAGTTTATAGGTTTATGTCTCTAACACCAGAATGTCAACAACAGATTACCATGGATTTTAAGTAAAGGTCATTGCTTAATTATTGGAAATAATGGCAAACTATTTTTGAAACTAGGGGCTGTCATATATTTTTCTCAAAACTTCTTAGATGGTTTCCATTTAGAAACACTGTGTTCTAATTGATTACACTCTAAGGCCTAAGCTTTATTTCATTTCAAAAATGTTCCTAATGATTCTGATAGCTTTATGATCTCAAGCTTTAAAGGATGATCTAAAAAAAGATAAGCTGGGAAACAAATGTAGTAAAATAATAATTTTTTGAATGCAAGAGATATATATAGAATTGAATTGTTAAAAAGCTAATACCAAAATGAAGAAGCAAGAAGAGGATTTTTAAAAAGTTTATGGGATGTAGAGAAGGTTGAAATTTTCTCAAGGCCAAAGTAGTATTCCTCAGAAACTGGGAATCTGACCCAAAAGTAGCAGTATCTGCATAAGTGATAAGGCTGAAATGCATCAAGGGTAATAAGAGAAAGCTGTCTGAAGATTTACAGTCTGATTAGAATTCTAGTAATTTTAAAATGTTTTCAGATCTTGTGTCTGAGCCTATTCTTTACTGCCAGCTAGGTCAGAATTTTTTCCTACTGTCATGGCCAGTCATCTGTCTCTGACCATTCCTGAAAATAATGTCATTAAATAGTTGGAATAATGCCACTCATTAACAGAACACAGCTTGCTGAAATAATTTGCTGCCATTTTAGGACAGTTCCAGTGAATGAAAAGGGCACCTTAATGTATTTAATCTACTCAGTGAAGAATGACAAGAAGAAACTGCATCTAAAGATGGACAATGGGATTCATTAGGTGAAAAAGTTTGGGACTGGGACCCAGGCTGCAAATCAAGATTCAGGTTTTGTTGGTATGCAGAAGGTTTCTTTGTAACGTTTTCTCTTGAGACAGTGTGTCTCTGTTTTATTTTTCATAACTTTGCTGATTTGTTTGGAAACCATCTCTAATTTATCAAATATTTTAACAAAAAAGTATTTAAAATAAGTATGACTGATATTGTTCCTCAGGTGTATGTGTGTGTTTAATGAGTTGGACTCTGATCCTGATCACTCAATGTATTCTTTAAGTATATGATTCCCAGCTGTCTCTGCAGAGCTTCAGGCTTGAGGTGATTTTATCCTTGCAGCAGGGACACAAGAAGAAGGCCCATCATTGCTAACTTTGCTATCATTTTTTCCTTAAGTTAGAGTGAGACCAGTATTCCTCCCCTCCTTTTTTCAGCCTTTATTATGCCATTTGAGTAATGTGCATATAGACTGTTGTTACTTCTTAAACTCTCATTTTCTATTTGGCTTTTTCTGGATAATATAGAATCATATGGCAATGCAGAAGAACATGGCCAGAAGAGAAGGCTGGTTAAACAGTGGGTGAAACATTGAACAGTGTTGTGGCTGAGCATGTATTACACACAGAACTTCAATACTTGCTATTGAAAATCCTAAAAGTTAGTTTTTGGGATATGTAGTTGAAGGAATTTAGCCTTTACTAGATCTCTTGCAGGCAAATGACATTTTTCCTCACTCAGCTTCTACACTATAGTATCAGAAAAAGTGTGTGAAGCTATTGTGTGAATTGTAATGATAACAATGCTGCAACAAATTGGGGCAAAAACATATATTCAAATTTTATGGCATCCTTCTGTGTACTCTCTCCTTTGGATGGTGAGGTTTACATAAATATCTTTAAAAATCTGCCTGTTGTTATTCTGCAAGTTAACAAATCTGTGTAACTATTATATTCTAGAATATGTTTTAAATATTTGCTAGCCAATTACAGCAAAGTCTTTCATTCAAATTCAATGAAGTTTAGTAGGTCTGTAAATATACATATGTTTTCTGTAATTTTTTTGTATATGGATGTCTTAAACCTCATAGTGTGTGCATACACTGGGGTAGGTGTCACAGAAAACAAAATGCTGGTTTTTAAAAGCATCCTCTATTATGGGCATGTTATTTTTGTTTCAAGTCAGCTAGATGATCCCAGTTTGTAGGCATTTTTGACAGGCAGCTGACACCTTCTCTAAACATTTGAACCATAGATGTGATATTTAAAAGCTAAATATGTCTGCATGGTCCTCAGATCTCAACTAGGAAATTCAGGATCCCAGATCTGGATGTAAATCTCAGGATGCATCTTAACTCAAGTTTGGATAGGATGTTCATATATTCCAGCCTTTCTTTGTGTTTTACAGACTCCAGGTGAATGAGCAGTTGCATATTGTTTATTTTCCCAGGATTTAAATATAGCCGAAGTGAACTCTAACTTACTATAGACAAGAGGTCTGTGCAACTTCTTGCTAAAGGGATTGTAGTTGTAGGGCATAAGAAAAAAATGAGAAGTGCTTGAGAAAAAAAGGGTTTGCATTGCTCAGCACCAGGGTGCATAAGTACTTACATCTGAACCATCAATATGAATAAGAATATACACTGTGCTCATGTAAAAAGGTTTGGACCAAAGAGTTAATGGAATTAAGATACAATGTCCATGCTTTTGTCCATGTGTGCACCTCTGAAATTCAATGCAATGGTTATTGTATTGCTACTGTGGAGGTTGTCTCATTTCCCTGAAAGAGATGTGGACATTTGGTCAGAGCAAACCCTTTTGACTTTATGAGGAGGCAATTCCACCCCTCATTCTGCTTATCTTTTTGAAAAGGCATTAAAGTCCTGATAAAGATTTCAGGTTGGGACTTTGTTGAAAATTCGTTACTGGACCTGGTACTCAGCAGTGCAGATGAACTCATGAAAGGAATTAAGATTGTGGCAGCCTGAGATGACATGACCATGCCCTGGATGAGTTTGTGATCTGAAGTGTGACCTGGCGAGGAGCAAAGTGAAGACTCTGAAATTTGTGAGGCCAAAATTTCAGTTGTTTAAGGAGTTGGTGAATGAGATACCCTGGGTGACTGTCCTTAGGGTTGTCCAGAGGGGCTGACCAGAGATGGCCACAATTTAAGGCCGCTTTTCTTACAGCACAGGAGCTCTTCATTCTGGTGTGCAGGAAATCAAGCAAGGCAGGCTGTAAACCAGAAGGAGCAAGGATCTGCTCCTTAAATCTCTTACTCCAAATTGAGGAGTAAGAAAGAAATGCACAGCCATTGGGAGCAGGGACACGTGACCTGGGGAGTGGACAGGGATACTGTTCAAATATGTAGGGATGGGATCCGGAAAAACAACGTAAAGTTAGAACAGGACTTGGCAAGGGATATAAAGAATAACAGGAAGAATTCTTTAAGTACATAGGTCAGATAAGAAAGATCAAGTAGAGTGCGCTCTATTGTAAATGTAAGTGAATCTAATGGGAAGAAATGATGATGTTTGACCCAAGTCAGAAGGCTGAATTATTTCTTTATTATAAGTATGCTAAATATATTAATATATTATATAAAAGGAGGATACTAAAGCTACATATTACTTTCTCTGACTATCTAACTCTACCTGTGACTCTCTCTTGAGAGTCTAGACACAGGTGGATTGGATTGGCCATCAGGCTCAAACAATCCTCACCAGAATTTAGTTAAGCACTCACTCCAGGTAAACAATTCTCTAAGCACATTCTACATAGGAAAAACAAGGAGCAGAAATAGAAATTGTTTTTTCTTTCATTTCTCTCTGTGCATCTCTATGAAAAATCCTGAGAGTGAGAGAAATGTGCTTGCCACAGCACTCCCTCTCAGAAGCAAGAAGAGTGACTGGATGGCAATGGAGAAAGCTGAGATACTCTGAGTTCTTTGCCTCAGTCTTTGCTGGCAGTGAGTCTTCCCACTTGTCTCAAGTCCCTGATTTTCTGTGTGGGTGTGTGGGGTGTGGAAGCCTTGCCACTGTAAGCAAAGAGCAGGTTCTGAACTACATAATGAAGCTAAATAGCCATAAGTCTATGGTACTTGATGGGTACATGCATCCCAGCATCTTGAGGGACCTGGGCTATGTTTTTGCCAAGACACTCCATCATATTTGAAATGTCAAGACAGTCAGGAAAAGTCTCTTGTGACTGGAAAAAGAGAAACATCACTCACATTTTTTAAAAGTAGAGAAAGTTCTGAGGAATTTCAGACTCGCTGGTGAGTCTTATCTGTGCCTGGGAAGGTCTTGGAGCAGATCCTCCTAACAAATATGCTAATCCATATAAAAGACAAGGAGGTAATCTGAGGCAGACAGCACTATGTTACTGAGAGCAACTTGTACCTGACCAATCTGGTGACTTTCTGTGGTGGAGTGACTACTGCAGTCATCAGGGGAAGACTGACAGATATCATTTATGAAGACTTCTGTAATGCCTTCAATACAGTCCCACATTTCTCCAAATTACAGAGATGTGGATTTGATGGATGGACTGTTTACTGGTTAAGGAATGGGCTGGGTGGATGCAACCAGGTGGAGGCCGGTGATGAGTGGTGTCCCTCAGGGCTTTGTCTTTGGTCTTGTGGTCTTCAATATTTTCATCAACAATATAGACAATGAAATCATTGAGGGCACCTTCAGCATGTTTGCAGATGTCATGAGGCTGAGAAGTGCAGCTGACACAACAAAACAGGTGTGGCTAACAGGTCAACAGAGGGGATTTTACCCCTCTCCTCATGAGACCTCACCTGGAGTGCTGCATTCACATCTGGCATGCAGCGCAAAAAAGATGAGAACCTGTTGCAACAAGTCCAGAGGGCCATGAAGATGACTGAGGGCTGGAGTACCTCTCCTACAGATACAAGCTGAGACAACAGATGTTCAGACTAGAAAAGAGAAGGCTTCAGGGAGATTTCATTACAGACTTCCATTTACCATAACAGGGCTTATGAAGAAAGGTGGGAGAGGGAGGGGCTTTTCATATAGGCAGCTAGTGACAGAACAGGGCACAATGGTTTTAACTTGAAAGAAGGCAGCTTTAGTCAGATGTTAATAAGAAATCCTTTATTTTGAGGGTGTTGAAGCACTGGCACAACAGATTGCTCAGAGAAGTTATAGATGCCCCATCCCTGTAAGTATTCAAAGACATGTTGGATGGGGCTTGGAGCAACCTGATCTGGTGAGTGTCATCCCGACCCATCCATTCTAGAGAGATTGGAAATAGATGACATTTTGGGTCCTTTCTAACCCTAATCATTCTGTGATTCTATTCTACATTTGTTCAGTTATACCAATTTATTAACGGAAGGTTAACTCTTAACTGTCTTTCTAAGTAAATTAGAAGCTGGACTTTGTAGCAAGTTGCTTTTTTTTTTGAGTAAATTATTTTGATTAAGCCATCTTCTGAATGAAATTGTCTGAATAAATATTTTTGTATGTAATATGTAGCATTTTAATTTCATATTATGCATGTCCTGTTTGTTGATTTCAGATTATTGCAATAAATCAGCTTTTTTAAAAACAGGCACAAATCCAGCATACCCTCATTAGATTACAATAATTTTGTAGAATGACATTTAAATAACGTTTTCATTAAAACTACTTTTTACTCATTTAATTTCTTTTAATTCAAAAATGAAAAAAAGCCTTTCCATCTGTTCTTCTCTATTTGCTTTCTTCTTTAAAACAATTTTGCCCTTCTGTTTTGCCAAAAATAGTTGTACTTAACTAACTAAAGTATGATTCTTCTGTGCAACTCACCACATCTATAATGAAATTGTTTACTGTTCTTGCTGTTATTATCAAGACATAAAGGAACATTTGACTTCAATGTTTTCTGCACTTCTAACATAGGTACTGTTTTGCACATTTCAGGTATGATGTCTTAATGGAAACTAGATCAGATTTTAACAGCACATGGAACAACACCATTTTAAATATTATTATATTACTTATCATTAATAAAACTCCATTCATTATTTTAAACAATTTCAATAATACTTTTTGTCTTTGAAACAGAACTTCCTGTGATGAATGAGCTATCTTTATGCTAATGGAATGATTAGAGGGTAAAACATAATAATCTTATCCTCAAAGTCCATGAGGTTTTTTTCCCCTTAAATCTAATTGTGAATAGTAATCAAAGATTCATAGAAGCAATTGTAAACTCAATTAATTTTTTTGTTGAGAAAGAAAAATCTTCTAGTTGCATTTCTTGTTGAATATCGGTTTCCAAAAGTACATCTAATTTTATTTATTAAAACAGAGACTATAAAGGCAGTGATAAATATGATGAATTTTGACAAACTGATCTTGACAAACTGAAGGCTTTTTCTATCTCTTAATAAGAAAACTGTTAAAGTGTGGTGGTCTAAATGAAATCCTAAAAAGGTGACTAAATGGGCAGCTGAAAAATTTATGTAAACAGTATTTTTATGTAAGCAGTCAAACTCACTAGACAATTTATGAAGTTTCCATTACAAATCATTCCATAGTCCTGTCCAACTTTGTACTTTCATTGATGATTTGGGTGATGGGATAGGAAGAATGCAAATTTTCAAATCACACAAAGCTAAGAGGGTCTGCAAACCTGTCAGGAGTCAAGATTCAAATTTGAAATGAAGTTAAACAGTGATAAATAATTTAAAATAAATGAATACAATTAAATAAAGAGATGTGTGAGATTTTTATTTAGGAAAATTCAATTTCCTAGTGCAAAGTTAAGATTATTGGGGTATTAGTGTTTTTGTGGAGGAAGATCTAGGGATGTTGAGTACAACATCATGCTGTGATGGAAAAGAACTTTCAAAATGGGCTACACAAATAAAAATATTTTATTTAAACACTGTTGTATTTTAAAAATATTTTCTCTCTTCAGTTCAAATGATACCTTGAACTGAAAAGGAAAAAGACAAAGAAAAAAATAAAACTGGAGCACCATTGCGACATGCTAATTATACAGTAATTTTTGAAGAACATGGGTATACTCAATCTAGAAACAAAATCCCACAGAAATACCAGGACACTTAAATGTTCAAAGTTATTGAAACCCCTGAAGAGTTTTTTATGTTTATTCAGGATAGGATGAGAAGCATTTATCCTAAGCTTAAAAAGCCTGATAGCTTAAATAACCTAAGCTTAAAAAGTCATATAATAAGAAAAAACCCCTGACTTTAGGAAAGTAATGCATTCAATGAGATAATTTAGAGAAATTTTGAAATACTTCTTGGACATCTTTAGACAGCACAAACACATACAAAATATGAAGAATGTTTGAAGTTATATTGCTGCAGGCAAAACAAGCTCTTTGGGGTACTTTCTGTTTAATTCTCAAAATTTCTGTTCATGTGGAAAACTCGTAAGTTCAAGTCATAAAAATAGACTAGCAGCCATAAAAACTACTCTGATTTCTTGCTGTTGAAAAACATAGGCGATAAAACACAATCTTTGAAAGATTCTGCATTATTGTCCGTTTTACCTGGTTTTAGGTTATAGAATTTTAATTGGAACAGGAGCCAGGATTAAGCGGTATAATGTAAATCACCTCAACTACTAATACTCTATATACAATTCTAAAGTGGGTAAGCCAGGTGACATACATAAGTATTTCATACTGCATAAATAAATAACATGGTGAAAAGACAAGTTAAAAAATAATAGAAAAATATACACTAATTTCTGAAGCAGTTCCATGCCTATTATATACTACTTAGTGAATACTGATTTTGAAGATCTCTGCTGACAAATGATCTTCACTATAGTGATCCAGGTGAAGAAATACCTGGGTGTTTCTCCATATTGGAAATATGGAGAAATATGAGTGTTTCTCTATACTCTGAAAGTTCTGAAGCTGTGCTGCTGGTTGCTGCGTCTCTCCCTCGTATCCACAGGGACAGAACCCCTGTGGAGCCCGGCCAGCTGGGCAGTGGGGTGAGGCAGGCAGAGGGAAGGAACTTCTCCTTGGATCTCAAGGGGCTTGGAGAAGCTCCCGTGTGAGTCCAAAGACGAGCTGGTCCCACAAGCAAAGGAAAGACGCGCTCTCCCTCAGGATTAGTTCCAAAGTTTAATGAGGGCCTGGAGAGATCCCAGGCCACATCTGACCTCGAAGGACATACAGAGCAAGAGAGAGAGAGGGCCCCGCCCAGAGCAGCCAGATATAGGGGGATGGGGAAACCCGAGCAGGCAATGGGGGAGGACAGGGGAGTGGCTCTCGGGGGGCAAGGCCTCAGAGTGACCCCTGAGGAGGGGTCAGGGTGGAGTCCCAGCCAGGGTCCAGTTACCTGGTGACCCTGGGGGAAGGATCTGGACAAAGGGGAATGGTCACCAGGTGATGGACACATCACCTGGGAAGAGACAGGGGGATGGGTTGGGGTTTGATGGACATACAGGTACTGATGGGAAAGCTGGGATGGACCAAACAGGTACAAAGAGGGGATATGGAGGGACAAACCATTATGAGGGGATATACAGTGCAAACACAACTCTACATCTGGTTCTGTAGCTCTGCTGAGCCAGTATTGTAAAGTCATTAAACCTGAAAGCTGAAAAGGATTCAGAATTCAAATTGCTAGAACTACAGTAAATCTGATGGAGAGTGGTCATCTTATTAATACTGGGGTTTTTGCTCATTTCTAAAATATGTCTACAACTATTTCAGATATACACTATCCTGAAAAATGTCTTTCATATGTGAATCTTTAATATGGATAAAGTATAGTTTTAAATTTTACTTCAGTGTTATGTAAATCAGATCTGCAACCTTTTGAAAGGAAAGCCATCCCCAGGAAGGCTACTTTTGTTCACCATGCAGCAATATCTGATGGAAGAGGATTAATAACTGTAATTGTTCAGAGGAATTATCCAGATGACTAGAAGCTGGTCACTGAACACTTAGTTTTTCAGTATGAGTGGGAGTCACAGAACCACAGAATGATTTAGGTTGGAAAAGACTTCCAAGATCATCAAGTCCAAGACTGATTGCTACCTTGCCAAATAAACCATAACACTAATTGCCACGTTGAGTCATTTCTTGAGCACTTTCAGGGATGGTGACCTTCCTGGGCAGTCAGTTCCAATGGGATGTCCAACTGAAACCTCCTCAGGTGCAGCTTGAGGCTATTTCTTCCTGTCCTGTCACCAGTTGCCTAGGACAAGAGGTGCCCCCCACATTGCTACAATCTCCATTCAGACAGTTTTAGAGAGCAAAGGTTTCCTCCTGAGACTTCTTTTCTTCAGGCTCCGCATATGACTTACTCTCCAGACTATTCCCCATCTCTATCGACCTTCTCTGGACATGATCATGTCTCAATGTCTTTCTTGTAGTGAGGGGCCCAGAACTGGACACAGCACTTCAAAGGGTGGCCTCACCAGTGCTGAGACAGAGGGACAATCACTGCCCTGGTCTTGCTGGTGAAATATTGCTAATATAAAGCAGGATACCATTGTCCACCCGGGCATAGTCTGGCTCATGTTCAGCAAGTCAAGGAATGAGGCAGTAATCATTATGCATTGAAACTTGCGTTCAGGTTCTAAATTAGCAGATTTTCAAATGTGCTGAATAAAATGGCTAAATTATCAAAATGACATACAATTAAAACAATGCTTTGTACAATACTCACTTCTAACATATTTCAGTTTCTGGTACTCTGGGTCTGCCAAAGGTATAGGTAGATGCAAGTGTGAGCTATTCTTCCTATGTAATAAATCTCAAGCCTTTGATGGGTATCTGGGAGATTATAGGAACATTTTGCTGTTATGGAAAATTTACTAGAATTGCATCAGACAGTGTGTGGAACTGAGTTTATTAAAGCAGATTTTTATGCTAATGGAAAAAATCTACAAGACTGGCATTTTTCTTTTTTTTAAATGTATGTCATGGTGTTGTACACTATATCCTGTGCTTGGACTTTGACTGATTGAACAGTATATATTAAAATTCTGTTTACGTCTGTAGTAAGGTGAGACAGCTGCACAACCTTCATATGCACTGACAACTAAATTTGACCCTCTGAATTCTGCAGGCACTATATCCAGAAAAAGTACCTGGAAAAAGCATATTGACTACACATAATAAATTATTTCTAATTTTTCATTTCTTGACAATAGAAATGTTAGAAAGCATATTCTTTTCGATCATGAATAAAGAAAATTGTGAACAGATCCAAGGTGAAAAAAAAGATAGAGCCCAACTAACATCACTTGATTGATAATATAATTTAAAATTATAGCTGCAACAACATAAGACTTTATGCAAGCTATCTAAGCCTGAAAAAGGCAAGAATTATTGTACTTTTACAGTGCTTTTTATTTTCAAATTGACCTGTAAACACAGCAGATACACTTTCCCTGTAAGCTTAGTTTGAATGTTATACAGTGATATTCATGTTTTTATTTTATGTGACTAATGTAGGGACACTACTTTCACTGACTAAATTTAGTCATCATAGAATATCTTAAATTGGAAGAGACCCATAAGGACCATTGAGTTCAACTCCCTCTTCTTTGCAAGACCATTTCCTAATGTCCAGTCTAAACTTCCCCTTATGCTAATTCATTTCATTTCCTCATGTTCTACCATGGGTCACCAGGAGATCAGCCTCTAAGAAAGATGTAGAGTATGATGAGGGTACTCCTCAGTCTTGTAAACATAACATGCAAATATCCATAAATGTCATGTTTTATAAAGCAAATAATTCATGATTATTTGAAATTCAGGCAATCAGTAGCTTTTAAAGACTAAACCTTTCCTCTTTTAGGTTTCTTTAACACACCTTGAAGGGTCAGGATTAATCATATATCCGGTATGTTTGTGTACAGGGTCATAACTTTCTAGGCAAATTTTCAGTCTACTAAAAATTTCACCACTCTGATTGCAGAGAGATTTTAAATTCGTAGTCTGGATTTTTGAAACTATTTTCAAATATATCCATTTGTTCTTATTTTTTATATTTCTCTTGATTTTTACAAAGGACATTTCACAGCCTTCTCTAAGGGCTCATATATTGCATCAAAGAAGGTGGGGAATGTATGATGTATATTAGCTTCAGAAGCACATCTGTGAGCTCAGATTGGATGAAAGGTCATAAACACAATGAATGTTGCTAGGTAACAGTGCCTTTTAGTCAATTTAGTTGTGAAAATGAAAGGGTTTTTTTGTACAAAGATAGCCTATTTGGATAGTGCCGTGAACAGTCACTTTGTTTTGATCTTCGGAGCTGTAATTTCAAAATAACAAATCTTTTCCCTTGAGAAAAAGAACCAACACATTTTCTCTATTTACAATGTACTTTACCGGAAAACATTCAAAGTCATGATAAAAATGAAAGTTGAGAGAGAGGAAATTGTGATTGTTCCTGATTAATGAATGAATAATTTTTGTTACTTGTGGTAACAAAATTCTTTTCAACTCAGATTGAAAAATATTAATCATTAAGGAACAAAGGTATATCTATATCAAAAGTATACAGTAAAAACTATAGCAGTGCAAAAAAGAATAATAAAACAGTGAACCTGTTTGTCTTTAAAAACATTTTATTTTAAACCAAGCACTCTTCATGAAAGTTATTACATCACTTATGAGGAATCTTGACTCTTGTATTCTTTTAAATTATTAAACCTCAAAGAAAACAAACTATCACTAATATAGCTGGACTGAAAGTTTGTATTACTAAATTGAATGGATGATGCCATACTAGATTAGCAAATGATATAATCAAATGCAAAAGTTTTTTCTGTTTGCTTCTTTTTTTATAAAGATCACATTATTTTTTATTATTTTTGGCACTCACATGATTTCATATTAGATATAGTAATTTTATGCAATGGCTACTTAGAGTCAAAAGAAAAACTGCTCTGAGAGGAGGAACTTGAGCTCATTAGTCTCACTTGAGACTAATATGAGTTAAGAATTTAATTTATGCTCTATGTTTATGACTCAAACCAGCTTCAATAGCAGGGAATAGCATAATCAAATTC
Organism: Lonchura striata; assembly: GCF_050655825.1. Classification (NCBI taxonomy): domain Eukaryota; kingdom Metazoa; phylum Chordata; class Aves; order Passeriformes; family Estrildidae; genus Lonchura; species Lonchura striata. The sequence goes on from NC_140707.1 coordinate 46,199,987, forward strand.
AAGTTGTCTGTTTGCTCAAGTTGCTGTATTAGATCCCATGGGTGAAAAAAATGTAAGTATACACCTAAATTAGTATGTTCAAATAGCGCCATAAAGGCTGAAGATTGATTGTGTTGAAATTATCTATTAGGTATTATCTATATCTATTAACTATTAGCTATTGGAGAGCATACAAATGAGGGCTATGAGGATGGTGAAGGTCTGGAGGGGAAGCACTAGGAGGAGTGGCTGAGGTCTCTTGGTCTGTTCAGCCTGGAAAAGACTGAGGGGAGATCTCATTGCCGCCTACAACGTCCGTATGAGTGGGACACTAGGAGCAGATAGTGATCTCTTTAGTCTCATCACCAGTGACAAGGGATAAGGAAAGGATATGAAGCTGAATCAGGGGAGGTTTAGGTTGGATATCAGAAAAAATTTTGCACCACAAGGCTGTTGGGGCACTGGAACAGGCTCACCAGCAATGTAGTTAGCAAGAATGACAGAATTCAAGAAGTATTTGGACAATTCTCTCAGGTACATGGTGTGATTCTTGGGGATAGTCCTTTTCAGGGGCAGGACTTGGACTCAATGATCCTGATGGGTCCCTTCCAATTCAGCATATTCCATGATTCTATAATAGTCTAGATTAAGACAGTGTTGTTCTATCAATGCACACTTGCCATGTCACCTTGCCTTGATTTAAAGGGCTTCTGCAAAGTCCAGATCCTTTGCAAACTGCAGCTACAAATCCCTCTGCTTGTTATACTAACTGCTTCAACTGGTGATTAAAATCTGCTTCTATTATCATCGCACATTTTTTATGAAAATACACTTTTATATTTCAAAGGTTGCTATTTATTTTAATCCTTGCAATATCACTAGGCATTGACATAGATACAGAAACGCCTGCACTCTGCATCATCCCAGCCAAGAGTTCTAATAACATCTGTTAGTTTAATTCTAGAACACATAAATAAATTATGCTTGTCAACTTACTGTGACTTTTTCACCCAATGATAGACTTGTAACTGCAGTTAATTTTCTTCAAAATGATTGAATATTTTGGAAAATGTGTGTTTGGAAAGTGTTTGAAAGGAGGTCGATATTATGCTTCTACATCATTGGTGATACACAGTGGTATAGTATTCTGATTCTCTGCTGCCCACACCCCTCCCAGTTGCTCTGATGAGGCTGATTCTGTCTGACAATATTATGCTCTCTATTCATTAGCTGTTGAAGTCAAAGCAGATATTTCAGATTTTTCTAAAATCAGGATGAGGCAGGTCTAAATATGTGTCCAATGAAGCTGCATGCATTTCATTGTCTTGTTATCAACATACTTGGTAATGTAGGAAAACATTTTAATGAAAATTGATTTGACCAGGAATGAGGTAGTAGCTCCAACAAATAGCAGTAAGATAGTAATATCATTTGAGTCCCACTAAGAGTCCAGGGATCCAAGACATATGGCAATTAGCTCTGGTTTTCCAAACTGTTATGGTGTTACCAATGAATTCTACAATTTGTAGCCACTTACTAAAACAAGAAATCAATTTTAGTATGATAAACCACTTTCTGCTTTGTGATTTTAGAGTTGCTTAGTATAAAGACAGTCCTTGTAAAAATATATGAGTTGAAGATAATATGAATATGTGAGATAAGTGTAATCTGAATTTCAGTACCACAAAAATTTGGTTTTTGGTTAAAATTTGAGATTTTGGAGTCAACAAACCTAATGTTCTTATTGTAATAAGTTAGAGTATCAGTGATATTATTTTATGCTCAGCTATCTTCTCTTTAGTGAGGTTAGCATGTAGTTAAATTTACCTGTGTAATTATTTTTATCACTTACAATGCTCAAACGCAAAAATTTAATTCAGAACCATTTTCAACTATGGAATTCTAGAATTTAAAATATTTTATTTGATCTTTGTATCTTGTTCCATCAAAAGCTCTTACTCAGAAAATTATTGAATTAAAAGTACTGCATGATGTTAACAATAGTATCAAAGTATCTCTTAGAACAGATTGAGAGGAGTATAAACTAAGGCCATAAAGAATGCTCTTCATAAACTAATATGACATTCTACTCAAAATAAGACATAGCATTACCCTGGATGAATTCTTACTGCAAGTGCAGTGGCTGGTTAGATTAATAAGTTTTAGAAAGAAGCTTCCTCCCTATCTTAAAATGCTCTGAGCATAAAAATTAGCTGTTCTAAAGGCTGTTTATCTTTACTGCTACTCTCAGCAGACTAACTGTTTTACATATAGAGGTAACATAGTCTACTCATTTCTCTTTGATACCCTTTTCTGTATATATTCAAGCATAATTATATAGGATCCTATAGATATATGGTAAAGTTACTGTTTACACTGTGTTCTAATCCTCATGGCACTTTCTGTCATGCCAGGAAAAGTGTTTGTGCAGATGTATAGTAATCTGAAATGGGAAACTGAACTAGTAGAACAGCAGTCAATGGGAAAATGTCAGTTGTTGGGGGAAGAGAAGGAAGAATGAAAAAATGGCAAGATAGGGAATGCTTTACCACTTCAGCACATGAACTGTAAGCTTAACCTCATAATTAGAGTACAATACAATGAAAGTTTACACTCAGATGATTGTTTATTCTGATTCTTGCCATCCTTTGTAAAATTCAGTGCATTTGAAGCAAAAGATCCTCATAGAAGTGGATGGCATCATATGCTATAGCAGTACTTTAGAATATAGGGAATATTTAGTTGTGAAAACACACTGGACCAACAAATGGATAAACAGAAGTTTCATTAAAAATATACTGAATTCAACAAAATGCTTTTTGTCTTAACTTTCAAAACCATATTTTTTTATAATGAGGTGCCATTAAGGCTAAATACAGGAAAGCATTTTACTACCAAAGCTGTTTGCTTTCTCATTTGCCCAACAGGCAATGTTTCAATATTTACTACATGGATGTACCCATTTAATTGCAAAAGAATCACTGTTCCGCTGTCACATGATGTACATGTTGCAGCTTTATTTTGAGAAAATTGCCATGAGTTTGATAGGTAATAGCTCTAATTAATACTAGGATGAGTTTAAAATTCTTCATGTTTTGGAGAGTTGGGCAGAGAGAAATCTGACGAGCTTCAAGGGCAAATGTGGGGTCCTGCACCTGAGGAGGAATAACTCCAAGTACCAGCATGGGCTGGCCTACTGGAGAGCAGTTCTGTAGAAAAAGAGCTGGGAGTCTTGGTGGATGACAAGTTGACCATGAGCCAGCAGTGTGTCCTTGATGACTGGAGAGCCAATGATATGCTGGGGTGCATCAGGACAAGTGTGACCAGCAGATCAAGGAAGGTGATCCTGCCCCTCTACTTGGCCCTAGTGAGGCCACATCTGCTGGGCTGTGCCCAGTTTTGGGTTCCTTAGTACAAGACAAGGAGATTCTAGAGAGTTGGAGCATCTCTCTCATGAGGAGAGGCTGTGGGAACTGGACCTGTTTAGTCTGGAGAAGACTGAGAGGGAATCTCATTAACACATATAAATATCTCAGAGGCAGGTGCCAAGAGGGTGGTGCCAGACTCTTCAGTGGTGCCGGTGACAGGATGAGGAGCAATGGTCATGAACCAAAACACAAGAACACAAGGTCCTCCTCAACATGAGGCAGAACATTTCATTGTAGGTGGCAGAGCGCTGGAAGTGGCTGTCCAGGGAGGTAAAAGATTCTTGCTCCCTGGAGACATCCAAAAGCCACCTGGACATGTTTCTGGGTAACTTGCTCTAGGTGACCCTGCCTTGGCAGAGGAGTTGGACCAAATGAGCTCCAAAACCCTCTTCCATCTCTAACAATTTTGTGATTCTATGGGTATGTGGTTGGCCTTTTTTTGGTTTGGATTCAGTAGGCATTGAGACTAACTATACCTGATTCCTATATTTATGATTGTTCTGTTGTGCAGCATATTTCAAGATATTGGCACTGAAATAAGATTCTCCACTTTCAGTAAGCCATTGTCACACAATGTAAATTCTACAGCTCTACTCACTGACAGTTTCAACATTGCTTTTTAATTCCATCTTTCAGCCAAAGAATGGCTGTAACATATAGCACTGACTTCTAACTTGTTAGCCTCAGAGGAATTCTTCAAAACATAGACACTACTAAGGATTGACATTTACAATTTCAACAGTCAAAAGCTAAAAATAGGGTTTACATTTATTGCATGAAGGTAAATAAAAGAATGCTTCTTTTATATTCTTAAGTTATATCAAGAATTCTCAATGTTTAAAAGTAGAATTGTATTAAACTCTTTGAGTTTTAAGACTTATTGTAAAAAATACTGCCTGTAGATTTTGAAGAGAAGCACAAAATTTGACTCTGTTCTCTGTTTCTTTACCTTTCTCCCTTCAGTCCTTTCAGTGACAGTAAATAGAAGTCAGCCTTTGGATGATGTTTTCAGGATGAAAGAAGGGAGAGAAAACATGTAGTAATTTTTAAAATTTATGGTTTTACTTCTCTAATTCTGTTACTGTACTGTCTGTGAAAAAAAAAAAAAAAACCAAAACCAAACTAGGTTGAGTTTCACATTTAGGAAAAAAAAGGAAAGCTATTCATTTACTGTATCAGGAACATAAAAAAAACCCCAAACCAAAAAACAACACCAAAAAGGAAACAAACAACCAAAACCCAACCCAGCACAAAAGCCATTGAACAATTCTCCCCTGCCCAAAATTATGACTAAAAAGTTGTTGCAGTTTCATCAGTTTTTTTGCTATCTTTGTGTTCTGAAACAAACTGGTTTAAAGATGAGTGTTGAAATTATATTTTCCCAGAAATAGAGGGGAATTTTCTTGACTTCAAGGAAGCTAAGATTTCACCCTATGCATCTAAATTAATCCAAAAAATATATGGAGCTCTGTGCTAAAAGCACTTTAAAAGAAACCTCCAAAACACTGTAGTAAAATGATTGTTCTGAAAACATTTATATGCATTTTAGTTAAGTAGCTCCTAGAGTCCTTATCACCCTATTTATACTGCCTGTAGCCACAGCTGTT